>NW_027132342.1:36877500-37402500 GCF_026122565.2 Emydura macquarii macquarii
CACCATACACATGTACACAAGGAATACTAAATATTTCTTCCTGCTTTTGGAAGAAACTTCTTCACATTCCTGCATTAGGGTCAGATCTTCCAAACTGTAACAAGCAGATATGCTGCTTACTACTAGATGTAGTCCCAGTGACAATCACAGGAAGAAGTTCACAGGCACAGGACAAATCCAGTTGTCTTGATGCAGTTAAAACTTCAGTGAGAGTTTTTCTGAATAGGTATCATACAAAGACTGCAAGGTTTTTTGCCACAAGTAATTGAAAAATTTGGGGGAACAGAACTCTTGTTTCACACAGCCTCCACTGCAATTTCCTGAAGAGTAGGGGCTTTCTGCAATGTCACTGGCCAAAATTCACCTTCCCCACTTTGGTCAAGTATACTGTGCACCATAGGTATTTCTGCCGCATTTTATAATATAGATACACCTACATACATTTGTGAAGCCCTTTGGGATGTTATGGAATGAAAGGCACTATATAAATGCTAATATTATTGCTGTGGGTAACAAATATTCATAAGATTGCATATATTCACTAATACACATTTATCTACAGTTCTGTGTCATAAACCATGTTAAATAATCTTAGCATACTTTGGTATTTAAGCTCCTACATGGTGTCTGTTAATTTCAGGCACAGAGAAGTGAACATAAAACTGTGCCTGACACCAACCCAATTCTACATTTATTTATAGAACAATACATGCTATTTCTTTACTTTTTGCTGAGTCATATTTATGCATAATTTCTCAAGTAAATGTAGGACTCAGAAATTCAGCATACACCTGATATCTGATCCCTTATTGGCCACACTTAGTGCCAGAGTGCTCTGCAGCTCCCCTGTGGGAGGCATCATTCATATCACCCTTCTGAGGGCAGTATCTAAATAGCACAATTTAGCCCTTATTTTGCAGACCATCCCCCAGAATGGTGTTCTGTGTGTTCTTTGTAGAGGACACATTGATTAAGGGTTTGATCTTGCACCCACCTCACACACGTGCTCAAGACCTTGAAGGATTGAGTCCTAAATGAGCAGGCTTTGCTTTTTGAAAGATGATAATTCTTATATAAAACTGTTATGCAGGACCAGAGATCATTACAACCTTCTAACAATGCTGGTACACCACCACTACTGTGTATGTCATATACAGGACAACATCTCCCAGCAGACCTCATTAACATCTAAGATTAGTCAAGAAACAACCGTCTATAAAGTAGAACTAAAATATATCTTGAAACAAGGAGTGTATGAAACTGTGGGAAAATAAACAATTGTGCAGTTTTGTTTTGAGAGATTTCATGACTGGCAAAATTCCACTTCTTTGTGAAATAAAGTTTTGCATTGAAAACAAAAAAAATCATGACTTTTTGGTGATTCTTTTCCTGAAAATGGGCTTCATATTACTCCATATTTCAATTTTTGTAGTGAACTTTTTACATTTGTCAATTTTCACTGAAAATGATTTCTCAAATGAGAAATGCAAAAAGTAGTATTAATTTTCAACTTATCTTACAAAACACAAATAAGCTCAAATTTGAATATTACCAATTTGATTGCTCTACTTATATCCTTTTATTTGGGGATAATATTTTAAACCAATAAGTCTCAAGTGCTAAGAAGAAACTTAAAGAAACTGAAGTAGGATAAGAAGTAATCAACTGAATCTGTAGCAAGGGAGATTTAGGCTTCATATTGGGAAAAACTTCCCAACTATAAGGATAGTTAAGTACTTAGTCCTGCTTCAGCCTGGAGGATTGGAGTAGGTGACCTCTCAAGGTTCCTTCCAGCCCTATATTTTTATGGATTCTAAAATAGAGTCAGTAAAATCTGAAACAATTTGGAACTATATGGTTCAATTTATCATAGTTACGCTGTGCTATGTGTCACCATACAATGTCCCAAAGCACAAACATTCCTTAAAGTCCCATGCCTTTAAGAAGTATCACTTTTCACTGATATCTTATGACACTGAAAAAAAGTGAAAGTTTTTCTAGCAAAACACACTAAATATAATGAATATTTGATAATCACGGCCCCACGGTTTAGATTCAGGTTCTGAGAGAGAAGATATTTATCCTTCTCTTTCATAAAAAGCTAAATCTAAACAAATATTACGATGGCAGAAAGAACAATAGCATTTCTCATTCATAATTTACAGCTTTATGTGAATAATAATTATGAAAAAGCACTTCACTTCCTTTGCTGCTGCACTGAGTGCTACTCACAAATCCTTGGGACATAAAATTTACAAAACGTGAACCTCCCTTTCTAATGATACTTCCCATGAAATATTTTAATTTGCCCAGTGGCTATTAATACTATTTGCCTTTACACAAATCCAAAACTACTTTATCTGCTACAATAAGTACAATATAAGAAAGGATTTCTGCGGAAGCCAAAAGCACTTTCCCTCATCTCACTGACAATATTTATGACACTCCAGGAATTAAATATATTTATATTTATTCCTCAGGTTGGCCAATGAGGCATAGTTCTCTATGTCAGCTGGCAAGCATTGTACTATGGCTGTCAGGTTGGCACACTAATTATATGTGTAACAGGAAGAAACTTCCAACCACTTGGAAACTATTGAGTGACCTCTTCTTCACATACAATAAATCTAAGAGGCATTTCTATGGCAGTTACACAAACAGATTCTTGATTCAACAATGCTCATGGAAAACCATTTCATGCAAAATGTTCTTAGTACATACCACTAACGTTTACTAATGTGATCTCTTTCAATGATTCATAAGAAATTACAAAGGTAGCTATTAAGATCTGCTGAATCATTCATGGAACATGCTAAGCACAAGTCGCTTGTAATGCAAGCTGATTTGAACAGATTAAATTTTAAATTCAAAGTGCATGTGAGCTGTAAAGGCAATTACTCAGTGTCAGTAGAGCTTAACTTTCTACAGAAAACACCAGAAGCTCATTTTAAAAAAAAGAAAAAAGAAAAAGAGGAGGGGAGAGAACTGAGCCACCAGCAAGCTGAAAAACATGGTTTCATAATTAGAGGCCCTTATAGAACCCAAATCCACTTTGTACAGAAAAGAACATTTCATATCATTTGACTATGAAGACATCTTCCTGAGAACAGAGCTATTCAAATTAATTTATACAAATGGGCAATTTAAAATGATATATATTATATATAGTACGTTAAATATTATACATATTACATAATGATCCCAGTACATTAAAAATCCCAGTATTCATTTTAAAGACTCTATATTATAGGTATATTAAGTTGATGGGGAAAGGACAGCTATTCGAAAGGGACATTCCTCAAAGAGCAATTCAATTTGACTTCTGAGTTGTTCATATGCAAATCAAATATACAATTGGAGAAAGTCTGGCAAATTGGAATTACTATAAGAAAGAAAAGAGGAAGTTAAATCAAATATATTATTTTTTTACTTTCTTCTTAACCCTATTACACCTTCCACATTTTTAATCAGAGGTTACCCTTCTTGAGAGGTTGAATTCATCTGTGGCCTTACAACTTTGTACTTCAAAGACAAAGTATTAAAACCGTCTAGCCAATGCCTCAAAAATGCAGAATTCCTGACCTACAACAACAGGATTTAATTTCTAAATTCAGTATAATTCTTTAAGCAGTAAAAGTAAGGGCTTACACAGTGACAAGTTAATTGCTTCACGGTCTAAGAATTCATTTGCAAAAAGCATATTAAATTGTGACTCTATCATCAAAGACTTCTAGTGGGGCATTTTATCTAATTAGTAATATTTGTGACATTTGACTCTGAATTTAATAGCCATTAGGTCAAAGGATAGTATTCTGGTCTTTAAATTAAGCAATAATACCTTAAAAAAATTTAAAAATCAGACCATACAAGCAGTTCATGACTGATTTGTAGGGAGAATTGTTAACAAGAAGCAACACCACACTTCCAGAATAGAAATATCCTGCATTACATAACATTTGACTGTACAAAGAATAAAAATACTGACATTTCTTAAATGCACAGCAGTGATAAGGCATGATAAGAAGTAATCACACTGATAGGTGGGACTATACATAGGGTAATGTTTGGGTGAATAAAAGTGACTTTTTGGGGGTCTGCAATATGTTCTTAACCTTTAACACACTATGATCTATCAGGATGTTCTTGGGGATTTAGCCAGATAGCCACTATTAAAACCAATGGAAGTAGTGTGATTAAATCCCAGAGTTAGCCTTGAAAATGTCAACTTTATTCTTATTTCTGAAGCACTGTGGAATGGATGGGTAATTATTCAACGAGCCCGTATGGGAAACTGGGAAGATCAGCACTGGTGAGAATCTGGGCACAAAAGAAGAGAACTGGAATCCTTTTTTGCCAAAGCAAGGGACACCTCTAATGTGTGTGCTGCTTTTCTAGTGCTTAGCCAAGAAAGCCTACTGGATAATGTTCAGTCTGGATAAGTCAGAGATAATGTTGCTAAAATGAAAAACAGTGGGAAGATGTGGGGGAGTTTATATAACTCCTTTTGCTGAAGGATTTTACCACCTTTTTGGTATTGAAGTTCTCTTGAATGCCAAGTTTCTTTTGAATCCTTGGTTGCTTCTGGATACCCAAAGGAAAATGAAGCTGCACCTGAATACCACCAGGAATCCCAGATTGTGAACCTCAGTATCAAAAGATGGATACAATTCCACAGCAAAGGGAGTTTACATTTCCCCCTTACCTTCCAGCTATTTCTCATTTTACAGCATTATCTCACTTTTATCCAGATTCAGCATAGTCACGGGGAAAAGGTCACAGACATATAATATAATTCCCCTATATGAACAGACATTTACTTAGAAAAAAGTAACATTAATTATTTCTCATAAAAATATTGGGCCAAATCCTGAAGTTTTTATACTTAGACAAAACTCCTGTTAAAATCAATAGGAGTTTTGTCTGCGTAAAGACTTCAGGATTTAGCTGAATACTAACATTATCAGTTATTCAATTATCCGCTCAGTTCCGTCCTCTGCTATTTATGTAAAACTCCCATGGCTTCAACAGCTGTTGCACATATCTAAGTACAGAGTTTGATTCCCGGAGTCCAAAATATTGACATAACAGCTAGAACCCTTGCAAAAGGCAAATGGTAATTTAGAATTTAGAAGCTGTTACAGTTTTGCCCTCTGCAAGGTGTCAGATATCAGGAGTGATCCGATTAACTTTTTTCTCTTGTCTTGGTTTCATTCATATTGGCTGAGCCATTTATTGTAACTATTTATATGTAATATGCCCAGAATATTTTTATGTGATACTAAATAAAATAAAATGTCTGCCAGGCTTTGGAATGTCAGCAGCACTTAACCATGCACAAACATGCAGAAACTTCAACAAAAGCACATGGAACACCTCCGTGGCCAGATGTTCAGTATCTGAGGTTTACACAAGGTCTTATTCAATAAAATATCTCAACCACTAACTATGTAATTCTCAGTCAGTGGGAAGTCAGTTAAAGTCAGGGAGAGATGTATAGCTGAAACCTTGAGCACCATTTTAAAAATTTAGGGATAAATCAATTTACCAATTATCATTTTTATCAATTTAGGGATACATCATAAAGAGATCAAAGAATATGCACATACTGCAACACTGTGTCCAGGAGATCTTTCCTCTTATAAAAGGGATTTGTTTGTCAATTAAAGGTAATTATATACATGTGTCTTTTGTATATTTTGTAACATTTCATATTTTGATTGATAAAACTGTCAAATATTATTCTGACAACTCCAGAACTCATCTTCAATGTTGAATTATCAATTTCAGAAGATTTTCTGAGTCATAGTCACAATGGGGAGAGTATTTTGTCCTCAGTGTTCAAATGTCAGAAAATTGGGAAGGAAATGTTTCTTCCCATCCCCTTGTACAACCAAACCCACAATTAAGGAGAACCATTCATTATTTAATTTCTAGATCAAGTCTGGTAACTTCACTTTTCACAAGAAAAAAGAGCAAGTTCTCTTGTAAAAAAGGCCTATGTCCTTGTTTTTTCAGAACACCATCTTTTCTTCCCTGTTTATACAGTGCCTCGTACATGGGGTCCTGGTTCATGACTGGAGATACCACAATACAAATAATAATTATAGTAATGTATTTTGCCTCCTCTCACTCCAGTAAGAGATTTAGGCCTCAATTTATGGGATGTCCAAAGTATGTACTGTCCAGTTATACTTTCCCAGTGTAAGAAGTAGTTCCAAGCTCTTTAGGAGCCAGAGCAGAAGCTAGGAGGAAGGTCATCCCCACTGGTCAGACAGAATTCAGTCTCCTGATATTATGGGCCAGCAGCCAGGAAAGTAAAGAATGGTACCTGGTGACAATCGCTCCATGTCTGAAGAGAAGAAAGTTTCAGCATGAAAACAAAGGAAGCGAAGCGTTAAGGGAGCTGGAAAATAAAGTAAGACATAGAAGAGAAGAAGAAATTGAGAAATTAATTGAGAAAGGCAATGTATAGAACAAGGAGTTAGGGATGGACAAACTACTGGTAGTTCTGCCTACTCAAAAATCCATTCAAATGCCCTGTTTGAAAGAATGATGTGAACTTCCATGGCATTAGAATTGTTTTCTGCTTAAAGGACACTGTGAAAGGAGGAGCAGAGAGAAAGTTCTGTAAGTAAAAATTCAGGAATTGTCCCATTTCCTATATGGTTTTTCCCACCTAACAGGCAATCTTGGCCATAGAGATTGTCAAAAAAAAAAAAAAAAAAAAGCTAACCCCAGGTCTGTGAAATACACCGGAGATATAAATCTCTGTGTAAGCCCATGTCTCTTCTTCCTCAAACTCTGCATAGTTAACTTGCAATAGGACACACTATACATTGCATTTTTAACTTCAGTCTGGTGTCCCTTATAAACTGGTAAAATTACTTTAGTCTCTAAGCAAGGACCTTGCATCAGTCTGCATCAGTCAACTAAATCTTTAAATTCTGCAGTTATAATCCCTTGAATTAAATTTTGGATTAATAAACTCTCCCTTATAAAGGTTCAAATCTTCTTTACCTTATATTAGTTGACTTTATAATAACTTGAGGAGTTTACTTATGGCAAAGCAAAGAGTAGGGTACCTTTCTTGTCCCTTGTATTTCATTTTTAAATCTAAAGGCTGTTAAAACAATATCCATCATCTTCTGCCAGGGAAACACATTCTAGCTAAGTTAAATGATCCCTTTCGTCACACAAAACAGACACTGTAGATAAATTAGATAGACCAGGTCTTCCATATCTACTTAAGATGCAACTCACATTGATAGCCAAGCAATGATCTGGAGATCTAAAGATTAGAAACCAGGATTATTTGTTATTTTTTCATCTCCCTGAAAGCACAGAAGATGTTATAAATTTTTAATCATGTGTTTGGGACACAATACAAAGCCCAGCTTTTCTCTCTTACTTTCAAAAAGGTTGATAAAGCTGGGGAATGGCTGGAGGGGATGAGTTTGCTTGTTTGGTTTATTTTTTCTATATTCGTGTACTCCCTCGGTAGTGTTAAATCAGAATATAAACAGGAATATTGTTTATGTATGAATATATATTTTTGAATGTCAAGAGTGCACAGAGATTGGGACATTCATTGTTTTCTTTACAGTTAGTATAAATTTGAATAAGCAAATAATAAACCCCCAAAGCACTGGTGATATTGAGAAGATCCAGCAAAGTCAGTACCCAAAATCTTCAGGAGTAATATTTTCAAAGCAGTTGTTCCACAGGAAAAAATGACAGAAACCTCATGGCTCAATTTTCTGAATACAGTCTTTTAGATTATTTAAACTGGGATTTGATGAGCTAATGAATGTCTGGATCATCTTGTGGAGACTGGAAAATTATACTGAATCATGTTAAGCAGGAGGATTTTAAAAGGCTGTTTTATAGAACTTTCACTGTCTGAACTGCTCAGGCATTTTGCTCAGGCATCCCTAGGAGCATTTAAAATATTATTTGCTATTTCATGCACGTCTTTCACCTTATTTCAGTCTCAACTCTCTCGTTCATGCTTTAACTCATTTAACTAGCAAAAACGGCATTGTTCCACGCTCTCTTTATAGCTCTTCATTAGGTTTTGTTTTTAAGTGCCCACAATGCGTTCGATGCAATACAAGCAACAGGAATACATGGTCCTGCCTCACAAATGTAAACGGAGAATAAAATCCAAACCAAGTATAAGGTACAATAAAATGACAGATCAACAAAATCATCTTGTGCACGGTAGCAACCTGCATGGAACTTGGAAGGAGGGAGCACACATTCCAGGAGGGAAGAGTTTGCAGAAGGCATCAGGAACTCAGTTTATATGTACATGGCTAGAAAGCTAGCTGCAGTTGTAGCATCTCTATAGATAGTTCTCTTAAGAAAGAAACGGTTTTGTTTTGGAAACATGGAATCCTTTCATGTTATTACCCAGCAGGTAGAATACAAAACATTTTTTCTCTAAAAAGCTAAGAAAAACTATCATAAATGATGTTTCTGCTTCCAAATGGGAAGAATCCTGGTCTGAGAGATTACCTTTCAGAGGAAGTTTATGGGTGTTTCTTTGCTTCCTGCCTCTAGGGAAAAGGGGAACTGGTTCATAACAGCAAATCCAGCAACAGGAGGGGAGCTGCCTCTATACCCTCTTCCAGTAACAAACAGATGTGGGTCTGTTATTTACTGAGTTTGTGCCAAAGTCATTATTTTGGGGACTCTGCCTGCTTCTGCTAACCTACTAATATATGTCACATAATTATTAGTATTCGTTATTTCCGTTACAGCAGTGTCTAGAGGATCAATGCCCCATTATGCTAGGTGATGTAAAAGGCAGACCATTTAACAATTGAATTATTTTCAGTCTTTTCCTGATTGAAGTTAACATTCTTTGAGAGGGTCTAAAAGTCACACTCTAATCTGTTTGTTGATTGGTGGCACTGCTTACACTAAATTGAGTGCCAAATGATTAGAGCTTTCTGTACCATGCAGTGGCCAGTCAAAATGTGGAATTTGCTGGTCTATGTTGAACTTCACTTTCTGAGATAGTGAGAATAGAGAAGAGTAATAAACTGTAAATGGCAAAAGAGCACAACCATTGATTAAATAACATTAACATGGTTATGTAGGAACATGCAGACTACTGAAATTCAGGTTGCCGGGTAAGGCACAATACAGCCCACTAGGATACAACTTCTGTGGATTAGCAAAGAAGCAGCCAAGCAATAACATTAACATCACAACAAAGTATTTGCAAAGACAACCATCTACCATGTCCTCTTAATGACTGCTTCTCAGGTATCCTTTCTGAAAATCATCTTTTGTTAGCATATTGCTCATTTCATCATTTAGTCAAATTAAATATTATTACTTCCTAATATATCTTCATTGATCTAAATCTTTAATTGTTGTCAATGCCTTTATTTGAATTCTTTCCAATCTTGCTACACTTCTAGTGCCATCTTGTGCAGAATTCTAAGTGCAGTCCTTCCATCGCTGTAAAAAAAACGATGATTTGCTCTCTGGGCCATAGTAGGCAGTATGTTCTAGTGGAGAAGACATTGGACTGGAAGTCAGAAGACTTGGGCTTCAAAATCTGGACTGAAACTTAGATTTGAATTTTGTTGCTCAGGCCCCTATCTAATTAGTGTATGAGGATTTTCCAGGCTGCTAGCCAAATAAACATTTATAAAAGACATATATATCCATCCAAAGGCTCCCCAAAGGGTAATATTATAATCATTTGGGGGTATTATGTGATGCATTCCAATATTCCATTAACACACTGATTATATCAAAAGATCAGAAAACTGAATAAGAGACTATAAAGTTCAAACAAAGTTTCTTCCCTAGGTCATAATCAGGGTATAACTCTTAAATGTTAAACAAATATAAATTATTTCCTTCCACACCCTGAAAGTATATTTCATAAAAATCAGAATTTGTTTCATGTGTGTATTGTTTTTCAAATTAAAATTAAAGGAGTCAAGATTTCTTCCACCTTAGCTATGTTTCCCATTAAATACAGCACCTATTTTGGGTTGGGGATCTTATGGAACCTTCTTGTTATTCAACTGCTACTCGTAAGCATTTGATATTGCTTTCATTACCCTCATCTCCCCTCTCACTCTTCCTTCCTTTTGTTTCTCACTTGTCTCTTGTCTCAAATTATACTATAAGCTTTCGGGGGAGGAAGCTGCATCTTACTGTGTCTCTGTATAGGGAAGGCCCAATGGGATCCTGATCCTGAATGAAGGCACTACCCACAATACAAATAAAATAATAATAATAATGGATTCTGACTTAGTACTGAGTCTTTCAATTCACACACATTTACCACAGCACAAGTATGAATATACAAGTTACTCTAATGTATTGCCTCAAAACTTAGTTACCTTAGGACAGGACATTACCGCTTAAGTCGATCTAAGTTACATCACTGAGTGGTGTGAAAAAGACATTCCTCTGAGTGACACAAATTATGACGACCTAAGTTCTGTCCACACCAGCGCTACATCAGCAGGAGACACTCTCCTGTCAGTATACAGCGTCTTCACCAGATGCACTACAGTGTTGCAATGTAGTGCTTCTAGTGTAGACCTGCTATGAATTTAAGGTTGTTCAGTGGTGTCTCATCCCTCCTATCCCGCCCCCAAATGTCAAACTGAGTTACACCGGAAATTAAGAACTAAGATACACACAATCCCTGCAGTGCAACCTTACCTCTGCCCCCCTGAAGCTGGCAATAGTCATGGGCACTGGTTTAGTAAGAGTAGTGTTATAATAAATAGATGTGAGGAATTACTAAGAGAATGTGCCATTGTTTTATTGTGTTCCAGAGATTTGAATTGCAGCATTTATTTGCCTTCACTCCAACTATGTTCACGGTGTTATGTATAACTATATTGAATGGTCACTGTGATATGTAGAGAGGGAACAAGGCACCACTGGGCAATCTTATCTCTACATTGCCAAAGGTTTTGGGGAGTTAATTTCCTTATTTGTTTGTTTGTTTAAAAATAATTTCTCAGCATCCCCATGTTCCATAGCCTAGCTCTCCTGCCCCAGGCTCTTTGTCAATGATCATCCAGCCACAGAAGGCATTGGATCTATGTTGGCCTCTCCACCAACTCATCTCCCTTCTCTCTATCTGTCCAGCACAGTTCTGCCATCCCTTCCTGGGCCTCCTCCCCCTGGAGAGATGGGCATTTGTGAGGGCCTTACAGGTCGAGGAGCTGGGGAGAGGACACAGGAACAGTGCAGGGATTGGCACAGAGGTGTGGGAGCATGTTTTGAAGTGGGGACAGAAATGGGAAGTATGAGCATGGGGTTGTTAGTTTAAGCCCCCTCTACAACCATCGCTGAATAGCTCTGACCCCCTCCTTTTGTCCCCACACTCATCTGCACTGTTCTGACTTGCTTCTGCTTCTAGGAGAAGAGAGGATCCAGGAGAAAAGTGACCCCATTGCTAGATTTATCAGCACTTCTGAGCTGCTGAAAGTTCCCTTTAACGATGTTCTTTGTATTCATCAAGTGATCATAATAAAACTAGAATTTTAGAAACTCAGTTTTCATCAAGGCTTTAATCATCAAATGAGGTTTTCAAAAACATAGGGTTTGGATGATCCCTTATGAGAACATACCTATGGTCATGTTAGGTAAGATCAATGGCCCATCTAACCCAGTATCTGTCTTCCTACAGAAGCTAGTGACAAATGCTTCAGAGAGAATGAACAGAACAGGGCTTTTTATTGAGTGATCCATCCCATCATCCTGTCCAAGCTTCTGGAAGTCAGAGGTTTAGGGACACAAAGGGCATGTGATTACATCCCTGTCCATCTTGACTAATAGCCATTGATGAACCTATCCTCCATGAACTTACCTAATTCTCAGATGAACCCAGTTATATTTTGGCCTTCACAACATCCCATGGTAATGAGTTTCACAGGTTGACTGTGTGTTGTGTGAAAAAGTACTTCTTATGCTTGTTTTAAACCTTCTGCCAATTAATTTCATTGGGTGGCCCTTGGTCCTTGAGTTGCATTAAACAACACTTCCTTATTCACTTTCTCCACACCATTCATGATTTTATAGACATACATCATATCCCCCCTTAGTGAACTCTTTTCTAAGCTCAACTGTCCCAGTCTTTTTAATCTCTCCTGATCTGGAAGGTATTCCACACTCCTAATCATTTTGTTGACCTTCTCTGTGCTTTTTCCAATTCTAATATATCATTTTTGAGATGGGGTGAACAGAACTGCACTTGGTATTCAAGCTCTGGATTTATATAATGGCATTAATTACTTACTGTCTTATTAACTATTTCTTTCCTAATGGTTACTAACATTTTGTTAGCTTTTGTGACTGCTGCTGCTCATTGAGTGGATGTTTTCAGAGAACTATCAACAAGGTCTCTAAGATCTCTTTCTTGAATGGAACCATCTAATTTACACCCCCCATTTTGTATGTATAGTTGGGATTATGTTTTCCAATGTGCATTAATTTGTATTTATCGACATGGAATTTAATTTGCTATTTTGTTTCCCAGTCACCCAGTTTTGTGAGATCACTTTGCAACTCTTTGCAGTCTGCTTTGGACTTAACTATCTTGCATAGTTTTGAATCATCTGCAAAATTTACCACCTCACTGTTTACCCCTTTTTCCAGATCATTTATGAATATATTGAACACCACAGGTCCCAGGACAGGTCCTTGGGGGACCCCACTATCTATCTTTCTCTACTGTGAAAACAGACCATTTATTCCTACCTTTCATTTGCTATCTTTTAACCAGCTACTGATCCATGAGAGGACCTTTTCTCTTATCCATGACTGCCTACTTTGCTTAAGAGCCTTTGGTGAGGTCCCTTATAAAAGGTTTTCTGAAAGTCCAGGTACACAGTATCCACTGAATCACCCTTGTCTATATGTTCATTGACTCCCTCAGAAATTTCTAATAGGTTGGTGATATATGATTTCCCTTTGCAAAGGCTGTATTGACTCTTCGCCAACATATTGTGTTCATCTGCGTAACTGATAATTCTGTTCTTTACTATAGTTTCATCTAATTTGCCTGGTACAGAAGTTAAGATTATTGGCCTGTAATTATAATACTAAGGGTTGTTGTCTAGGGATGTGCTGACCCCTCAGTAGCTGTGTCAGAACACCACACTAAAGGCTGGCAAAGAGGCAGAGCCTTCACCATGCACTCCCCAACAGCACACTGCTTGCCCTGCTACCATACCCTCCACATTCTCGCCAGAATGACTAGATCTGCACCAAAAAAGTGATAAGTATCTGAAAATGTTATGAGCAGCTCATGTTAGGGGGGCTGCGTATCAGGAACCCCTGGATGAAATGACCTCCAGATTTACCATAGATTCTTAGAAATGTAAGGCTAGAAGAGACCTTGAGAAGCCATCAAATCCAAGCCCCTGTACTGAGCAAGGCCAGATAAACCTAGACCATCCCTGACATGTGTTTGTCCATCTGTTCTTTAAAACCTCCAAAGGTGGGGATTCCACAACTTCTCCCAGAAGCCTATTCCAGTGCTTAACTACCCTTATGGTTTGAAAATGTTTCCTACTATCAAACTTAAATCTCTCTTGCTGCAGATTTTACTCATTATTTCCTGTCCTACCTCTAGTGAGCATGGAGAACAATTGATCACCCTCCTCTTTATAACAACATGCAACATATGTGAAGACTATCATTAGGTCCCACCTTAGGCCTCTTTTCTCAAAACTAAACATGCTCAGGTTTTTTTTTACTCTTTCCTCACAGGTCAGGTTTTCTAAACCTTTTATCATTTTTGTCGCTCTCCTCTGGACTCTCACCAGTTTGTGCACAGCTTTCCAAAAGTGTGGTGCCTAGAATTGGACACAGTGCTTCAGTTGAGGGCTCCCCAGTGACGTAGAGCAGAACAGTTGTCCTTGTCCCCTTGTCTTACATACAACACTCCTGTTAATACATCCCAGAATGAAATTAGCCTTTTTCCCAACTTTCCTATCCTGCATCTGCATGGGGCACAGCAAATGTTGAGACAAACTGAGTTAGCATGTGAATTTTAAAGCACTTACAATAGTCAGGTGAGTTTTGGGGGTAAAGCAGGGTCCAAAGTCCACACTCTTCATTCTCATATAGACCCCAGTTCAGCAAGCCATCCCTATTCAGCAAAGCACTTAAGCATACACTTACTCATGTGCTTAACTTAATTAAGTGCTTTGCTGAACAGAAATTAATGCAAGGATATCTTTAAGCTTTCCATTGAACTAAGGCCTCAGCAAGGGGTACAGTAGTTCAAAGGGTATATATGCAGCCATGGAGCAGCTTTTTTTGCCCTTTGTGGTGTAGGGAATGATTATATTTCCTTTATCCCCATGGAGAAACCTGCTCAAAGCCAATTTACTCAGGCTTTGCATAGGGATAAAGGATTAGGCCTTGTATTTACATCTTAGTTCGCTGCTGTTTTAAAATTGTAGGTACAAGGGTAAGTACTGATTGATACGCAAGATCTAGTTATGCTGAGTGACCTGTGCGGGTAGCAGGGAGAGAGCTAAAGCAAATAAACTTCCATCTAGTAAATAAAAACAGTAAACATAAGCATAAGTTAATTTGTGCTACAGTAATAAAAATAAATGAGAACTTTGAAATGATCTCTCATAAATAGAAGATGAAGTAAATGAACCCAATTAAAATAAAAATAGGTTTCAGCTTAGTATTTCACACAAGAATATAATTCTTTTCAGGCCCTTAGAAATTGCTCCTTCAGTGTGTAAGTTTGGAGAATTCTCTTCATCCCTCTCCAGCTTTCTGTGGGGAATCCAGAGGGGTTTCTTTGGTCCTCTCCTCTTGTCCCTCTACACCTTATGTCTGTGTGATCTCATCCCTGAACACATTCAACTACGGATACTATGCTGACTCCTCACAGGTCTGCCTCCCTGCTCCAAACATATCTCCTTCCATTCAAACTAAAATATTGGCCTGTCTCTCTGACATCTCCTCAGGGATGTCTAGCTAACATTTTAAACTCAATATGGCTCAAACAGAACCTTTAGTCTCCGCCCCAAGTCCCCTCTCCCTACCTCTTTACTGATCATTGTGGACACCACCACCCTGCCTTTTACTCAAGCCTGCAACTTTGAGCCATCTTTAATTTGCACCTCTCTCAAGGTCTTCACATCCAGACTGTCTAAATCTTGCCAATTCTTTCTGCATAACATGTCTAAGACATGGCCTTTCTTATCCATCCTCACAGCTAAAGCTGTAATCCAGACCCTCATAATCTCATGTCTTGATTACTGCAACATCCTTTTCTCTGGCCTTGACAAATGCAATCTTGTCCTGCCCATATCCATTCAGATGCTGCTGCAGAAGTTTATTTTTCTAGCCCATTGCTTTGACAATGTCAGAGCTCTCCTTGCACCTCTCCCCCTTCTCTACTGTATCAATCATAAACTGCTTGTCTTCACTTTCAAGGCCCTTCATGGCCTATCCCCACCCTACATATCATCTCCCATTCTCTATCGAGAGTTCAGCTCTTGCCTCAAAGCAGCCTATGATGCCAGCCTCCATATTTCCCTTCTTCAATTTTCAAACAAGTACCTTCATGATTTCTCCCATGCTGTTCCACACACTAGCATGGAGTTCTCATTGAAACTACCTCATTATCCATCTTCAGGTCTCTCTTTAAAACTTGCTTTTGTCATGACTAGAAAAAAACATGACAGTTAGGCCCCTGGCGTGATGAGACCACTGCCGAGCAAGCTGACCAATACTGTTTCATCGTTTCCCTATACTCCCCAGCCAGTCTCACTGTTTTCCTCTGTTGATTCCTGTCTTGTAATTAGAGTGTAAGCTCCTTGGGTCAGGGACCAGCTTTTTGTTTTGCATTTCTACAGCAACTAGCAGAAGGAGGTTCTGGTCCATGGCTAGGGTTTCTAGGTAATATGGTCATAATACAAATAATAAACTAGTGTGGGCTTGGGCTGGGCTCCAAAGAGAGCGACTCTGCATTCCTTCATCTTTTTATAGTGATAATAGTAGCTGAAAAGCCTATGCTGCTGAATGGGTATGACAATTGGGCCAAGTAATCCACCATCTCTGCAGTCTCTCTCAACATTGAAATTCCTGCATGCAAATTAGCTGTAGAGTAAGGGTGGTGATTAGTTGACTTATGTTTGCTATCACAATGGTCCAGGACTCTTGGTATGGCATAAATACATACCTTATTTAGCTGTACACTGCCCAGATGTAATTCATAAAGTCAAAATATCTGGAGCACTTAAAAATTGGTTGGTATCAGACTGCGTATCCCAGGGATGAGTTAACCTGTTGATATTCTGAACAAAAAGAGCTCTCAATCAGGCTTGTAGCTGTTTCCATCTCTTCTCATTGACTCAGACATTCTAGGCTTCAGAGTGACAAACAGATAGATGACAAAACTGGAATCTTATTATACAGATCATCATGTGAGGTGTCAGGTCTGTTGTCTCTACCTTATTGCATAAGTGTGACTAAACATTTACATCTTCATATAAAATGTAAAACATTACTGCTATTTTCACATGTGAGATATAAATAATAAACTTACTTAATTTAAAAAAAATGTGTGGTCTATTTGAAATGGGTGGGTAGTATCAGTATACTCTCTAGTTAAAAGATGTCCACTATCACAAAAACTATCACCCATGGTAATTGGACACTGGTTCCTTTGCACTATAAACAAAGCAATGACATTGGTTTCCAGCATTGTCAATCCAGCCCCTTTCATGTTAATTTGGTTTAAAACAACAACAAAAATACACAATTCCTTCTTTTAAGACTGCAGTGATGGGTGCCTATAACAAAATCCAAAGACACATTTAACATCCCTTTTTGATTCCTCTTCACATTCTTGGTAATACTCTGCTAGCTATAACATTAAAGCCCACTTTACTTTCACATCTACAGCATGCTGCATATACACTCTACTGAAGCTAACTGAATCGATCTATCAGGCATGCTTCACATGACTTGTGCAGGATTCTGCCTCATTTGCTTCCAGCCAACATGAAGACAGAGTATCAATATAGCACAAACTAAAAATAATGCAGGACACATCTCTATTACAATTGCTCTTTGACTAAAATGAGGTATTTTCCCCATAGATCATTTGATGCACAACATGTGAATTTGATAATTCATGGTTAAACGAATTAACCTATTTTCCTTTGTGAGAGTTCCTGAAGAGAATGCTTAAATATGCAGGAAATGAGTGCTACACTTAACAGCTCTGAAGAAAAATCTGAAGCCACTGTACATGCATAACTTAGAGCAGTGAGTCTGTAATGTACTTACTCACAGCATTCACACTAAGGCTGGGCCAACTGTATGCTTTCTTTTAAAGGGGAGAAAGCTAACACTCATCTTCCTGTCTCCACATCCCTCCAACAATCAATGAGAGAGTTAATGGTAGAACAGTAAGCTGCGGATACAGTTTTCTAACCTCCATATCTGGTTAAGTCCCTACAATACCTCAACAAAGAGCATTTTTCTCCGTCTTCTAAACCATGCTACAAGTAACCAACATTGATGTACAGTACACACTATTGTGCGTTTATTACATGAAAGTAAACAACTGCAATAAAACATTTTGCGAGACATCTCAACTTTTGGGAGCTTCCACTGGTCATCATTTAGAGACCTCTTGATTTGCTGCCACTAAGTCCCTTCTGTCCCTTCCCTTTGCCTGCCATTTTTCCTTCCACTTCTCTCCATGTTCCCACTCCTCATCCCTATAGTATGGAAATGCAGTGCTGCTCTCAGGCTATCATGTCTGCTCTCTTTGATCAGCATTCTACTTACTATTCTGCTAACATAATACAAGAGCAGACCTAGTGATGTTGGAGCAACAAAAACAGCACAGTGAAAATAAAATGGAAAAGAGTAACAAGGGGATATAAAGGAAGAGATCTAAGAAAAGACTAAATGAAGAGAAGACAAACATGCTATCTTAACATTTTGTTCTGCATTTAAAGATTTTATTGGTGTTCATCATCATAGTATCTAAGCATTTGTATACATTAATATATATTGTCCTTACAAACATGCCTGGAGGCATGGAAGCATTTTTATCTGTGGTTTACAAGTAGATAACTGAGGCAGAGAGAGATTAAGAGCCAGGTTTAGAAAGGTATTTTGGTGCCTGATGGGATTTTCAAAAGCAACTAGGTGCCTAAAATTCATTGATTTCAATGGGTGCTAGGTGCCTAGATGCTTTACAAAATTCTACTAGGTATCTAAATACCTTTAAAAGTCTGGCCTCAGGTGACTTGCCCAAGATTTCACAGGAAGTCTGTGGCAGAACCAGGAAAGGACCATATCTTCTGAGTCCAAGTCCAAAGCCTTAACCTCAGGAGCATCTTCCTTCCCTGTTATTGTTATTATTTATTACTTGTATTCCAGTAGTGTTTAGAGGCTTCAGCTGATATTGGAGCCCAATTGCACTAGGTACTGTACAAACACAGAGAAAGAAGTCTCTGACAAAACAGCTTACAGTCTAAATAGGCAAAGAGGGAGGGGAAGGAAGTACTACATCTTATGTTGAAGGGTGTAAATGTAGAAACAGAAAAAAACTAACTATATGCAATTTTTTGGAAGAGAATTAAAAGCTGAAGATTGTATAGAGTATTAGGGGTTATATTTTTCCATCACATACTTTTTGACTAAGGCCTGGTCTACACTGGCGACGGAGGTCGACGTAACGTCACTTATGTTGATCTCCTAAAGCCTGCGTCTACACTGGCAAGTTAGTTCCATCGACTTAAAGTGTGGCAAAAGTTGACCTAATAAAACCACCTCTGCAAGTGGCGTAGAACATAATTTGAATTTCCTGGGTCGAATTTGCATCAGTGTAGACAGAGCGTAACGTAATTCAATGTTAATGGCCTCCAGGAGCTATCCCATAATGCCCTGTTGTGACTGCTTTGGACATTCATGCTCTGCTGTTACGTGGCCATGCAAACAGGAAATGGCCCCCTCTCCTCATGCCCTGGGGAAAATTTGAATTTTCATTTCCTGTGCAGCCAGCATGGAGAGAGCTTTGTAACTGAACTTGTCATGGCGACTGCAAGGCCCAAACGCGCTCCAGCATGGAGTCGACCAGAGGTCTTGAATCTCATCAGTCTGTGAGGCAAGCAGTCCATTATAGCTCAGCTCAGAGTCAGCAAAAATTTGGACATTTACGAGAAGATATCCCAGGGCATGTTGGAGAAGGGGCACAACAGGGACGCACAGCAGTGCCGCGTGAAGATCAAGGAGCTACGGCAGGCATACCAAAAAGCTAGGGAAGCTAATAGCCATTCTGGCTCCTCACCCAAAACATGCTACTTCTATGAGGAGCTGCATGCAATTCACAGCAGCAATTCCCACACAGTGCTGCCATGCAGCATTGATACCTCCGCTGGATCCCAGTCCAGGGAGAATGACGAGGACTCTTTGGACGAGGAGGAGGAGGCTGAGAGAGCAAGGTGCAGGAGAGCGGGGTGTCCATTCTCCCAGACAGCTAGGACCTATTCCTGAACCCAGAGCAGTCCAGCAACACACAGGACAGCAATAATGATCCCGGGGAAAGCACGTTTGGTGAGGTTTTTTTTCTTCTTAGACGTTATGTCCTTGATACAATGTCTGAAATGGCCTTTTTAATGCGGGAGAAGGTGATTTCAGGGTCTTAGCGGACTTTACTGGAGGGCTACTCCTGGAACTGATTATTTATGTGCAGAGGTATACTCCAAGAATCATCCATTGATATCTCAAGGAAACTTTCATGTACGTAATCTGTTACCCTTTGCACAAGGTTTCGGGGGAGGGCAACCTTGTTTCTTCCGCTACAGTCGGATACTTTACTGCACCACGCTGCAATCAAGTGAGCCGGAATCATGGTGGAACACAGCATAGCAGCATACGGGCCAGGCCTGTATCCCATTGCGTTCAGCAAATCTTCCCTTTCCTCCTGCGTTACCCTCAGGAGACTGATATCACTCATGGTCACCTAGGGAAGACGGCACATGTTTAAAGTACCCGAGCTATATGACCGATACCCTGTATTTCTCTAGTCCCCTTTCTATTGTCATACTGAGCCAGTTCAATGATTGTCCAAAGGTATCTGATGATACTATTAACCCACAGTGTCCTCAATTCAAGTGTGCCCACCTCGTCCCAAAACAGTCATCTTAATTAACTGTGGCGCCTAGTCATCCCTCTCATACAGGACTTTTGAACTGAGCTTTTTAGAGATAATTGAGCCTCTCTATAGCAGAGTAAAGTGCCCCTGGCTTACCATCTCTCTAACGGCAGAATGAGCCGACCCTTCTGAGATGCTTGGAACAGAATGGGAATCTGGCTTAGCCTTGTGCACACTAAGTGGAGTATTTCCTACATGGTTGCAGTTGCTTCTGTTTTCTGGGTCTGCTAACAATGGCAACGTAGTACATTTCTTTTCTATCTGTAAACATCTCGCCCTCTAGAACTGCTGCAGAAAGACTATCGCAGATCAGAAAGAGGAAAAAAAATCACGGGATGACATTTTGGCGAGCTCATGAACGCCTCTGTGGCCACTGAGACAGAGCTCCGAGCATGGAGGTTGTCCTTGTCCCAGAAACTGGACATGGACATGGAGAATAGAAGATCGATGCAGGATCAGGGTCGCAATACAATCATGTGGGATCAGGCAGACATGCTCAGGTGCCTTATAGAGCTACCGGAGGAGCAGCGGCCAGACGGAGTCCCTCTGCAGCCCCTCCAGAATGTTCCTCTGCCTATCGCTTTGCTGCCCTCCCCTACCCCCAAGAGGTCTCGGAGGAGACTGGCCAGGCTGCAGTACGTGGTGCACTCCACCCCGGTGGAGACAAGCAGAAAGACGTGGCAGCCCCGCTGAGAACTTTCATGCAAGCAACCACACTACCCCTTGAAACTGTGAATTAACAGTTGCTCCCCACCCCCACCAACTGGACTGTTCATAAATAAAACTTTGCAGCATTTCAATACATGTCTCTATTAATTAATAGCTTGTTTGGGGATGGATTTGGAGGGTACTGATATTGATGGTAGGGGAGATGGTAAGGAAAGGCACAAAACATATAGAAAATATTAGTGCGTGTTATTGCAGAACCTGTTTTTCAATGCTTCCCGAAAGCGCAGTGCTCTGCAGTTGGTTCTGAGTGTATTGCTGCCATCTGGCTGCTCAAAATTGGTGGCCAGTCTTTCTGCCTCCACAGCCCAACCCTGGGGGAACCTTTCCCCCTTCGCTTCACACACATTATGAAGAACACAGCACCAGATATAACTGATGGGATGTTTTTTTCCACTCATGTCCAGGCTAATAAGGAGACATCTCCATCTGTCCTTTAAACACCCAAACGCACATCCCACCACCATTCTGCAAGTGCTTAGCCTGTTATTAAAACACTCCTTGTCACTGTCGAGTGTACGACTTCATTAGCCAAGGGAGCAAGAGGTAAGCAGGATCCCCCAGGATCACTATTGGCATTTCCACATCCCCGATGTTAATTTTTTGGTCTGGGAAGAAAGAGCCCGCTTGCATGTTTGAGAACAGCCCCGAGTTCCTAAATATGCACGCGTCATGCACATTTCCAGATCAGCCTACATAGATGTTGGTGAAACGACCCCTGTGATCCACAAGGGCCTGCAACACCATGAAAAAGTACCCCTGATGGTTTATGTACTCTGTTGCAAGGTTGTCAGGCGCTAAGATAGGGATGTGCATGCCATTAGTAGCCCCCCAAAGTTTGGGAACCCCATGTCTTGCATCCACTATGTCTTGCATGTTTCCCAAAGTCACCACCTATCATAGAAGAAGTCTATTGATGGCCCTGCACACTTGAATCACAGAAGCTCCCACTGTAGATTTACCGACTCCGAACTGATTCCCAACCGAGCGTTCAGTCAGGCGTTGCCAGCTTTCACAGAGCGATGGCCACTTGCTTCTCCACCATCAGAGCTTGTCTCAAGCGAATATTCACGCACTTCAGGGATGGGGATAGCTCCATGCAAAAGTTCAAGGCAAGTGGCCTTTCGCATCTGAAAGTTTTCCAGCCACTGGTCATCATCACACAGCTGCATAATGATGCGGTCCCACCAGTCTGTGCTTGTTTCCTGGGACCAGAACGGGTGCTCCACCAACTGCAGATGATGCGTAACGGCCTGCAGTAATCGGGAATTGTTCTGCTTGATGGCTTTTAGCAGGGCAGCATCGGTGACATCACTGTTGTCTGTGCTTCGGGTTCTCGCTCGTCTTTGAAAATAATCCAGGATAAGGCGTGATGTATTTGTGATGTTCACAATAATAGTGCAGAGCTGAGTTGTATCCATGTCTCCTCAGCAATGGCGAGCACACAGTATAAACAGATGGTGTGAAAACCAGTTTCCTGTTTGTTTGGTGCAAGAAGGGAGGGGGAAGAAGCGTTGCATCATGGGACGATGAAACTCTTCCCAACAGCCCCCACAGCTAGTTGCACTGTGGGATAGCAACCCACAGTGCACTGCTTTGAATATCAACCCAAGTGTGGCGAGTGTGGACACACAAGCCTGGTGCAAGGAGTGTGGTGTGGACACGCTCCTGCAACTTCTAAAAACCGGCGGGTGAAAGTCGATTTTAAGTAAATCGACTTCACTCTGCAGTGTAGATATACCTAAGTGTCAGAATAATGGTCAAGCTTCATTAGAACAAAGTTGCAGTAGCTGATAAAGCAATGTCTTCAAGCAGAATAATTCACAGTCCATTTAAAAACAAATCTGCTCCAGAAGCCTTACAATGCTAATTAGTTCCTTCTTTTTGTGTGTGTATTGGAGGACGATGGAATTGTTTTTCCACAATTATAGATCAGCCCAAGTCAATTAATATATTGGGGCTGAGACAAGAAGGGAAAGTGAACCTGTGGATGCATTTTTTTCTTCTTCAGCATAATTCTCAATAAGGGCCAAATCCTGCCTTCACTTACCCCTCTGCATCAACAGGTACAACACTGCCATCAGTGCACCTATAACCCTTATAGGAGTCAACCGGAGCTGCACAGGCATAACCTAGGGAGGAATTTGGCCTTTGATTAGTGAAATCTGAGGTTACAAGAAGGGCCAGTCAAAAGAATCATTTAAAACTGGAAAGCTACAAGAAATAAAGTAATTTTCCAATTATATTTTTAGGCATCCACAGAAGAATGGTTCTTTTAAGGTCACAATTAAGTACCCAAAAGACACTATTAAAAATGATATTAAGAAAATCTCCTGAATATGTTTTTACACTTTCTGATCTCAGGGTGGCAGTGCTACCTCCAGGGAAGGCTGTCTGCAGCACAGATAGGAGGGAAGGTGAGCCAGAGCATAATCCAGCCAGTGGAAACAAATGTCACCTTTTATATGAGTTGGCCTGTCATTTCCATCTAGAGTGAGGGGAGCATCTTCTCAGAGAGGTTTTCATGTCTCATACTTCAACGCAAATGCACTTTAGAAAATACTTGATTAAAATACTGAGACTATCTCCACATCTATAAGATATAAGGAATAAGGTCCTTATATCTACCCAATATTTTAGGGGATGTCCCCGATTTCAGGTCTTACATCTCACATCCAGTTTTATAATAATATAAACTGTGCCCTATATTTCAGCAGAGGGTTGCATACTTTAATATAGGATTTTGGACATTGAATAAAAACCATGATGGAGTTTGCACTATTAAAAATAAGCCTTGTCCCGTATTTTTCAAAACAGTTGTCATGTACTTCCTTGAAATGTATGTGGTCACCTTGCTAACGGGTTTTGCAACAGGTAAAAAAGTAACATACACCTCAACCTCGCAGTTCACTGTTGTTGCCAACAATGGCAGTAAAGAAGTGAGCCTGCAAGCAAAGAGAATAGTGCTTTTACCTCCCTGATATGTTATTTTTGCAGCAATCTCCAATTGAAAAAAAAGCCACAACACTGTACACTAGCGTCTAGCTCTGGTCAAGTTCCCAGTGCCGATAAAGGCAATTTTAATAATATGACGAAACTTTACTCTGAAATTAATTACAATTTTAAATACAGAATTAAAGGGAAAATATTTTCTGGAAGCCCTGGCACAAAGCATCAGCTGCTCCATTTCAGAAGCCAAAACAATACTGAACAAAATTAGAAAGCATATTCTCTCATCACCACCACAAGGACATAACTCATTAAATCTGAACATAGAATTCAGGAATCTCTCTCTTTGCTGGACTGAAAGCTTCATGGGATGTCGTAGCCTTACTGGGCTGTCTTAGAAAGATCAACCTAATTATATTACTTCCTCCTTGGTATTGGTTCTGGAAGGTGAGTCAGTCCCAACACCAAGTGCCAAAAAGGTATAATAAACCTGATGGAACACGTTTTTAAAAAAGAGATTGCTCTCTTAATCACATTAGTTTTTATTTCACTCATAAAGTACTACTGATGATGCTTCAATAAAAAAATCTCTCTAATTGTGCTTGGACTAATACAGAAGACTGGAACTGTTACTACCTACAGTTCATTCCTTCCCAGTGACAGCCAAAACCAGCAGTTCTCAAGGTAAGAGCATCCTTTAAAATCATAGTTCATGATGTGAAGGGATGTTTGAAGGGGCTTTCCATTGGTAGCTCCCTGCCCTCAGAGATTTTTGTCTAGAAGAACAAACATTGAACCAAAAAAAGCAATCTCTTCTTTAAAATTGGGCAGGTGTGAATACTAGCTTTGGCAGGAAAAATCCAAGTCTAAAATTTCTCATTTTCGACTCCACCTTTTAGAAGGCTGATTGATATATATATCAATCTCAATTATACAACTTTTAAATTACTATGATAATAAGTTAAATGGTTCATAGCTCATGTAGTTTTGGAATGTGGAAGTGTGGAAACTACAGAGGCACCTGACTACTGAAATTATTGAAGTGCTCTTACATTAGTTTAGGGAATGGAGCATTAATTCCTATGAAAACCAGACTCAGAAGGAAAATAAAACTTTGTTTTTTCCTATTTGCTCTGAAATCTAATGTAATTCTTGTAAATACACAAAACCTTTACTACAATATTGTTTATGGCTTTCATAACATTTTACTTTCTTCTTTATATTGAAGTCTTCAAATTTCTATACTTCCATAATCCTACTGAGTGCTTAAGTAGGACTTTATTATTTAATTGTATTAGCATAGCAAATGCCAGTCCCCAGCACAACATATTAAAAAGGACATTTTAAAGGAACATATTAAGCCACAAAATAGAAACAAGAGGAACTACTGACTCAGTTGTGGAAAAAATTACTTGTGACACTTTCTACTGAGCAGTGCCTGAATATAGAACAGTTGATGGTACCAGAGCTCTTGGTCCTATACAATTCTCCAGTTCTTTGCATTTTGCAAATATTTATTTTTTGCTTCTTGAGAAATTTCATAAGTTAAGAACATGGATAGAGGTGTGTGCATAGTTGCTCAATAAAAGTTATCAAATATATAAAAAGCACAGATACAATTCTTGGGGTTTTTTCCCCAAACATCTTTGGTTTGACAGTTAAGCGTTCCCAAATGATACTGACTATTCCAGAAGTCTCCAAACCATGGGGCATGCCCCTCTAAGGGGGGCATGGAGGATCATTTGAGAGGGGAGCGCAGCGGGGCCCAGGCCAGCATTCATAGGGGGCAGAGAGGGAGCACCACCCAGCCCTGCTTTGCCCTACGGCTCCAGCCTTGGTCCCTAGCCCAGCTGCGGCTCTACACCCAACTGCCAGCCCAGCCGCAGCCCCAGCCTCAGACCCCAACCGCAATCTCATTGCTGCTCTACTCTTGCTTCCGGCCACAGACTTGGCCCCAGCCTTGGCCTCTGGCTCCCAGCCCGGCTGCAACTCCTGACCCTGGTCCCAACCACTCCCACCCTGGATGTGGAGGAAGGGCAGCATGGATAGAGGTAAGGGGGGTCGCAAGGTAAAATGTGTGGGGATCACTGACCTATTCCATCAGAGATCACACTTAAGAGGTCAGCATTTTCAATGGGAGGTGCAGATGCTCAACACCTCTAAAAATCAGGGTACAAAGTCAGGTGCCTAAATATTCACTTAAATGCCTGACTTTGAGGCATCCAAGTTTGCAAATTTTGGCCAAGTTATTTAAAGTTGAAAAAATTTAAGACATCAACACTTGGCAGATAGCAGAATTTCTTTTTGCATAAAGGTACTAAAGAAATGCCACTTTCAGCTGCAAATGGGACACAGATTAGTGCTCCATATTTCTTTAAAAGATTTTAATAATGACAGACATAAGAAAGAGCTAATATTTCAGCCCTAGATGCTGCCAGAATGTATGTAGGAAAAAAGTAATAATGGCAAGTAGTTTGGTATCATGGTGTGATGCTGGCAGAAAAGGGGCCAGTTCATTCCAAGGCCCCAAAACTCAATGAACACTTTCAAATACATGGCTGGAAACCAGTCTTGCTTACCTGCGTGTTAGCATTATCAAAAGAGATATCATATGTTAAGTTGATAAGACTGTATTTAAGTATTTAGACTTTGTAAATGCTTTTATTGATCTCACTTATATCCTCTATAGCCCACGGTGTAAAGTTATATTGAATATTTACATTGTAAACCTCTATAATAGTGTAACTCACCAAACAGAAAATGCAGAATTAATTAAGGCAAAGTGCTCAGTACGGAATACAAGATGGCCCTTTGAAGGCAAATAAGGCATGTCTAGCATCAAAGGACAAAGGCCTGTTGACTGTATTCTTAACTCCCTCCAGGCAGGAGAGACCTATGCATGAACTCATCTCATCCGTTTTGGACTCTGAAGTGGAGGAGATAAAAATTCCTTACAGGCGTAACTGAATTTCTTTTATGCTATCTGGATCCTGAGGAGCAAGGTTTCCTAAACATAAGCATAGAGATCCCATGCTGCTTGGCATGGTTTAGCCTTGAAAACACTTTGAATTAAAAGATTACCACAGCTCTGTCACCTTTTGAATTACAGACTGGAACTCATTTGCATAATTTGAATTACAGACTGGAACTCGCTTGCTTTAACTTGTAAATAACTCTCATATTTCTTTTTCTTAGTTAATAAACATTTAGCTAGTTCATTATAGAATTGGCTACCAGCGTAGTCTTTGGAGTGAGCTCTGAAGTACAAATTGACCTGGAGTAAGTAACCAGAAAATGCATCTTTGGACACAACAAAGATCAGTGATAATATTTGCCTATATTTTCCTCTAGCTTCATCTCTGGTTCAAATTCCCTTAGCCAGAGGTCACAGTATAGATATTAAACATGAGCAAAATCATCAAACGTGGCAATCTGAAGAAAATACTTCCAGAAAGACCATGATTCGAATTTACATTTCAGCCACTTTGCTCCATGAACAAAACAAAGCTAAAACGATTTCAGATTTAGAGGCATATTTATATACAGACCTTATAAATCAAGATAACATAGAATAGGATATCATGTTATAATCTCTACACTGTCATTGGATTGACACACATGGGCACTTGAGCCCAAGTGGAGTCTAACTGGATGGATGTAAAAGTCTGCCAATGAGGATCTGATTGAAGGACTGACTCCTACGACTGCAGTTCAAAGTGGGCAGCATCTAATTTTTTGGCCAATACAACACTAAAAGTAATATATGCAACTGTTTGGTAGTAAAGATCAGATTGGCTTTATTGACATTCGATCTTTACAGTTGGCCTCGCTGCCTGTAACTCAGGCCTGAAGTAGAACAGACTGAATATAGGCAAAGCTGGAAGACCCACCTATCATTAAGGATGCCGGACACTTTTCATTATAATACCCAGTTTACAGTTGCTTATAACTTTGCAAAACTTGAACTATGAGGGCTGATATTTTTCGTGCCAAGTGTCTGCATCAGGCTCAATCTTTTTTCCCTCCAAAATTCAGCCAAAAGAGTTCAGCCAAGATTGAAGATAGGAAAAAATGGTTTTGCCCATGCTAAACGAGTCTGGCGACCGTTTGTGTTTTTAAAGCTCTAGCGCCCCCATGTTTGGACAAGGCACTGGTTTTTGTGTGAGAGACGTACCTTTTGCCATCCCCTTGAAAATCTTCCCAAATCTGGACAAAGTTATAAGCCTTTAAAAACCTGCAGGGTGCACATTCTCGGAAGAGTATATCCATGCCCACACATGCTCCATCTACTCACAGCCCCTAGTGTTGACTATCGTATCTCACTGACAAGCAGACAGGTGTCAAGATAAACCCTTTATTATGAACAGGAACTATGTACAACAATGAGGTAACAAATGTTCTACTACTCTGTGTATCTGCAACCTAAGGGCTTATTTCTGCCCCAGCAGGACATGTCCCAGGAAACCATGCAGAGTAGACTGGACGTGTGGCACCTACACAATTCCTGGAGGACTTACTCTATAGCACAGACCAGAATGCTCATATGCCAAACCCACAGAGCAATTGAGCATGCTCTGGCCCAGGGCTATAGGACAAAGACAAACGTTCCTGTAATTTCTGCTCTGGGCTAGGATGAGGCTAGACACTAGATTCAGGAGAGCAGTGAGCCTGTCACTCCTGTGCTGTCAATGACCCTCTTCTCTTGCTAATGCCTAGATAGTATGGAGGAGAAGATGTCTAATTAAAATACAGAGTGGACAAAAGCCAGACCAGGTGGCAGGGAAAGAAGAAGATTGGGACAAGGAGTCTGGAGCTAAGGGGTGGGGAGGAGGGAAGAGAGGTTGGTGCCCAGCTTTGTGCTCTGGGGATTAATTTGTAGAAGTGCTGAGCTTTGGACAAATTGCTGTATAATGTTCAATATTCTGAAAAATCACATGATAGGTATCTCAAATTGGGCATCCAAAGTTAATAAAAACTTTTTACCTTATTCTGTCTGGTCCTCATTGCCATATCTGCAAAATGGGGACAACAACAGCCCTTCACCTCAGAGGGGGATTGGGAAGATACATTAATTAGTGTTTGTAAAGCACTCAGACACTATAATGATCTATTAGAGCACCATAGAAAACCGATTTAATTCTGTCTTCAGAGCCAGGTTCGAACAATGAGCAGTAAATAAGGCCTGGGGTCACACATTGAATGATGAGGACAAAACAAAATATTGAATGTTCATTAAGTGAGCACCATCCATTCTCTGCGCTGGATGAGGCAGGGATACTGTTCAGTTACAGGGATAATCTGAAATTAGTTTTTCAATTAATAGTCACTAGTTGAATAAATCCCCGAGGAGATCTTACCCTATCATATGCTACACCGTACAAACAAATATTGCAAAAGCTGTAAAAACAGAGAGACAAAGGTTGCCCTTGGTGTATGGAAGAGAACCCATTATCTGTGAAAACCTTTTATTAACTAATTGCAATCTCAAACCACTACACATTCTCTTCAACCAAAATAACTAAATAAATAAATAAAGATAATTATCTGAAAGACAAATGGTAGTACACTGTGATTTAAACAACTGTAGGCTCCTCTTGAGTTACAATTTAAAGCTGAAAGTAAGAGATTTATGTCATCCTGTTGCTCTCAGAAAAAGCATCATATTAGCATACATCACACAGTATCTGAAGAGATAAACAATGGAACTACATGCTCTGTTACCGTGAACATTTTAATTTAGTAGTGTACAAATGAATGTGAGACTAAATCCTAGATCCTGATGTGCCTGTGCTATAGAGGCCACCAAAAGTGTATGACCTGACCCAATTCTACTTGTATCCTGGCTGCATCATGGGCTCCAGTGACTCTGAACCATCTTTTCTGTTGACAGGGGTTGAAATCTCTCTTTCCACCCACTCCAGCCTGCTAGACACTGTAATGCTCACTTATAGAAATCCAAGGATTTATACAGCACTGTTCGTTCCAGTATCAAGTAGTAACTTAGGCTGTTCTGTGCCTCCCCATCACTTTTTGATGCGGGATAAGTTTCTCCTCAGCTCACCCAGCTGACAGCTCTGAAGCTGAGCTTTCCTTCCACCCACCACACACAGCAAGGCGTCAGTCCAGCAAAGCATTTAAGCTCTTGCTTAATTTTAAGTACATGGGTAGTCCCTTGGTTTCAGTGGAACTTCTCACATATATAAAATTAAACATGGGTCAAGTGTTTTACTGAATTGGAGCCCTGTAACAGGGAAACCAGCTCCTGTGCTCCCCTTCATGGCCAAAGGTCACTCCGCAGCACCCTGCCTCTGTTTCCCCTCTTCAGGGCTCCTGAACTCCACACTTTCCGTCTCACCCACTAACAGCCCTCGCGGGGGGGGGGGGGGAGAAGAGGTGTCTGATTTTATTAACACAAAGTTCCAACACCAAAACTCTTCCAGCCTGCCTTAAACTAGGCACAACCCCTCGTACTGAGGTACTGTCCTATCCTGCTTTCTAAGCACCTGGAGAAGATGCCAGGCCTGGCCTGCTTTCTTACCAAAAGCAAACAGAATTTGCAGCTGGGTCTTCTTACCCAGCCCCAGCTCCTTTCCTCCGGGATTAATTCTGGAAACCCTTTCTCCCTAGAGCTTCAGTCTGCAGTTTTTTTCCTTGACTAACCATGGGCATCTGTTTTAATAACTTCCCAAAATCTTGGTGTAGTCAACATGACTTGCTGAATTCTCCCCACCTGAGGAATCAAATTAGCTATAGCACAGGTGAGCTGGGACTTATCTCCCTTCATAAGGGCCAGCCACCCTCTGAGAAACCCAGATACAAATGTGTTTATTTTTTGAATATAGGAACTCCAGTTCCAACACCACTCTCCTTGCATCTGAGGATTACTGTATCCTTCCTAGCTCCAAGTGGATAAGAGGGCTCGGAAGAAGACCAAGATCTAGGGAGAGGTGCTTGGTGGAAGGCACAAGGTTTTCATTTGTATAACTTCCCTACATTCCCTTGAGCAGGTCTACACCTCGCTTCAAAGGGAACATCCCCTCTAACAATCCTTGCACATCAGGCTAACAGCCTCTCCAGGGAGCCCACCTGTCTGAGGGACAATCTACACAGTTATCCATTCCAACTACACAGAAGGGCCTCAGGATTTAGCCCAGGGACAGCATTCTAGGATTAAATGGGAAAACACTGCACTTTAACCTCCCACACTGGCCAGCACAGAGGGTACAGTAATGTTAACTGTACAGAGAATTAAGGTTACTGAATTTCTCTTCTTCTAATCACCCTGGAATTACATTAAAGACAAAAATCATCCAATTACTTGGTTTTATAGGATAATCAGAATCAAATTAAGACTCATGAAATTTGTAAATCAGGGATTACCAGTTTAGTGTTTTGGCAAATGTTCATTCAAGCAACAGCTTTATGCCTATAATTTTGTAACAAGATATCCACAGTGTGTGTTCTTTGCTTTTAAATCCTCTGTAGAAAATTGGGGTAAATTTCACCCCCATGGGTACAATCGGTTCACCCATGACCAGCAAGGTCAGCTGTGGTGAAGGGAAACTATAACTTTCCTCACCAACAGGTTCTACCCCTGTGGAACAGCTTTAAAATCTGGTCGGAGGATGTCAACCAATGGACCCTGTCAGAAGATCACCAAAAGAGTCCATCTCCTACCTGCCTGGCCCTGTTACCTCTCCATCAGACCTACTCCCATTTGGGGCTGTGCTAGCTGGCTCCAAGAGAATTATAGCATCCCACTCCAGTCAGACGTACCATCACTGGGTGTCTACCATCTGTGAGTCTAACCCTTGCTTAGCCTATTGTCAGAGAAAAACTATGTTAAGATGGAGCCAAGGCTGAGAATATCTCAGTAATGTAGGGTAAAATACATGATAGGCATTCTTGTAATTATTTCCTAAACAAAGAAATCAAGGAACTTCAGAGTTAATATTAACATTAAAAGAAAATTAAACAGGTTAAAATATAGAAATGCACAGCTAATATACCTGAACAACCTTAACTCTGGCATGTAGGAATACCATGAAATAACCATACAATTATGATTAGTACATACACATTTTTGTAATCCTGATTAACTCTGTCCCAGTCCACTCAACTTCCTGGGCATACAATATTTGTTTAGACAATAATTACTACATCCTTGTAATGTATTTTATCCTACATTACTGATATCTGCCTTTAGCCTTAACTCTATCTTTACACGGTTTTTATTTCCTTGTGTTTTTAAAATATATTATAAATTTCAAAAGTGAATGCTAAACAAGAAAGCCAAATAGACTGTTACCAAGTGGTATTTAAAATTATTTGAAAATCTGCAGTATCAAACTTGGAATTTAAAAAAAACAACAACTGATTTTTAGGGCCAGATTCACCAGTGCACTCTGGATACTCAAACCAGCTAAAGCGTAATGGCTAGTTTACCTTAGCTTCTCACATCCACCTGTCCCTTAAACCACGTCCCTCAGTTTTCATTCTTTACTTAAAAAGCAAGTGGTGTAATTTCGGATAGGTTACACTGTATTCTTCATATGTAACAGAACTGTTGAATCTCCGATTTAAGTGCAAAACTCAATTCACCTATGGAACTACAACTGACATTCCCATTATTAGGTAACACTCAGGATTTTTTTTTAAAGAACAAGCAATTATAAACAAAAGTGGTTTTGGCTGTATTAAAGGAGACCTGAAAATCAGACTATTCCTCTTCCTAGTACCTTACTTTTACTCTAACCGGAGAACAATCAGTAGCTACTCTTTCAAGCCCTGATTCAGCAAAGCACTTGCATACATGCTTAAGTTGATCCCTATTTAGCACAATACCTAAGCACATCCTTAATTTTAAACATGTTTCTAAGTCCTGTGGAGCTCATTGGGGCTTAACCCTTTAAGTGCTTTGCTGATTCTGGGTCTCAATCAGTAGGCTTCAAAAACCTAAATGGAATGATGCAAGTTTTGTAGAAAATCTATTAGTTGTCCATGCACTGTAAATAATTTTAAACATTTGATAGTCAGCTGCTGATTCAAATACAATAGTTTTCCTTATTTTAATAAATAGATGTATCAAAAACACAGGAGCATTCAGCAGAAAATCTTTTTTTTTTTTTTACCCACTGTTAATCTAGTTGTCATCTTTCAGTGACTTCAATTCCATGTTTAAAACTATTTTTTCCTGACTTCAACCCAATAATTAAAATGGAATATCATCAACATAAAAAATCTCTTTAAATAGCAATTGCCTAGATTATTTTGTAATTATTGAAATTCAGTAAATTCTCTTGCCTTTTTCTTTTCCCCCTCTCTCAACTACAATATCCTTACAACACCTCTTTGTATTGATATATTATAAAATGCCTGCCGCTGTAAAATCAAGGCATTTTAGAACAGCCTGCCAGCAAATAGTACACAGTTATGTTTTGTTTTTTAATAGCAGGCTGCCCACTCATTTTATAGTCTGAAGTTCACAAATCTTAATATTTTGAACCTCTGCCAAAAAGAATTGTGGGTTTAATCTTCAACCTTTTGCCACTTTCTGAAATGGCCAACAGATTTACATACTTTCATCACATTTTACTGTTTAGCTGTTTACTGTTAGCATTGCCCCTGAAATAAAAGTAGTAAACTGTATGTACCTGAACATCCTATACACATATGTAATCTAATAATGTTATTGCTTTTATGTTAAAAGGTTACAAAGAAATAACATCTCTTCCTATCATCTGGTCATCCTAACATCCACTCATGAACATCTAACCCTTTCTAATCATCTGAAACTTTCATTACAAACTCTGAAACCCAGAGGGGCTCCTCAGGACCTATTGCAGGGGAAAGGTCTTGGTTAATGGTTTTGAGTAGAAACCATGCACAACAAAGTCTTGGCTGAATAAATGAAAAAGCTTTGCAAGAAACCATTAACTGAAATATTTTGACCTTGAAGCACTTGCATCTATATATATAGTTGTAACACCTGGGAACAAATCCTCTTGTTCAACTGATGCAGTCTTTACAGTGGTTTCTATCCAATGTGAATAGGAAGCTACAAAAGCATTGTAGTTATGCCAGCTGGCTGGTCCGCCAGACTCTCTCGCACAATGCAGTGGCTTACATTTGGAAGTCATCCAGCTCCTCCTGCCTCCTTCGAACAACAGTCTGAGGCGCTAGGAGTTCAGATCAACATGAGAAATTATGTCTACATCAATATGTTTCAGGAGACATCATCCTGCTTACATGTGGAAATGCATACATTCTCACGAAGCCAAATATCAAGAGCTCCCAACTGGCCTTAAACTGTCTGCCCCAGATCCACATACATGACTATCACTGATTCAATGGGAGATGTATTTGGTTTTGAGACTGCTACTGGTAAGAATCATTCTGAATACATATTAGCAGCATTCCTCATTTGCTGACAGAGCCACAGAGATACACAGCAAGAAAGTTAAATGTGGCATAAACTGATTGGATAAAATCTAATGAAAAAAAATGGGAAGTCATGGGGAGAGGGACATGGGAGTGAGTTGCGTCTGACCTTATAGGTTACTGAAGCAACTATCCAAATAGTACGTCTTTCATCCCCATACATAATATCCTCAGTAGGTGAACTTCTGAATAACTACAAGAAATTGACATTTTTCTGGAATTGCATGATTGAGTGTAATTCAAATCATATACAGGAAACCAATATACGAAAATGAAGCCCAGGGTCTGAGTCTACTGAGAATATGCTATTCAAAAAGGATTGATTACATAGACTATGAAGAGAACAGTTGTCAGTCTGAAAGAATCATACATAGAAAAGTGCATCTCTTATTATTCCCCGTAAACCTAAACACTTCCTTACTGCTCCTTTATACTTGCCAATGAATATTTGAGACTTTTTCCAAAGAAAGGCTGACCCACATCTGACCAAGTGGGTTGCAGCCCACAAAAGCTTATGCCTGCAGAAATTTGTTAGTCTTTAAAGTGCTACAGGACTCACGTTGTTTTTGCTGTATACAGACTAACTATATAAGGCCCATAAACGGAACATTAACAACCTGAACTAAAATATAATCACATACAACATGTCTCAAATGCATCATAAAAAAGCGAATGTCCTTCCAACTCCTCATAAAAATATAAAATGATGTTATTTTATTCGTCAAACAAAAAGACAAACATTTTCAAAACAAGAAATACTTAAATCATTTTGAAATTCATTTAATATTAAATTTGCCTCTTGTTTAATTGGTTATTCACAGAATTTTAGATCAGAACATATCCTATTTTAATATTCAAAAACAAATAAGCCAAGTCCAATTAGCCCATAACATGGCTGTAAACATTTTAAATGATGAATCACACTCTATTTCAAGCCTTTTTCTTCACACATTGAAACTTGCATTCATAAATTCACATTAGGCAGTTAATGGAACAGAATAGAGGTTGCGATGGCAACAGTCTGATGTGTCCTATCACTTAAGTGAGAAAATGAACACTAGTAATTATCACCAAGCAAACAGTATTTCTGCATTTTGTATATGGCATCTTTTCAACATTCAGCTCAGTTAATAAATGGTTCTGAGATTTCTTTGTACACGTGGAACGTGAAAGGTGACTAAAAAGTTTGTTTTCTCAAACCATGTTAAGAATGCTTGAGAATTTCCCATTGAGGTTAAACCCATATAATTTATGTTTGCAACTAGAAGTTTCAGCAAAGTTATGATGATTACAGAAACCTAGAACCCAGAACTCAGTAAACCTTAGTACAAAGCAACAAATGAAGCTAACAATGTACCATGAAATGAAATACACCCTCTCTCAATTTTGTTTGCAACTACTAAATTAATATTTTCATGGGCACAAAATCTAAATGGCAAATTAAAAAACGGCATCAACTTCTTCTGTTCAGTGATATATTCCCAGTTTTACTGCCAAAGTCATTGAGTTATTTACCCTCACATTTCACTTCTCCAAAAGTTCCTTATACCTAACACCATCATTTAGCTTGTTCAAATGGATAGCAACAAAACTAAAGTTGAACTGAAATGCTTTAAACAAAAATACATACAATTCTTTGAAATCTTAGATATAACAGTAAAACACATTTTAACAATTGTTTTTGTTTTCTCACCTGCCAAGAACTGCATTCAGGTTTCTGTGTTCACCAGGCAACAGCTGACAATGTAACTAATACCCAAAGCTGAACTTCCTTCATTACAGAGCTGTAAGTGTTAGCCATGTTCATAATTACTGCATGAGGCACATAGGAATCCTGAATAAAGATCTTGACAAATAAGGATTTTTTTATTATACTTTTTAAATGTTTAAACCTACCATTTATTTAGTTAATAATTGAGTATCTGAAACAGGTTTTTTATACTTAGTCATTTTAAAAAAAATCTGTTCATGTTCCAACTGTTTTAACTTCAAAGCTTTCCCTTTTGGCTCAACTTTTCTGGTAGTCTGGACACCTAGGGTCTATCCCCTGCTCTTCCACAGTCTAATTGTGTGACTTTGGGCAATTCAATTATGGCCCAATTTTCAAAGCTCCCAAATCAGGCCCTAAGTACTGAGTACAGTCAGTTCTGGAGATGAATCAAATAATGGCTCAACAAACAAAACGGTGTAACCAAATAGTCCATCTATTTAAGGTTTTATTTAGGACTTCTTAGAGGTTTTAATATAGTTCCTATCATCATGGTACCCAAATGCCAAACACATTATAAATAGCTTTCTAATTGTTAATCTTTAAGTTAGTGTCCAAAATTTACTTATCTGTAGTTCAGAGAGAATAATTGAGGAACTACATCAAATACTGGCTATTAAGTTCAGGTTTTATTCAGTTCTGACCTAACTTCAGAGCTACACACTACAGCAGATCTGCCCCTCCTCAATGCGATGTAATAATTCCTTTGCAGTGTCAGCATTCCAGAAAATATGTGCCAAGCCAAGAGGGTTTGGAAGGGAAAAAAGAAAGTGAGGTTTTTGTTTTGTTTTTAAAGCATTTTAATAGGTACGATATTTCCTTTCAACATCATACAAATCAGATTGGGCAGGGGGGGAGCGAGAATTGTGGTGGTTAGTCCTACCCTGCTCAATGAAATGGCTTCCAGAATTGTGGTGGTTAGTCCTACCCTGCCTACTGAAATGGCTTCCGGAATTATGGTCTCCTTGGCAGAAAGTCAGTATAGAAGATATGACCAAAACCAAATTGTGAGGAGCCCTCCTGCCCTGGGCTCTTCTCAAGATAGAACTGAGCTACGACTAGCAGAACATCAGGCAACAGGGTGTGCACTAGACATTTTGCTGCCCCATACATCCTCCCCCGAACCCCACCCACCCACCCACACGTACACAAGTAGTCCTATTGTCTTAAATGGAACTATTCAGAGTCTATAAATGTACTCGTGCATAAGTCTTTGCAGAATCAAGGCCTTTGTATTTTTTTAATTATTCCTCAATCATTTTCTCTGACTTCCCTCTATTCCACGAATTCAGTATTCTAAGTGGTGTCTCAGCAGAACTGCATTATTAGTGTTCAGTGTCCCACATCAGGAAACCCCATAATCAGATGTCCCTTGTGTCTACAGCCTCAGTGAGGGTCTGACCTTTGTCTCTGATTTCTGAAAGTCATAGAATAATAGCTGTTATGTAAAAAGGGTGACATTTCCTTTTAAGCAAAACTGATAAAGCATTCCCAAGGAGTACACAAGCAGTCAACAGAATGATTTTAGTGATGTCCTTTTAATACAATTTGGCTTTGAATTTTGTACGGTTCATTATACACAGCAGACTGAAGGAAAAAAACAGCACAGCAAAAAAGACATCTTATGAACTGCAACTCAAGAATGCCCAGGAGGATTAGAGTCAGCCATAAAAACTGACAAAATGCTCTTGATGGTTTCAGTGATCAAGGACTCAGGGACTGATGTATCTGGGATTGAACTCGGCCCATGGTGCAAGGTGCTTACCTTTCACTCTAATATGTCTTATAAGACTGAGCTATCTCTGTAATCTTTCCTGCCACAAGAAATTTTTTAAAAAGGGAATGAATCTTAGTATCAGAGGGTTCCATGCAGGCTGAGAATGGCAGCTGAATTTGAACAGATGGAGAGAGAGAGAGAGAGAACGAGTAGACTGAACAAAGCTCAGTGACAGCAGCAGAGAAGAGAGAAACAGGAAAGAGTCAGTGAGGTAGAATTAGTTGGCTGCAAACAAAGAGGAAGAACAGAACTGCTGAACCAGTTCCCTCTCTCCTCTGGTTTTCATGGGAGTCATTTATCCTGGAATGTCATGTGGTTCTTCTCCTGAGCATTCTAAATGCTTTCTTGACTACAAAACCCCTCACATGTATTGTACAATATGCACACAGAGGAAATCAATGGGAGTTCTAAATGTGTAGGACTTACAGGATCAGGTGTTTTTCAGGTCATCAGTGTGGGATTGATCCTTACAGTATATTTTCTAATGCTAGTCTTTGGGACTTTTTCATATCCAGAATAAGAATATTTTCTAAGTACTTTTTTAAAAATTCTATTAAGTCATTCTGTTCCTCTCTATACAGTTGCCAAGAATTGTCAAGTTCCAAGCCCTTAGCTCATTTTCTAGAGACCCAGTCTTGGATTACAGAGTCTTATTTCCTTTCAACTCTCCCTCAGAGGGCTAAATTGGTGTGGAGGGTGGAACTCCGCACCTCTGTGAAGTCTTTTCTCAGTGGCCACTGTACATGAATTTCTACACATGATGGCTCCTGCAGGAGCTACCAGCAGACCAGTGCACCAGTGGCTCCAATGTGTCTCCAACTACACATGGCAGCAACAATCTAATGCATAATGAGAGAATCACTAGCTTGTGCCATGGCAAAAGGATTGATCATGGCTACCACACAAAGCAATAACTTTCCTGTGAGGTGAGAAAATATTTGGGCAATTTCCATGGCATTTTATTTCATTTTTAGTAATACCAAAGAAAAGAACACCTATAAATAATCAAATATTGTGTACATGGCTAGCAGAGAGATTAACTGGAAATAGGGCACATTTACTGAGATTTAGGTGATCAGATTCACTGCATAGTTTCCACCAGGAAAGTACATTTCTGGAAAGCCCTCAAACTAGACAGGGAAGCAGCCACAGAAAGGAGCTGGATAAGGACACTTGGGAAATAGGCTTACTGAGCACATCTTCTGCACAGCTTTTAAAGCTGCGCCAGGGCAGCCAGCAGTACAGCAGCCTACTCTCCCCTAGAAAGGTGAATCCTGCACTGACACACCCATACTCCGGTTTATAGAGTGAATCAAATCCATGTTCTATAATGTACCCAGTTTAACACAGTCCCATTGTAATTCTTGGCATCTTTTTCTCACCTCTATTATGAGGGCCATTTTTCTATAGCAAGAGTGGTCTGAGGGTGAAATAAAAAAAATTAATGTTAAGAGTCAATATAGTTCCATTTTTAACTACCAGTTAATACAGAAAGCATCATTCCAATCTATGTTGTTTCTTTTTTTGTTTTATTACCTGGGCAAAGCTATATTTATCTGCATACAATCAACTAAATACTTTAGCATTCCATCTGTATCACCCTTTTTTCTTTATACCTATTATTATTTTTGCATATAGATTTATCCTGTTATTCTGAATACAAAAGTCTTTGCAAGAACCAGTCCTTTTTAAACAATAACGGCGTGTAAGAAAAATAGTAAAATAATGATAACTGTCTTTGCTCTCATTACTTTTCTTCTAGCCAGTTTTCTACAATAAAAAAAGCATTTATCCTTTCAGTAGCCCACAGACAATTAATGCCATATATCATGTGTGAACAAAACTGACAGGCCACACCATCTGAAATCTCTATGAAATGCCTACAGAGGATCGCCAGACATTGCCTCTAACAGACAAGCTTACACCGAGACTGCCCTTGAAATTTCAAACAACAACAGACGGAAGAATTCAGACAGGGCACAAAAATCAAAATGACAAATTATATTTAATTCAGTCATTGATTATTTTGATATTTGATATTTATTTGAGAAAAATGTCTTAGAAACCATGTCCTCATTTTAAAAAAAAAAAACTTCCATTCTTTATCTCGATCAGTAATCATTTTAAACTGCTATTATTTCAGTAATTTAATCACTGACTAAAAAACCTGCCTTTTAAGTAATAACAAAGGCCAACATTCATAATGAGACAGAATAGAGTCCAGCATGGGCTCATTATGATAATACTGGGTAACTACGTTTCAGAGTTACATTAGCCAAATATTACTATTGCTGTAATCACTATTCTGTGTTATGCAAGATGTCATATGAACCCTAGTAGTAACAATAAACATAAATCCACCACTTAATTCTATCATGGTCATAGTAATAAGGGTATGAAACTGTCCTGATATTCATTTATGACATTTCCCTGTCCCTAATTATTTGACTGGTACAATTTCAAACCTGAAGACAGGAGAAAAGAAAGGGAAAAAAATGTAAACTTGTCTAATGGTCAGAGCAGGTTTCTGGGAGGACTGGGAGCCAGGATTCCTGGATTCTATTCCGAGCTCTGTCGCAGACTTGGTATTTGACCTAGATCATATTTTTAAACCTCTTCGGGACTCAATCTGTAAACTGTATACAATAATAATACTGTCCTACCTCAGAAAGGCTTGATTGATTAATTATTGTAAAGTGCTTGGAGATCCTCAGATGAAAAGCTCTATAGCGTGGTGCCCAAACTTTTCTGGTCGCACCCCCACCCACCCCACCAGTAATGAATCTAGCCATGCGATCCTCTGCCATTACTGATCAGTTTTCTCAGCAGAGAAGCTTGGGCTGAAGGCAGAGCTGGGGATCGGGGCAGAGAGAGAATGAGGGCAAAGCTGTCCTGGAGGCAGAGAGTGGAGCTTTGGCTGGGCCCAGGCCCTGCCATGCCCCCCTCTCCCCTAAACGTTCTTCTGCAACTCCCCTAATAGGTGCGCCCCACAGTTTGGGGACCATTGCTCCATAGAGAGTGCAACTATATTTCAAAGATGGTATCATTATGTAATGTTTTTCACCTGAGGGTTACCATCATGCAATGATTTTCTATTATTCCTTTCTGACCACCAGGGAGTGCGGTAGGGAAAGAACATAGCTGGGAATAAACTCTGCTGGTTATTGCGGTAGAGATCATAGATCTGTAACAAATGGGTATGTACTATTGTTAATAGGCAGCATACTAGCCAGTAGTAGCAACACTGTGGGGCATGATGTGAAGTGTACAAAAAGCCAGTCTTCAGGTGGCTAAGGAATATTGAATGGCAACAAAAGAGCCTAAGAAATATTATTTGCTTTTCCTTTGTTCAAATATTGCATTACATTTTGCTTTTTTTTTTTTTTTTTTTTTTGGGGGGGGGGGGGGGAGGGGGAAAGAGAGTCAGAGGTGGGGGAATGAGTACAAAATACCTACATAAATTACAATCAAAAGATAACATATGAATGATAAACTACATCAAAAGGATAAGAAAATAAAGAGTATCATAGAAAATAAAAGAGTATGAGCAAATAAATGTAACACAGCCAATTTGTATGGTATATATAGAATAGTAAAACTAGAGAATAACACTATTAAAAATGAAGTTAGGATGAAGAACAATTATATTTTAAGATTTATTATATGTCCTATAAATGAACATAAAAAATAAGCCACTGATTAACAGAATGCTGATAACTGGATACGTTGTGGGGAAAAGTGAGAAAGGAGTATATCTTATTGGAAATGTCTTACAGGGTTGAAAAAAATATGATGGCCTAGATAGACAAACTCCTCCCATGCCCATGCCTTTCAGTTTACTGAACACTCAGATCAAGTTAAGCTTTGTGTACATATGTGTTTCCAAAGATGATTTTCTTTATCAAACCTGGATTTGCTGGGCTTATTATACAGTGCCAGTGCTGCAGATGCTCTTTTTTCCACCCAAACCTTTTATCTGTAGGCTTGCAGGAATAGTTTCTCTTCGACTTTTAAAGCAAAATAATGTAATTTGCTGTTCCAAAGCTGACTTGGAAGTTAAGGAGATTTACGGACTACATTTTAGGTAAGTAATCTCTATTACGTGATCCTCCGAGCAGTGGTATTTTTATAGTCTAGGCTGCAATTCTCATGCTGGAGACAATTTCTGGCTGTATAAACTGTTACTTGTGGACGCCTGCCCCACAGGTTGTTGGGGATACAATCTATTTCTTTATACTTAAAAGCAGTGAAGTGAAAAATTACAAATGGAGAGGCCAGATTCTGCTCTTAGCTATGCTAGTGTAAATCCAAAGTGGCTCCACCTAAGGCAAGGGAATTACTTTGGATTTACTACAGTGCAATTGAGACCAGAATCTAAATTAGCAACCGGCTTGTACAGACTATCCCACTTCCCATTCCCATATATGACCACTGAAGGAGCTATTGTTCGTTCTCTAGTGAAACAAGTAGTTTTCCTTGCATAAATGATTTATCAAATCACAAAACTGACCCTAATATTTAAATGAGTTTCCACTAAATACACAGTCACACACATTATTCATGAAACCCCCTCCCCTTCTCTATAGCTACCTCCCACCTGCAGTTGAATTCCCCCTCCCAGAGAAGCCTTCCATTATATTTTCTGGAAATAGCGAGAGGACTGTAATCCATCCAACCCAAAAAGCTCATATAAAATAAATTATCTAATACTTACTTTAAAAGAAAAATAATCGAAAGTGGTCTTCTTGCTGAATGGAGGGATGTACATGTATATTTACAGGCACAATGAGTGTTTTTACAATGTGTTCTCAGTTGCTCATAAATTGACAGCAAACAAATTAATCGTTCACTTGCTTCCAAGATCTACATTAAAGGCATTATTTTTTTTAAAAAGTGTTCCATTTAAAGAGAACAGCTGACCAGAACACGATGCTACAAGCATGCAGAATATTTTTTTTAATTGTCTACCCACTTCAGAATACTCTGTCAATTTGTGCCAGCACAAATATCGATAGAAGATCCTGGGGGGCAAAGGCGCATGGAAGAACAGAATTAAGTGCTGTGCAAAGTAGCCACAACTTCATTTAAAGGAAATTAGAGGCAATGCTAGCCCTTTACAAAGTTTGTTCACCTCATGCAGGAGGGATATTTTGACCCCTCCCTCTTTCCCCAAGAGGTTCTCCTATGGAGTCCCAGCAGGACTTAAAGTTTGCTTGCCTCTGGAAGAATCCCAAGTGGCAGAAATATCTCCTACTGTCCGCAGGACTGAATCTCCATTGAGCTCAATAGTTGTACAAGAGTGTATATTATATTTCCTTACATAAGTATGCTGATTTATTCTGAAGTTGACACTATCAAGATCTTTATGCATCACGGACTTGTATGTTGTTAGCTAGGGTTCTGGGTCGTTGGCTTTTTTTTCATATGACACCTATAAAATGGAAAAAACGTTTATTTTATATTTGGTAGGGGGGATTCCAGATTACAGAACTTGGAATCATAGACATGTAGAGCTGGAAGGGACCTCAAGTAGTCATCTAGTCCATCCCCCTGCACAAAGGCAGGACAGAGTATACCAAGACCATCCCTGACAGGTGTTTATCTAACCTGTCCTTAAAAAAACCTCCAGCACTGGGTATTCCACAACCTCCCTTGGTAATCTATTTCAGTACTTAATTATCCGTATATAATTAGAAACTTTTTCCTAATAACTAATCTAAATCTGCCTTGATGCAGATTAAGCCCATTACTTCTTGCCCTACCTTCAGCGGGCATGGAGAACAATTGATTACCATCCTCTTCATAACATCCTTAAACATATCTGAAAACTTGTCAGATCCCACTTCAATCTTCTTCTCTCAAAAATAAACATGCCCAGTTTTTGTTGTTGTTTTTTTAACCTTTCCTCCTAGATCAGGTTTTTTTTCAGCCTTTTGTCATAGAATGGGAATTTCTGCTCTCACTCACACAGATTGTATATTTATTCTTCCTTTCTTTGTTTTCCTTAATACAAAACAAATCATGTACAGTTAAGGTGGGACTTTCGAAAGTGCATTGGCCTAACTCTGGTCCCACTGAAATCAATGGTAAAACTCCCCTTGACTTCAAGAAGAGCAAAGTTAGGTCAGTTCTAGCACTTATGGATTCATTCTTTGTGAATGGACAACAAATTCAATGTCTCTCTAAGCAATCCCCCACACTCCTCCATTGTGCTTTAGTTGGATGCCCTAGATAGATGCCTGTTTTTTGTATGTAGATTAATATGCTTTCTGCAATATCACGGAATATATGCCCTTAATTACATAATACAAATGCAAAGAAGAAGCATGAATTTAGTAAGGCAGCTTTGATGAACTGCTGGTACACAGAAGTTTGCACAAAGCAAGCGCTGTATATACTACATCCTTGTATTTCAGTAAGTACATACTTTTAAGAATTACATCTTTAACTGTTATGAAAAAAGTCAAATGTATCAATGGAGACACTAAAGAGAGAAAAATGTGAAGAGTAATTTTTATTTCTACTTTAGTACCACTGAGCCTGAAAAAAAGGGGTTGGGGGGAAAAGAAGAGGAGTCATGATGCTGTCTCCTTGACATCATCATCAACACAAGGGACAGAAAGGCACTAGGAATTTTAAAAAGTGAATCTTTACACAGACTTGTTGCCTACATGCTTTCTAAAAAATAAATACAAATTTAAAAATTCACAAGCTACCATATTTCATGGATAATGAGCAACATGATGAACCCTCATGCCCAGAAAAATGAATTATTGTTTCCCTAATACAGAAGTGAACATCTGTGCTAATATACTGCATCAAAGTAGTTTGATACAGGGTTTATTTTATCTGGGTAAAAATGGCAGCTTTATTAAATGTGTTTGGCCATCCTGTGCACCCAGATATTCTGTGACTTTCCAAATAAATACATGTACATTTCATGTTCAGGATTCAGAGTACAAAACATGAAGATAAAACGCCTATCTGGGATCAAAAGGCCAGCTTCAAATATGTTTACATATTAATTGTTTTTCAATGGAGCAATACGCTGAGCAGCAGCAGCAAAGTCAGGTAATAAGCAGAGTGGACAGCTGGATTTACAGCTTCCTTTGCTTGTGTTCAGCATTTTTTTCATCTATGTTTTTTGAGTGAAGGACGTGGGGTTGGTCGGTAATAGTTTATGAATAGTTATGGTTTATATATTTGTCTGTTGTAAGGGGGTTACTGAATGAAAACATGAAGGTAATTCAAGAAGAGGCTGACTGAAGGTAAGAGACCAATGGCTTCAGATAGCGAGTCATTGGACAACACCTATGAGACAATGCACGAGCCATTCATGCTGAGGTGCTCCCTCCAACACCTTACTGAACTCCCCAGATTAGCTTGTCAAGGGGGCAGGTCCCTGGTTATAACCACAGGAGAAGCAAAGAACATGGAAACCTGAGTAAAAGGGCTTCTGGAGGGGATAACAGTGACACTCTTGTGGGACAGAGCAGTTGTTGAGAGAGACAAGTGTTAACTTCTGATTTTTGCTACTCCCAGAGTTAGCCTAATATACTATTAATATATATTTACAATATATGTATATTATTTAGCCTAATATACTGTTAATATATGTATATTATTTAGCCTAATATACTATTAATATATAATAATATAATATTTGCTAATATATAGTTTTCTCAATATCCCCATCAAAGAAGAATGGTTTTCCTTTTGACAGGGAGAAAAATTGCAAGAGGACATTTGATGATGGAAATAGTTACACAACCTCCAGTTATAATCCCATCAAATTTCACAAGCAACAAAATATTGAAGCTAGTCGTTACTTGGATGGAAGATCTCCTGGGTAAAATCCAGAGTGTCCCGGGACTGGTGTTCATTATTTGGTAGGTTGCACTGATAACTCTGCATTGGTACAGAACCAGTGCTCTAGGCATGGTAGTAAGTAACACAATGCTGTTGGAGGTGCTGTTTCCTTACTAAAGAATAAAACCTAGACCCTGACAATATTTCTCAGAGGAGAAGGGATGTTAACCACATTCTCCTGGATAGAGTCCAACCTGGGTAATTACATTATGGATATGGGCTGCAACAGCCACCACAGTGACCCCCTACACTCCCTTTTCTGTGGAGTGTTATTCTCATCAGTACACATAATGACAGATCCCATCAACCCTCACTTGACCTAGGACTAATCACCACAGTTCTTGACAGTCTGTGTGAGGAACAGGTTCCCCTAAGTACTCCAAGGCTATACAGAAATCCCAGATCATCAATCTGAGAATGAGGGGAGGAAAAGCCTCCATAGAGCCTCTACTCCACATCCCCCACTCTCCCATACAGGTGGGTGGGGAATGATCAAAACATTGGTGCAACCATCTCCCAGGTGCCAGCCAGCAGAACTGAGCTTCCATGGACTAATGGGTGACTTCCCACTGTGACTCTAAGAGCCATGGTATCTTCCCTGGACTGTTCTTGGCAAGTGCATTTCCTTGTTGTTTCTTACAAGGGGTTAGGAGCAATGTCTTATTTTAGCCCTGAATTAGCAAGAAAATTCTGAAATACCAGAAAACACCGTTAAAGCTGTATTTGACAATATTCAGGCTATACAAACAGAAATGGACAGCTGTAAAGCTCTCTGGTGTCCTGGTTAAGGTCAATGGATTTCTTATCTTGTAACATCAGATTTCTGGAGAACAAAAGCAAAACCTGTAATTTGAGAATATTAGCTCTAAGTGAAGAGGCGAGCACTCATGTAAAAACATTCCATACTCACTGGAAATTATGTTGGATAAAAATAGTGAACCTCTTATAAATGATAAATGCTTTCTATGCAACTTTACACTGCATTGATACTATGAAAGTCAGATGAATCAGTAGTTAAAATATATTACCTTGCCACAGAGGCAATATCTTTGAGTTTGATTACAGGAAATTATGGGGTTGTCTCATAAAAGTCTGTAAAAATACATATATTTTCAGGACAAATTCACATATTCACACATACATTCATAGACATTGCCCCAAGCTATTCAAGGCCGATGACTATTACTGCCAATAAATGTGTCTGCAAGGACATTTTGTGGTACATAATCACAAAGGAGGTACAAACACAGTTTAAACAAATTTGTTAAAAATCTGAATAAATATTTATTGAAAATTCTTTGCAATATCTGCCTTGCTCTAATGCAGATCTAATAAGAAATGTCAATAAAAAAATTCTTACAATTTTTTTTATTGAGATTCATTACAACATACATTTCATTAATTTAAATCTCCATAAAGCCAAATTACTCAAATACATTCCAGTATAACATGCTCAGATTTTTCTGATTAGTATAGAAAAATACAAGCAACCACCTGCAAAGTACAGAATGTAAACTAGATAATAATCTTGCAATGACTAACAAACTAAATCCTTTTCAACTTTCCTGTAGTAAGGAAATCAATAGAGAGCTTATGAAAAGAAATGCAGGAGTAAAATTATTCTTTCGTCTTCTGGATCAGGCTTCATGCTGAGTAACAGACTTGTTGGCAAGAATTACCTTAGAATTCTAGAGAGACAAGGTGGGTGAGATAATATCTTTGCTCTCTCTGATATCCTGGGATCAACATGGCTACAACACTGCAAACTGTTTAGCAATCTTGGTTGATGCAACAGAAGTTTAATATTAAAAAATCAAAGGTTGGCAAGAAGATTGTTTGAAAAAAATTAAGTGGGTCTTTTATTTCAGGTTAAACAGAAGGGTCTCAAGGTTTCTTAAGTAGCGTACAGAATATAGACTAGGACCATTTATCTGTGCTTAGTTGACAAATTCCTTTCTCTAAGTAATAGCATCTGCATATTAGTTACAGTGGATACTTTGGCCTTATTGAAGTTTAGGGACACAAAACAGACCTGTCAGTCATTGGCAGAGGGGAGTGACCCAACCATAAAGTTCCCTCCAGTTGAAACAACTTCCACTGTTAGGAAAATAGGATAAAATTATCCTAATTTATAGATTGCATTAACTGTTGGAGAAAAAGAACTGTTTCTGCTCCTGCAGAGTATGGGGATAATTTCCCCTAACCAAATAAACCTGAATCTTTAGATGTCAATTTCCATCTCTGTTTAGGATGATTCATTTTTATCCAGGGTAGGCTAGATCTGTGGACTTAATTACCTGAAGAAATGAAATTTTTCAGGTAGGCACAGATAATTTTTCCTATTCTACACTATGCTAAGGTCCCCAGATCTGTTACAGTGGGATTTTCACAGCAGCCTCCAGATTGGAAAGCAGGACCATCCATTAATTACGGGCATCTGAAATGAGATATATAAAAAAAATCCTCTATTCTACTATAAGCAATGGGGGAAGAACTTCTGCCAAAATGACACTGGCTAAAGATTAGATGACCAATAGGAGAATGTGATGAATTTATGTATCAATGGATACGTGGCCACCTAGAAGATCTCAATGAAGGAAAAATGACTTCGCTGCCCTGAGGTTATCAGTGATCCTAGAGCTTTGACTTTGACACTTAACAGATGGAAGCATATTTCTTGAATTTACTTTGGGAAATGTGTGCGATGATGGTTGTAAGAACTACTTGTCTATTTGCTTCAGACAGTAAAAAGTCCTGTTGGTAATTTCTTTCTAGGGTCCATAAGGGTGATAGTCACTTCACCCAAATGTCCATTTTGAACCTGTCTGGTCCTCGATGAAGGTCTGTCTTTTTGCAAGAGCTGACCTTTTTTTTCCCATGAGACTGACAACTGCTGGACATGGATCATGTGAATTCGAGTTCACTGAACTACATATCCGTATGAGATCAGCATTCCCAGTAGTTTTCACAAAGAACTGGATTTTTGTTTGACATACCGCTTGTGTTTCTTTACGGCCATCTTCAGTTAATATTCTTCTGAGATCTGCTAATATTCGTCCTCAGCCCAGACTGACTTCCTTGACATTTCACTACTGAGAGTATCATGAATTCAACATACTGAAGAAAACATATCATTCTGTAAATTTGTTGGTCTTTCCTTGTACTGAGACCTAATCAGAAAAATTACTCAAAGAGAAAAGTGAATTTCCTGCTTTTTTAAAGTCAAGATTAATACAACACAATGGTCCTGAAAAAGACCCTAGGAGCATTGGTCAGATTAAATGGTAATGATCAAAATTGAAAAACAAAACAAAACCCCACACACTACCATCCCATAAATTTTAAGGTAAGAAGGGACCACTATGATCATGTAGTCTGACCTCCTGCACAACGCAGGCCACAGAACCTGGCCACTCCTGTAATAGACCCTTAACCTATGACTGAGTTATTGAAGTCCTCAAATCATGATTTAAAGGTACAAAGAATTCACCAGAAAGTGACCCATGTTCCATGCTACAGAAGAAGGCAAAAAATTCCCAGGGCCTCTGCCAATCTGCCCTGGGGGAAAATTCCTTCCTGACTCCAAATATGACAATCAGCTAAACAATGAGCATGTGAGCAAAACTCATCAGCCAGACATTAAAGAAAGAATTATCTGTAGTAACTCAGAACCCACCCCCATCTAACATCCCATCATGCATATTTATTACTAGTCAAAGATCAGTTAGTTGCTAAATTAGGCTGTCCCATCATACCATCTCCTCCATAAACTTATCAAGCTCAGACTTGAAGCCAGCGAGGTTTTTTGCCCCCACTTCTCCCCTTGGAAAGCTATTCTAGAACTTCTCTCCTCTAATGGTTAGAAACCTTTGTCTAATTTCAAATCTAAACTTCTTGATGGCCAGTTTATATCCATTTGTGCTTGTGTCCATATTGGCTCTGAACTTGAACAATTCCTCTCCCTCCCTGTTGCTTATCTCTCTAATATATTTATAGAGAGCAATCATATCTCCCCTCAACCTTCTTTTGGTTAGGCTAAACAAGCCAAACTCTTTGAGTCTCCTCTCATAAGGCAAATTTTCCATTCTTTGGATTGTCCTACTAGTCCTTCTCTGCACCTGTTCCAGTTTAAGTTAGTCTTTCTTAAATATGGGGGACCAGAACTGCACACAGGACTCCAGATGAGGTCTCACCAGAAACTGGAATAACTAGTAGCAATACCCCCCTACCTCTACTAGAAATACCTTGCCTGTTGCATCCCAGGAGTGTATTAGCTTTTTTCATAGCCACATCTCATTGGCAGTTCATAGTCATCCTGTGATCAACCAATATACCCAAGTCCTCCTTCTCCTCTGTTACTTCCAACTGATGTATCCCCAGCTTATAGCAAAAATTCTTGTTATTGGTCCCTAATAACCATCTATATGCAAAGCAGGAGAACTGTCTGTGCAATGGGAAAATGGTGATATGAAATCTCCTTTAGGAGTTTGTTCAGAGGTTTCAGTCACAACTATTCTCTGTTTGTTCCTTATTCTCAGAGGCTAGAAGTAGAACGGGGCGCAACCCTTGAGAAGGAATAGGCTAGATTGCTCTGATTTGAAATAGATATATGGTTTAATTCATGTTCTGGCATTTCCATAGGCTGCTTGATATTGAGGCAAAACTGTTCCCATAGCAGCATACAGCACCCCTCTGGACAATGTCCTGTGACCTCACTTTGACTAAAGCTCTAGATAGTCATTTGTTCCGAAACTAAAAGAAGCTGGTACCAATAAGGGGTTTAATTTCATAAAGGGTTGGTTGGGAGTTATGCAGAGAACTTTGATGCATCTGAGGGCCGCTACTGACCTCACCTCAGCATACTGTCTTTGCTCCAGCTAGCACTTAAAGTAGCACTTTTTTCTTGTTTTACTTCAGGGATGGTTTCAACTTGCCATGTGACCTCTGTTCCCTTCTGTGGTGTCTAGCAGGAGCCAGAATTGTAAGTCTACTTTTTCAATGACTCTTAACAGCCTTAGTTTTCCATACAGTTTCCCACTGTAGCACTAAGAGCTGGGGACTGATATGTCTGAGCACCTGATCTCAGTGATGAAGGCCAAAATACCTGTGTGAAATAGATTTGTACCCCACTATCTTTTTCAGAGAACAGCCATTAGGCCAGGAATCTGATACTGAGCGGACCATACTCACAATGCTATCCACTCACGTTGGCATTGCTTGAAAAAGCATGCGGAGGAAGTCAAGTGACACTTCAGAATTCTATTTTATTTTATTTTTCTTGTTGGTCTGATGCCACCTGAGTTTTCAGGTCTATGGGAGGGAGCTGAGGTGACATCTGACCAGACTTGGATGACTATACAGCACTGAAGAGACCATTCTTTCAGGTAAAAATCATCCCAGCAGGAAAGGCTGAGTCCCGAGCACAAGAAGGATAGCCTCCTTTACCTTTGGTAGTCTAGAGAGCATTCTGAGGAACCTTACTGCCTTATAAAATGAAGGCCAGACAGGCTAAATAAGTAATTGATAGGACAAGAAGCCCCTTGCTGCCTGCTTGTTTTCACTTCTGAGCTTCTCTCCCTTTTGCCATTCAATGGTCAGCTGTGCATTAGGTGTGTTGTGGAACAGCACAACATTGCCAACGCAATTCAGAGAGACCGAATGCTTCCCAGCACTCTCCAGCACACAGATGGAGCTTGCTGCTGTGCCAGACTTAGATGGTGTGGTGTTTGTTTCTTCTTCTACCCAGTGCAGGGGACAGAGTCCCTTTCAACTCCCAGTGCACCTGTACGGAACAGAGAGTCTTCAGTGGTGCCTGATCTACATGGACAACCGAGGAAAGAAAGTTGTGTGCTCTCCCCACCACTGTAAAAATGTGCAAGTGCCCAGTTTTACATTTTAATGTTTGTGTGAACTGTATGTACACGTGCCCTGAGTGTGAAATATACACTTCTCACAAGCCATGAGATACCCTTGGCTAGATTAAAACTCTGCAAGCACAGCAGAAGTACAATTTTCATTACCCTACATGCAGGAAGGAGGATGTCTGGACAATGCAATCTGCTCCTCATGATGTGATCATGAATCAACATACCAGGCTGGTCTGGGCCCCTTAGCTCCAGGCCCTATAGTTAAATAGAGGGATAACACAGCTTGTGCTACATGTCTCCAGAAGAGGTGAATTTACTGCTGGAGGGAGCCCAGACCCAAGAAGTGAATCAAGCATCTTTTCTACCACAAACAATTTTCCTCTATCTGTCCTCTTGGCCCCCCACACACACACACACACTAAAAAGCAGCTTCTCAGATTTTCTCTGCTGTGGCAGTATTGGGAAGACTCCATACACACACAGCAACACTCTCCCTTGAAAACAGCCTCTAAGAAACCCAAAAGTCAGCAAACAGCTTTTCCCACAGGTACATTTGCATGCACAGTAGGCCTGCTGGAATAAAAGCAGCCATGAAAAGATGCTACAAGTTTCCAATTAATCTTTTTTTTTTTTTTAAAAGTGCTAGCCATGACACTGTGGTTCAAGCATCTCCTTCATGGGAAATACGACAAACTGAACAACCAGCAACAGGATAATGCAACAATGTACCAGAGCGAAGGAACATTGTGCCACAAATATTGTCCATTTCTCTAGCATCATAATCAATGGCTTAGGTCACCGAGGTCAATAGGAGCTTTGCCCCCGATCAAGTCTGCTATAAAGAACAGAAGACCGTCCCTTTCATGAGAATTTACAAGCAACATATGCAAGTGCTATATTAGTCATTATTATACAAGTAAACTTTCTACAACTGTATGCTATGCCTTATGATTTGTTATTCTATTATGTATTGTTTTTACAGCAACCAGTTGCTTTGCAGTACAAGCGGAACAGCAGTCCAAAGAGATTTTAATTTAATTTTGGATAAGATACAACAAGAGAGACACAACATTGCATAAGGGTAATGAGGCGAAGACAGACAAGGGTTTCATCAATACAGTTACCAAATAACTCCGTTAAGTGCATGTTTTTGTGACTCCGTTTTTTTTTTTTTTAAATATCCAAAAAAAAAAAAAATAATTTTTTTTTACTGATTTTATAAAGGCCTCATGGGCAAGAGAGACTTTAAGGAGTATGTGACGGGCTATGTCTTCACTGACAGCGGCAAATTCGCCACCGTCAGATCGACTTATCTGGATCGACTGAGCGGTCAGTGAAGACCCACTCAGTCGATCCAGAAATCGACGTATTAAGACCACCTTCTCAAGTGGCATAGCGCTGCGTTGACGGGAACACGGTTCCCATCGGCGCAGTGAAGTGAAGACGGAGTGCAGAACAGACGCCGACAGGAGTTACACAAGTTTTTTGTGTAGTTTGAGTAACTCCGGTCGACTGTCACCGAATCTCCGAGGTAAGTGTAGACAAGCCGAGGGTGTATAAACGCCGCACTGAGTCTGAAGGGGTTAAAGTGCAACTCTGGGTCCAGACGAACCCCTGTGGCCACACCTGCAGTGCATGCTCCAGATGAAGGTGAAGCTTAAAAGGAAGCCAGACAGGTCAGCTCCTTTCTGAGAAGGCAGAGAGAAGGACCTACCTTGGGATCTCCTGAGAAGGGAGGTTGCAGCAGCTCCTGTGGGAAAAAAGAAATTTGCCTGCTAAACCCAAACTGCACCTTTTGTCTGTTAATATCTTTTCTTCAGTACCTTTCACTACAGACTGCAAAGCTTGGACTATGGGAGTGAGGGGTAGGAAGTGGCCCAAGGAAGGCAACTGTAAGGTGCTCTTGGGTGTCGGGCCTTTGGTAATCTGCAGGTGGCCCTGGGCAGGAACTCGGTGGAGTGGAAAGACCCAGGTACGTCTATCAACCCTCCATCTGCACTGAGGAGAAAATAACCTCCTAATCACTAAACACTTCCATCAAACACCAACCATTACATAGTGATTTGAAAGAGGAGGTGCTGGCTCCCATAATGTAAGAAGGTAACTGTGATCATTTAAAGACTTCCTTGTTAAAACATTCCTTCCATTCCTTTTCTTAGAATACACCAAAGTGATTAGCTATCTTTGCAGAATAAACGTAGGCCACAATAAAAATACCACCCCAAATAAAAAGCATATAAACTGCCTGTGACGGTGACAGACCAGGTGCCAGCTCATGTCAAGGCCCCTATTTGAACACTGAGCAATACGTAGCGGGAAACAGCTCTTGCTTACCTGGGTGTCAGCACTGTTAAAATAGACATGACCTTTATTAAAACATGTTTAGACTTTATGAAATGTTTGAGAGTTGCTGCATGCTTTAATCTCTGTATATATTCTCTAAATCCCAGGTTATAAAGTAATATTTTTCTCTGTAATTGAATGTTTGCTCTGAAACGGTAAAGCCTCACAGTCAGGAGAGAAACATTAGCAAGTGTGAAATACTAGTCTGCCACAGGAGGTGTTATCTCCTGCCCAACAAAAGAAGGCCTATAGACACCAGACAAATCATTGTGGAACATCAGAGGACAAAAGACTTTGTTGATTGCTCCCTCCATACTCATGAAGAGGAGATGTGCCCAAGGACTCATCCCATCAACTTGAACTCTAGAGGAAGGGAATATAAATCACTGACAGGAAGAAACTGGAACTCTATACTGCTTAGATTTTTAGAGGGCAAGATTTCTAAGCATAAGCAAGGGATTCCCAGCTACTTAGCCTTGGTTTGCCCTAAAGGACATATATAGATTGTTTATTATAGAAGCTTCTACCACCTTTGGAAACCTGAGACCATGACTCAGTTGTGTGTGTGTATGTACCTGCTTCAGTCATTGCTTGCAAGCTTCAAACACGAGTCTATGTCACTTGGCCTACAGATATTTTGGGCAAAGACCAAGCTCCAAAATCTGGGTACTAGTAATGGAACGCCCGGCATAACAGTAAATGGAAACAGTTGATGCCGTCAAAGAATTCATTAACTTGGGCTGCAAGCAGTTTTCTAGTGGATGGTACCAGCCCGACATTATGTGGAGGATAGGACTTGTGGCCTCTGCAATGCAATCCTTCCAGAAGGCTTGGCACCAGCAAAAACTGTCTGACAGCACTAAAGTCTGGCTTTACCAATCATGTATCATGCCCATTCTTCTGCATGGCTGTGAAACCTGCACTCTACTTAAAGATGATATCTGGCATCTGGAGGCATTCCACATGCGCTGTCAAAGGCAACTATTACACATAAACTGGTTTGACTTTGTCATAAACAGCAAAGTTGCTTCCAGAACTCAACTCCCCAGCATCAAAGACATCTGCCATTGTCGGTCCTTACTATTTGGACCTGTGGCTTGCATGAACAGCTTGGTTCCAGCCCACAAAGCAATTAAGTGCGCCTTGAACATACGCTCTGGTCATCAGCCACCCCTAAACTGGAAGAGATTACCCATTCACCCACGGCTAACTTGGTTGCAACAAATCAGCGATGGCTCATCTGCTAGCATCAGACGCGAATGGAACAAAGCCATTGGTAGAGGCCATAGGGGATTGTCGGACCTTTGCTTTCTAAGCGAACTGATGATGATGATGTATCTGCTTTAACCTTGTAAATAACACTTTTTTCTTAGTTAATATGTCTTTAGTGAGTTTATTATAGGATTGGCTACAAGTGGTACTCTCTGGTGTGAGATGTAAAGTGCAATTGACCTGGGGTAAGTGATCAGAGTACCCAAAAGGACTGTTTGTGACTCCATGTTAAGGCTACTATAGTGCCTGAAGAGTTTACACTTGGCAATTAGTTAGTGAAATCTAAGTCTAGAACTCTAGAATTTGGTGTGTGCGCCCTGCTTCTTAACAGTCTGCTCTGAGGTAGGTACTCGCATCTTTTAGCCACTCCAGACAGCTTGACACTACCTAAATAACAGCAGTATAGAACAATGGGCCCTTATGGCACTTGGATTAGGCAATGTACAGAACAGTAACTGACACACGTTAAGATTTCATGCATGTCTGTGTATCAAAATCAAAAGTCAATCTCATGATTAGCTAGTAACCCTGATAGAGAAGTTACACAACATTTACAGAATCCCTTATTCAAAATGGACATATAACATACACTGCTGAAAAAAAGTGGTGCTGCCCATACACAGTAGGGCCTCTGTCCTGCAACTGTCTTAGTTGAGGTAGGCCCATGTACCTATGTGAAGCCGCACTGAAGACAACAGGTATCTAGGCAGGCACCAAGGCCCACTCACACAAAGTTGCGGGAGGCCTAGGTTTTCTTTACTGCCATTACTCTAATTCACTCAGACCTTCATTAATTGACCATTCTAATGAATGATTAATGGATTTTTCTATTTTGCAGTAATTCAGGAGAAAAAAGCTACAATTATCCATCTTCAAAAATTCTTCATGTTTTCCACAATTAAAAAAAAAAAAAGAAATCTATGGTCTGACTATCTTTCCTCCTGTTTTTCAGTTTATCCATACTATATGTTTGGGTCAAACATTATGTTTGGGTCCATTAAATGATGTATAATCCACTACAAGGGTGGAATTCAAGAAATAATGAGGGAAAGTACATTCAAGAACTAAATTCAGCAAATAGGGTTGGACTGAGATCGGCCCCCACATGGGCAGAGGGCAGTGTGTGTGAGGAGCCTGTGCAAATGCCTAAAACTGTTGCAGTGATCTCTTATTGCACCTCTGGGGCACACAGAAACCCAAAGGCAGAAGTAAAGGGTAAGACCATCACCTCTCCATCTGCACTCACCCATTAAGCAGATTAGAGTGCTGCCTATCGAGCCCCTGCACACTGGGCCATTTGGTGAGAGTTTGCGCCACCTTCAGCCATAATCTCCCCCAAACTCCTCATGGGGTGGCACAGCTCTGCATCACACTCCACTGAGTGGGTAAATTACCTTGTTCGGTGGATACAGTACATGGTTTGGAAGCTATGGGTGTGACTGTGCCTAATATGCTGTGTGGGTGCATTAGGGAGGGAGGGCAGAGGGCACAAGAAGCCACCTCCCCTTACTTTTTGACACAAACTTAGTCCTTGAGTTCCCACCACACAAGGAGTAGGGGACTCTAATAGCTCTAGAAATCCCAAATGGGATAAAATTGTGACCCTCACATATTATGCACGAACAATGGAATCGATGTGGCCCAGGGATAGTGATGTTGCATTCGATTAAAGTGTACAACAAAGGCAATTACGTGAATTCCCCTAGACCTTCCAGACATCTCTTGCCTGCCTGAGGCACAGTGCATCTTGGGGCTGATAAATTTAGACAGCTCCTACATGTCTTCCACTCCATATTGCTTTAAAGCCATAGCCCTGTATATATATGCCTGGGTACATCCCATACGTAGCACAACCACTGCTATATGTGGCTTCTGATACATAGCTTCCTAACAGATTTCAAATGTATTTTAATCAGTTCTTAAAAAGTAAGGGTGGCACTGCCTTTGGCTTCAACTGGAGCAGCGTTGGGCCAATGCTGAGTGCTTTTGAAAATCCCACCCTAATAGCTTCCCAATGAACTAACCTTTCACAATTGCAGTGGCGGCTGTGGCTTCAGATACAAACCAATGCAACACACATGTACATAAAGCTGTTTATGCGCTAATTATCTCAGGGCTTGTCTCCACGGAGAGCTACTGCACAGCATGTCTGGGTGTGAACCTACCACATGCCATCTTGCTTTGCAGTAATTTGCTGTGTAAATATGGCCTCAATGTTTTAAAAGAAACACACACAAAAAACCCAAAACTACTAAAAGCTGACTAAGCGTTAAGCAAACGGACCGAAAAAGATCAAGGTGCAGTCTAGTCTTAAGTACAGTAAAAGATTTTGACTCTTGAAAGCACATTGAACGCCACCCCACTCAACAGGAAACTTTTAATTCCAGCAACAACAGTTTTATCAGACAAAACAATAGGAAATATTGGGCATCACACTTTTAACAACCTATGACCCAATTCTGTAACTCTTACTCATCTTCAGTAGTCCTTACTCACAAGAGCAGAATCAAGTATGTCCATGAGGATTACTGAGCAGGAATAAAACTTGCATAACAGGCTCCCAAATGTACTTGTTTTCTTCTGTTTCTGAGAAGACTTACTGTAAATTACGAGACGCTTTTCTAAACAAATCTGAAATTTTGCATGGATACCATTTTTTAAAAACAAAATGATTTTTTGGTTTTATATGATGGCTTCTTATATGAACCAATGGCACATTTTATTTGAAACTGATCTTTCAAATGCTTTTTCTGCTGATTACACTCTATATCTTAAAGAATATCTACATTATATCTTATACTTTGGATTTATGAACCCATTACATCTTGGCTGTACAGTGCACAACAACACGATAATTTATTGTGACTATGATTGAAGCATCTGAAAAGCAGAAATCAAATTAGATCACATCACCAACAACTGAAAACATCCAAGTCTAGCTCTTTATGATCATTTTATCTTTCAAACTTACAGTATTTGTGGCACATAAAGAACAAAAGAGCACTGAGTGATTTGAAAAAGATGTGAGTAAATTAATAAAGCCACCACACAGAATTAACATGTTAATGTGAGGAAAAGATAATCTGATTTCCTTACCACAGTGCATGTATTACAGTCATACTCTTAACAGAAGAAATTGAATTTCATTAGTAACTCATAATGAATATTAAAAATATAGTTAACAAGGAGGGAAAGCTAAGGCTCAAAAGAGAATAGTTAGAATAAGGATTTTAATAATGTACAATATATTAGGATATATCTAAAGGCCCAGAAACAGAAAGTGCCCCAATTCACACAGTGTAATATATATAGTACAAATGAAATACACTTTCCTGATATAATGCAAATAGATTATTTTTATACGTAGAATTACAACAAATGCTATATACAAGTAACTTGCTTATTGGAATATTGTGGTGAGTTCACTGCAGATGTAAAATAAATAGCTGGGTGTAATGGGTGTTGATTTTTATTTTTAATTTAATTTTTTCTTTTAATATTTATTTTTGCCATAGCATATTTCTGCTTTCCTTCTCCTTTCTTTACTAATAAAATTGTGTAGCTGGAAATGAAAGCCAGTGCATGCTGTGGAACACAGGTCTCTTGCAAGAAACACTGGTAAACAAGCAGGAAGACTAATTCTGCATTAGCAGAAGTTTCTGAAGTATAGCCCAAATAGAGTGCATTGCAGTAATCTAGTTTTACAGTGACGAAGATATGGATCAACATGGTGAGGTCTGGCTCAGAATGGAAAGGTTCCAATTAAAGATGTACATAAAGAAAAAAAATGTGTTTCTTGCTGATGCTTGTAAACAGAGGGAGGACCCCTAGATCACACACCTTACTAACAAATACCTATCAAGAGAGCTGATTTCAACTCTCTTATCTGCTCTAGATATTTCCTATAGCCAATCAGCATCACACTTATCCTACCTTGACTGAGCTTCAAAGCAGTTTTCATTCAGGCCCTAATTTCTATTACATACATAGAAAGTGAGAAACTGAAAAGTCTGGTTTGGTTGAAAGACACTGCATTCCAAACTGCCTCATTTTCTCTCCAAGTAGTCTTACATACACATTTCAAAGGAGTGGTTCCAGAATAGAAGCAGGTTTAACCCTGAGGCAATGTCTAAACTAGGAAAACAGGTCAGGTGCTAATGTGAAATGGCAGAAGAGCTTACAGGGCAAAAGCACAATCAAGGGGTACTACACACTCTGGGATCTTTCAGAGGGAAAAGGATAGAGAAACTCAAGCAGCTGTCTATCAACAGTTGCTAAAGTCCACAGCAACCCCATAAAAACCTGGAGATCAATGGTAGCTAAAGCAGGTAACAGATCTTTAAAAAACACAAAAAAACCCATCCCCTAGCCCTCCCCAAGCAAACAAAAAAATAAAACACATGCCTGGATGTTTTTTGTCCACCTCCAAAAGGAGATCAACCAAAGACTCCAAGACAGCCTCTGTACTACAACTAAGTATAAAAGCAGAATGCGGTGGGTCCAGGAAAAATGAACAGTTGACACTTGCAGCCTTCAAGAACTATATGGACCCAAGTGTCTCCATCTGGAAGGCCTGACAAATGAAGCTGATCTTTCAGAAAAAAGAAAGTATTATTATCCCTGTTTATGGAAAAAAGAGCAATGTCCATTGAAACTTATCTACACTGCAAGGGTATCTGACATAAGAACCCAGAACAGCAAGGCAAAACAGTCAAGTGAAATCATGTAATCCATCCACTACAAAAGGCATTATTAACGTAGTTCCAAAATGATTTGGTTTGTAGGGTAAAATACAGGTATGTGTTTGTGTAAATACATATACAGGCACAAATTTTATTTTCTGTGCACATAAGATTTTCTTTGTGTATAGTAACATAAGGATTACACATGATTAGGTGTGCAGTTATTGTGAAAAGTGAGGAAGCAGGCCTCCAGCACCACTTGTCTGGGAGTAGGCTAGGAATGTGTTTTCTTCTCCTCAGAAGTAGAGACAGCTCAAGCTGAAGCTGCACTCAACTCCAACACTTCAAACAGCAGATGCCAAGGCTCAGATTGCAGCTGAATCTAGAAGTGCCAGTTTTCACAGAGGCTGGATCTTTTAGGTCTTCAGGCATTCAGCGCTCTTTAATAGTCATTAAAACAAAATGCAAAAATATATTTTATTGCAACATGAAGATTATGAATTTAAACACACAGAGTATAGAAATCAAAAGCTAAGGTTATAAAAGCTGGCTAACTACTCCACATTGCATTTAACTGATGTCTGTATTAAGGAATACATTTAATAACCCAATATCAAAAATATTACATATAAGACCGATGCTACATGGGTGAGCTAATGTTGCGATGATGTTAATAATGTTGCTATGATGCTAATGTTGATACGCTTACCTTTTGAATTTCTACACTTTGTAATTTAATTAATGTCTACCTTAAGGCCCATTTACACTGCCAGCTTAATGTGAAGGGACCTTGGTATAAACAAGAATTGGGCCTTGTGTGTTTAAATTTACAACTTTAGCCAAAACATGCCCTTAGCTTACAGAGCCACATGGATTAGGTCAGGGGAAGCAGGGCAGTGCCAGCCATTCATGTGGTACAAGACCCATCCTCCTACAGGTGAAAAGCAAAACACGTCAGTCGGGCAAAGGAGGAATAGGAGGGAATCAATGCTTCAGCTCAACCAGCTGACACCAGTGCTCTGTGCCTGGAAAGTGCTATTGTGAAGCTTTTAACTTATTCTGTCATAATTTTGCTCAAAGCAGTGGTGATAACTATGCACCATCCCATAAGCTGACCCAGGCCTTACCCCTTCACTCAGGTACACGAGGCTAAAATCATTGTTTGCCCATAACAGACACAATGGGCTAGATCCTTAGTTAGGTTAAATTGGCTATTGACTCCACTGGAGGATTTAGCCCCATATGCCTATGCTCAAGATATTTTTGAAGCTACGGGGTTGCTTTGTCCACATGCCCAGAAACATGGGGTTGGAGAAGGAACAGTCACTGAAAAGCCATTTTTTCCCATCACCAAGCAGTAATCCAGCAAGCTCAAGAGTCTGAGGTACAGGAAGCTTTAGGGATCAAAGCCCCGTGCCTTTAACTGTACAACTAATATAGTCCTTCAAAAACATTCTGACCAGACAATTAAAAGGTTAATTAAAAGTGATGGGCCACAGAAAGATGCAGTGACAGGAACCAAGACTTCTGACGTAAAACAAGTTAAGTTTCAAACTGAGCTAGGTGGCATGACAGCTGGCCACAGCAATGCAAAGGTTCTTCTCCAGCGATTGCAGTCAGAAAGGAACTTGAGACTGGCAGCATCAGTGGGCTGGTGGGTGACACTGCCTGCAGAAGATGAAGACCTTGCAACTTGAGCTTAGGAAGTTGCTGCCTTGGTCTCTCTCTCAGGAGCACAAACCTAAAAATGAGGTACCACACCTGTATCTTTGGGATGATGATGATGATAGTGGTGGTGGCGGCAGCAGCAGCATAGGGTCAATGCTGTATTTTTTGCTCAGGGAAAAGCTCTTGCTAATTTCAGTATAAATGTTCCCAGAATAATCATTGCAGGATAGTGCCCATGATGGAGGAGAAGGGGAAAACAGGAAGCAGGGTGGGACAGCTTCTACAGTAAGAGGGATAAGCATTAGAAAGGATTATTTGAAGAACATCATAACTGAACATAAGGTTTTTGAGGACTGAATGTAGCAGGCAATCACTGCCTCCTACTGGAGGCCCCCACTGACTTCACTCATCTCACCTGAAGGTGGTGTCCTTTTGAAGAAAAGAGCACAGAATTTAGACCTCCAGGAGCTGCCTAGAAAGGATCAGCTGTGGATAGAACCACTGAAAAGTGGTCTTCCAGCAGCTACAAGGGCTGGTAGCAGGCAATAGCCAATCAGGGCCCAGAAGGAAGGATTTAAAAAGGCTGCCTGCTTCTTCCAAGGGGTTCTGAGTGAAGCTGGAACAGGAGAGGAAGGGTTTCCCTTGTCTTAACCTAAGAAAACTGGGCTGGTCCAGGCCTAACTTTGAATGCATCTTTTTGTTTGAGTCTACAAAGGACTGTTTTGTTTACTTTGTGGAATGTGAAGCCGTTATGGGCCATCCTGAGTTGAATATTAGTTTGACTGTCATAAGATTTGGCAAGCTCTCCTCATGAGATGCTCCACTGCCTCATGCAACCCCATGACACAAAATATTTGTTGTCATAAAATAATCATTGTCAGACGTTGATAAAGTTGTGAGATATGATCCCCATACTTTTAAATTGACTGCACTGGAGGTATTGCAGTATATTCAACTGTAAACTTTTCTAGGAAGGGAACATGCCTTACACTATGTTTGTAAAATATGATACATGCCTACAATGCAAAACAAGCAAGCAATTTTTAATAACTGATAATCTAAGGTTTCAGTGTTGTCAGTTCCTTGTGATATGTGAGACAAAACTGTAAAAGCATCTAAATTTAAAATCGATGCAGTTCAATTTAAACAAAATTTGTTCAAAAGAATCTCATTTCCAAGCCAAAAACATTTACGTCAAGTTCTAGCCAAAAACAAATTTACATAGTAGACCCTAATCATTCCACAGAACTGTAGTCCATACCAGAAATGTTAAACCGAATCATAACTATAGTGTTTTTATCATGGGGACAAATATTCCAGTTAATCTAGGAAAGCAACTGGAAGATATGGTAAAATTATATTGAAAGGAATCCTTTGCTAGTGTGTGTCACTCACGTTCCAATTATAATGATCTGATTAGAGTCACATCTGGTACTGGATGACCAGTTAAGACCAATATTGATTTTTGCCGTATATGTCTGGAGAGAAGTTCACAACTATTTTTTTTCAGATATGGACAGTAATGTCATGATCAGGGTCATGTGTTGCACTGATGCCATCCACTCTGGATGGGATTATGCCTTAAAACCATTCTAAAACTAAGGCTGGTACAGAATACAAAGTTCATATGGGTAAGATCAAAGAGCACTGGCTACCTACTGATTTCCATCTGGAGTTTAAAATGCTGGTTTTAAGAATATAGCCCTCAATTGCTATCACCTGCCTATTTGAGAGAACACCTCTGTCCCTGTGCTATACTGCCATGGTTGAGATAGCAGAGAGGCTTGAACTGGGTATCTTTCAGTTTAACACAGAGGGAACTGTCAACAGGACATTCTCCATGAGATCCCCTCTGCTTTAGAATTCACATCTGTGTTGTTTCCAAAACAGCCCAGATTTGTTGACTTCCTGGCCATGTTGTAAGGTGGATCTATACTTTCAGTCTTAGGGAAATGGGGAGATGGCAGATGGTTGGGATGTTTGGGGAAAGTGGGGTATTTGTAAGTTAAGTTGACTTTTGCTTGGTTATTTGTTGTGTGGGGAGTTGCTGAATTTGTGTATGTATTGTAATATAGTATCTAAATGTTTGTAAAAGGGGCTTGCTGGATGTATGGGGTTTTTTAATAAAAAACAACATATATATAGCAAAAACAACGAGAGCCCCATCTGACAAAGTGGATTGTAGCCCATGAAAGCTTATGCCTGCAGAAATTTGTTAGTCTTTAAGGTGCTACAGGACTCTCATTGTTTTTGCTGTATACAGACTAACATATGGTCTGGAACATATACATATAAATTGAAAGGAGTAAATAAACAGAAAAATCTGGTTTAGCCTTCCCAGAAACATTTTGCTTCAGCATCCCTTCCCCCACTCACTATCAAAAGTGCGTGGGGTTTCTCCTTCCAACATGTTACTGCTTGTTGTACAAGGGTGTGAACACAAATGTTTTGGGGTTCACACTTGTATGGCATGAGGTGGAAAGGGGAAACATTTCAATTGCAAATCTTCATTTTATTTGCATCTGACTTACGGTAAAAATATCAATGCCTGAAATAAGATAAACCACAATTATTTGAATATATGAGATTCCCCATTCTCATTAAATTACATGAGCAGGAACAACAGTGTCATAACAGAAACATGTAATTAGTTCTAATAAGGGCTTACGCCACAAAGCTTCTGATAGAAAGAAACAGGCTAACAAGCCCACAACAGACAAGGACGTTCCCACTGTTTACAGAAGCTCAAGGATGTGAACAGTAATGATCCTGCATGACTCTAATCCCATTTGCATGTCTATTAAAATACAATATATTGTTCTGAATGGCATAACACTGGAGCCTTATCTCATATTTATGAATTGTGCTAGTACATTCCAAACAGGGCTAATGACACACTCATATACATTTCCTACAGTATCAGCTACTTGTTTGAAAGTCATTAAAAACCTAGGATCAGAATAGTAGTAATGCATCTGCAAATTGATTCATTCTCCTTCAGTGATTTCCAAGTGTCTCTTTTCCTGCTAATTCTTGCTCTTCGTGTGCATGTGTTTATTTAGAAGGTTTAATCTTATTATTTTCAAAGAGTAGCATTTAAATTAAATCAAACAATTTGTATTATATTCCTTTGCCTAGGTCACCCTTAAAGAAGTAATTTGGTCTGTATAAATTATTACACTGTTAAATAAATGAATGATTTTAAAAATATAATCAAAAGTGACAAGGTAAGAAGATAGCAAAAACAGATCCATTATATCCTTCTTAGCATAGACAAATCTACCAACACTTGGCTGTAAGTGTAAAATCCTGTAATTTAAAAAAAATCATCTGACTGGCATAGTACAGTAATTATTGCATTTAAGAAATATGCTTTTCAAAATCAATGTGAATGTTATGAAAAGATGATATTAGTCATTGTTAGTCTGCAATTTTAATCAATATTTCCATTCCTATTTTTTTTAAAAAAAAGTAGTAGTCTTTCTGATCTGATATTTTTAAACTATTTTATCAGCAAAGATCAAAAATAGAAAAACACCAGTCTTTTCTTTCTGTTCTGACTCCAGTCGCACATAACTAGGTCAGCGGTATGGCACAGAGAGCTTATTAACATCAGATCTTTGTTATAAAAGCAACTCAGGAAAGTATAGAAAGCATAGAAAAGTACAGACTAGTTTCTCATACAATACAAAGCACAACACTTAGACATCAGTGGTTAGACTCACTTAAAAATGAAGATTCAGAATCAAGTTGAGAAAAAATAAGTACAGAATATTGGAGAGCCCTTATGAGAAAAATGTTTCTTCACTAAAGATGCCACTAATATGAGCTTTAAAAGCCCACAATGTTTATGAACATTACACTTAATAGTTAATAGACAAGTTAGTAAAAAAACTAAATCCCCGGACAAGTATTTTCTAATGAAAGGTGAAAAATTTTAAAAATTACTTTGTGTATGGAGCCCAATCTTGATCCCAGTTCAGATCAATGATCAGGCTCCCATTGACTTCACTTGGAGCAGGACCTAAAATACTGCTAGTGATAACATACATATATCATAACATACAGCAGTGGTACCCAACATTTTCAACCCAAGGATTAAGGTGGTTATTTAAAAATGTCAAGGAGGTGCATTCACCATTCAAGGGGAAGGGCCGTTTAAAGCTGTCATTTTCTCCCACTTCTGGCTATCCCCTCCTAAATTCTCAATGAGCTAAACTGCGAATGTAAATATTTCCCTGCTCAGATCCTGAACATCAAACATCAAAGCTGTTTTTTTGTTGAACTGGTGCTGCTTCCCTCTTCCTAATGCTCAATTTCTGGGAGGGCCAGCATCCGTTTGGATGCTGCTAGTTTGGTCCCTTTCCTCTTCCCTCCTTGTGGAGCCTCCTGTTCTCTCAGTACTTGCTCCCCTCCTCCTAACGCTCAGAGGCTATTTTGCTTTTCACTCCCCCACCCCTCTTCCCTCTTGGGGAAAAAAGGCTATTGGGGGAACACATTTTCAATTTGTAATCAAATATAAATACAAATTTTCATCCTAGCACAGTCACCCTAGAGGGCCACAGTTAAGAACAAAGGCAAAAGGCCATAGGTTAAGCACACATGCCATACAGTGTATGTATTATATACATGCACACATCAAAATTCCTAGGAGACAACATAGAATCAATTGATAGGACAAAGTCCCACAAAAGAGAGTTCTTTCCTTTAAATGTTTTGAAGGCTCCCAGTCCATTCTTCCTCTTCCTTAACCAGTCATTCTAAGTAAAACACTACATTCTGACTTCTCAGACCTGCATTTTCACATAATGGATCTTTGAGAGAGATGAACCGGAGGATGTGACTCCACAGATAGACTGTGCATTAAGGAAATATAAACTCTTATGATGTAATCAATACATCCTGAAGGTCCATCAACACCAGATAGCAACATATTTCCATTGCGGTGTTCACCAAGCATGGAGTTTCTACTGTGCAACTCTTGTAAGGAACAAGCTCACTGTGTAATTTGATGGCCAACACTATTTGGAACCTCTGAGGTTTTAGGGAGTGGGAGTGAGTGGGAGTGAGACCTTCCAGCATGAATATTTACTGGGACTCCAGTCACTTCCATATGAAATATATTTTGTTAACAAGAGAAAAGATAGGTTTGCCCAAACTCCAACCCAGATCTGAAACCACCTTATTTTCTTTCTGGCTTATGCATCACCAATGGTAAATGAAGGTCCTGCAGACCAAATTCTACATTCAGTTACATCTGTGCAACTGTACAGTTTGTAAATATTGTGATCTTCTACACCCAGGCAACACCCTCCTGGGCTTTCGGTGGAGTTGCACAGGTGTTCTGGAAAGCACCTTTTTGTCCTGCAATTGGAACTACCAGTTCAGCTGACAATGCATAAGCTGGAAAAGAAACCAGCTCTGCCTTAGATTGCTATGTTGGCATGGCAAAATTAATGGGAGTTGTCATGGGGTGCACTTACCACTAATGCACCTTTTCCTGGCTGCTTTGGGGATGAGCGCCTTCCAGGTGCTGTGCCCTCCTCCAGCAGTCTCTCCACCTATCTTGGAAATTACAGGTGGTCCTCCTTTGTGACTTGGCCCACCAGCCAGGTCACTATGCATGGTTCCACTTTCCAGGGTATCAAAGTCTTCCAGTGCAAACTGTCCCAGGCAGTCCTCTCACTCCTGCCTGGTGTGTGCCATTTTCCCCAGCGGCTGACAGAGGAACCCGATACCATCCTCTACTCTGGATTCCAGCACAGCGACGCTCTCATCAGTTGCCAAGGTCTGCCCCATCCCATACCTTGCTGCTTTTCCCCTGAGCCTCTCTTACCTTTCTGACTCATCTTTCGTCTTGCTGGGATTTGCCAGCCACACAGCTCCCTCCTCCCAGACAGCAAGTGTAGGCTACTTGCCACTTTAACCCCAAACCCACCTTCCTTCTCCAGGGGGTGAATGCAGATTACCTCCCTGAAGCCCCCAGCTGCTCTTAGCTACTGGACTTTATACAGGCCACTGCTGAGCCTCATGTAATTAATCTCATCTCCCTGCCTCCTACTCCAGGTGCAATCTGTGGAGTTAATTGGCCCTGCTAGCCACCTTACTCCTGTGATGGGGAGTGCACCCAGGCAAGCCCAGGAGTAGTTAAACACTTTTTTTTTAAACTGAAGGAAGCAGATGCATCTCAATGATCACAGCACGTGAATCTATATAGTCAGGTGCTACCATTTTTGCACAGTAACTCTTCAGAGTAGAACTAAAGTTTGAGGCCCAATTCTCAATTGCCTCACACCTTGATTAGTTAGTTACACTTGTGTAAATCATGTGCAAAAAAACTATAATACTGCCGAATCAAAATGGCAGCACTTTACACACACTTTGCATAAAAGTGGAGACTCAGTCCCTTAGTAATTATGTTAACCACGATGAGCTACTTTGTTCCCTGTAACCAGAGTATCTTCTCTCACAAATGCTGAATCATCCAATTTATACCACGGTTTTACATGCAGAAGCTTCACTTATTCCAATTCTATACAACTATCTTTGAGTTTACTTCAGTTTTGCATGATTTGTTATCTAGTATTATAGTTCCAGAGGGGTAGCCGTGTTAGTCTGTATACAGCAAAGACAACGAGAGTTCTGTGGCACTTTAAAGACTAACAGATTTAATATTTGGAGACATAAGCTTTCGAGAGGCTCGCCAGCAACCATACACCCTACAAAAAATCCCGTTGTCAGCTCTGCCCACACATCATCTCTAATGATATCACTGGTCCTAACCACATCAATCACACCATAAAGGGCTCATTCACCTGCATATCCACTGATATTACATATGCCATCATGTGCCAGCAATGCCCCTCTGCCATGTACATTGGCCAAACTGAACTATCACTACGCACAAGGATAAATGGACACAAATCAGACATAAAAAAATAACAACATCCATAAACCAGTGGGAGAACACTTTAATTCCCCAGGGCATTCTGTCTCTGACCTGAAAGTTGCTGTACTTCTCCAAAAAAACCTCCAAAAACAGACTTCAAAGAGAAACTGTTGAATTAGAAATGATCTGCAAACTTGATACATTCAAACTGGGTTTAAACAGAGACTTGGAGTGGCTATCTCACTACCGAAGGTAAATTACTTTGCCCACCCATTCTCACCTCCTACTCAATGGTCCTCATTAGGTCTTAAGTACCGGACTCCACCTCCCCCAATGTTCTCAATGCACCTGGATTCCTATATGATACCTCTGTTACCTATTTTTGTATTACTGCATCTGAAGAAGAGAGCTAGCCTCTCGAAAGCTTATGTCTCCAAATATTAAATCTGTTAGTCTTCAAAGTGCCACAGAACTCTCGTTGTCTCTATCTAGTATTATGATTTTAATGCCATGTTTTCTCCTTAGTACTTAGCATATAATGAGGGAGGAATTATTTCTGATGGAATTTCAGTGCAAGTTTACGTTCACATGTCTTAGAACTTCATTGAAAAGACTTGCAAGCTCTTCAACCTGAATACATGGCCACCAAAATTCCTTCTTAGCGGAAAGAAGAAATAATGATGCTGTCTGGCAAAAGCTCACAGAAAGCTGGAGGCTGTGTTAAGACCTTTCAATGTGCAGGTTTCATAAGCCAGTCCTCAAGACGAGTTAGGAAACGTTTTTAGAAGTAGCTATACAACAATAATTTAACATTGTACAGAGATAGTTTATTCCTGATGTTGATGAACTTTGCTATTGTACCTACCAAATTAATTTACAGTATAATATTCATTAAGGGTACACGTGACCAAGGACATGCAGCAATAGAACTATATTTTCCTATTAAGGATAAAATATCTACTTCTACTTCAGTTTGCCTGCAGTCTTCTATATGTGCCTGTTGCTACTTATACTTCTAACTGGGGCATCATCTTTAATGTACAAAGCCACCTTTCCATTCATGAGGGTCCTCTTCCATCTTGCAGAGAGAAGTCCATCAAAGCTGCTAAAGTTCTTGGGCAACTAGATGTCATCTTAATCTTTGCAAAACATTATGAGGAATGTTGCAAAATCTTGTAAATCCAGCTATCAATACAACTATGTACCAAACAGTGCTGGATACAAAAGATGTTCACTTTCATTAGATTCAAACAGCCTGCTCTTTCACTATACTATGATAGAGTGCACTCCCTTTTAGCTCAAAGGTGTCAATGATTTCTGGTTTCAAATTCCACAGCACCTAATGCCCTATGCCCCCCTTCATCATTATTTATCAAACATATTGTCATAAGGCAGGTAGGACAAAGCAGTAAATTTCCCTTCTTGTCAGGGTGTGTCACAAAGCTGTCTTTCCTTGCACGTGTTCTAATGCAACTAAAGGAAGCACCTGTATTTTTGCAATCCCAAGCAGTTCTTTTCTCTTCATCATCAGAAACAATAGAATAGCGTCAAATATTTGCCAAAAATTAAATCCCAATGGATGGAAACCAATGGTGATCTCATGCATCTTCTACAGCTAGTTTATAGCCTTATGCAAAGTATTTATGGAAAAATACACTTGAGAAACAGGTGAAGTTGGCATGTTATTCAATACATAATATAATCCTATACATAAGTAATGTTTTCATTACACAGTTGAAAATGCTCAACTACACTCTGACCCTGAAATAAGTTCCTGAGGAACAAGGGTCCACCTGGATGCATTTGACTGCAGGATCAATGCCCTAGATTGTGAATAATTTTTTTGGAAAGGACCATATCTTCATATACATTTGTACAATGCTTAGCACAATAAAGCCAGCTTCTGTTTGGCGACTCTGGGAGTTATGGTAATATAAGTATTAGCAGGAGGTTAAATGGTGATTAAGAGCCTAAATTCCATTAGCTTTCACCATTTGTGCCTTTGCAAATCTCTCCCTTCATCATCATCATGTATCCTCATTTAAATCAGGGGAAAAGAACAAAATGGCATGAGTAAGATCTCAGCATTATACTGTAATTAAATTATCATAAAGGTGCAGAACTTAAATCAGCTGTAAATACACAACATTTAGTTGTGAGTTGCTCTTCACAGGCAGCAAGTTCCATGAGAAACCTTTTCCACAACACTGAAACACTATCAACTGTTTATGCAATATGAAATCCATCGGGGCAGATTATATACTAAGAGGAGACCTGGGTTTTTTTAAAATGAAAGGGTGAAAATTTACATTAATTGTCACTTGCATTAAGCTATTTGTTTCGTTTTCTTTTCAAAAACAGAGAAACAGCTAAAAATACTCAGTGAAGCCTTCGGGATAACAACAACAATGAAAGCAAATCAGCGTTAGAACATTTTTTGAACTATAAAACCTAGCATGTAAAATTACTTTCCCCAGAGTAAACTGACATTTCTGCGGAATTACTTTGACCACATATTATATGTGCTTATCTAAATGTATCCTGACAGACACCACTGTTACAAAAATATCCATGATGTTCTGTACTGTTTTAAAGCTCTGATACTATTTTAATTGTTAAATTTTTCTACATTAACAATATGGTAAAATATTTCCAGTTTATTGTTTACATTCTGAACTTCAAATATTTTGTTTTGGCCATTTAAAATACATTATAAATAAGGACGGTATAGACAGCGGAATCTGCTCTTAGAGAAGACCCATTTCCCTAAATACATTTCTTGTTTTACTTAGACTCTACGCTTCTCAAGATAGAGATTATGTCTTTGTCTGTGTATGTACAGGGCCTAATACAATGGGAATCCCTTATCATGACCGTGGCCCTTAGGGCTTCCTGAACATAAATTACTAATAAATAATAATGACAGTAAAAATATTATGGTAGTATTAAATAGCCAAGCCCAAAGCAGATATTTGCATGTATCTAAAGATTACCAATCTGCAATATGACAGAGGGTAAAGAAAGGAGTTACCTCCCACAAGCATTGCTTCAGCCTGCAATACAGGGTCACATTTCAGACTTATATCCCTGTCTGCCTAAATGCTCTTATTGGCACAAAAACATGTTTTTTAGTCTTTAACAGAAGTAGGATGGCTGATACTAAAATGTAAACATTAAAAAATAAGCCTTCTCTACAAGGCACTGTTCAGACATGATGTAAAGAGACTGCTTCTGTCCCAAAGAGCTTGCAATCCTGATTTAACAAATAGAAGGAAAGAGGATGAGGTACAAGGCAAATGATCAACTTTTGTACTGTAAACCATAGTCACAACCTACCCCCTGGCTAATGATGGTCATCAGGCAGGGTTTTGTGGACATAATGTCAATTAATACAAACCACACTTCAAAGGGGTTTTTTGTTTGTTTGTTTCTGTTTAAATCAATTTCCAAATTCCTACCAATCTGTTTTCAGTCCTGCAGCCTGACACAACATATGCTACACCCAACACTTGCACCTTTTATCCCTTTTACCCTTTTATTCATGTTATAACTTCATTCATTCATTCTGTGAGTATAAAATCTATACTTCCTTTCCCCACAAAAAAGTTAATTTATTTTATTTGGCAAACCAGTTAAAAATGAACAATAGGAACTACTGAATCTCAGAGAAATCTTATAATACTGCAGGATAAAGAAAGTTGAGACAACCTGTAATTGACAAATATATTTTACGGACGATACATTAATTTACATTAATAACTCTAACCATTGCAAAAGATTTCAAACAAAGGCACAGTTATGTTTATCTTGGGGAATGGTTCAGAAAAGAAACAGGCTGAGTGGAAGGAAGCACAAGTATTCATTTCCTCCTCATACAATAATTTTTCCCCCATGTTCCTATTAAAAAGTTTAGTCAAACAGGATGATCAAAAGCCTCCTTATTTGCCCTACAGATGTACTAAGATAATAAAAAGTTACATGAAAAAACCCTACACTCAGATAAAGAATTGCTTACATTTTATCCGCATGTAAACGCCAGTCAGTTTCCTTAGATTCTCAACCAGGGAAGATAAATTGTATTTTTATTCTATTGATCCACAGTTTGGTTCTCTTTTCATTAGTCTTCAGAGCCTCACTGACTCAGAAGTCCAATTTAATTCTCATTAAAAGTCACCTTCATGAAATAGTCCAACCATGTTCTCCTACTTTCCATATTATTTTCCATATCACTGTTAGCCTGGGATTCTTAAAACTCTCACCACAAAATGCGGAACTCTTTTGAAGGTAACTTGACCTAACGTTTACATCTTTATCTGAAATTGCTGTAAGTGCTCATCTTTCAGTGTATCCTCCTGTAGATAGGAATCTGCATTACTAGAGCAGTGAGGCTGACTGGAGCTTGGTTCTCATAGCCAGCATATATCCTGTGCTTCATGTGCAAAACATCAGATTCCAAGAACAGCTATGGCTATGTCCTTCATCTCCATTCTGTTTCAACAAGCAGGTTCCTGAATTGGTAAAGTAAGATATATTCCAATGTTGTTACATTTTATTAAACAAAACAATTTTTATGTACAACAAACACAAAGTATTAATTTATGCAATTGAGAGAATAGGTGACAGGAAAGTATTGTAGAAAAAAATAAAACAATATCTGATTTAGGGAAGCTCACAGGAGGTTGCAGTATCACTAAGGACATGCCTGCTGAGGTTGGTAGATGGTTCAAAATGAGCAGCTATGCTATTATTATTGGAATCATTCTCTGAACATTTTTGTATGTTACCCTTTTTTCCTGCAGCTGCCTTTTCAAATACAAAAGCAAGACATACAATGTAGATAGCAGCTAAAGGCCAAATGACTGAGGTCTTAACAGTTTTACAGTAGGACTTCTTGTGCAATTGTTAGAAGAAGATTAGCAACTTTTCTTTTGAGAGGGGATTCCATATTTATAGGAAGAAAAAATAAGACGAGGAGTATCAACCTGCTGATAAAGGGCAGGAATCTTGATGTTTCAGGATTACCACACTCTCGCTCTCTAACAAAAGACCAACTTAGAAGCAGCATGTTTGAGACATAGAAAGAAAAGTGCATTTAAATTCCATCACTGAGGTGGCCATGTTTCTTATACCAACAATATGCCAAAGCAGATCTTTACATAAAGGGAGTCACTATTTGTGAATGTGATGGGAGACTGAACAGCTATATCTCCCAAAGGTTTCTCTGAAGTAAAGGCTTTTCTTTTCTTTCCTTCTCTAGTCTTCCTTTTTTAACTGAGCTCTGACTCCATTAGTAGGGCGTATAAGTTATTTGCAAAGGAGAGCAGGTAGGGATAAGCCAAGCTGATTTCCCATTGCTGAGACAAGTTTCTTTTTTTTTGTTTGTTAATACAAATCAAAATTTAAAAAGGCAAACAAACAAACGTTTATCATCATTATTACGAATACATTTTATACAAGAATGTAAAAAAATATGGTCATTTCAGATATCATTGTGTGGTGACTTTTGGCAAACGCACAATTTTTAATAGAGACCATTGTATTTTAATTATTCTCTGTGTTCTACTTTTGTTATTAGCATTGGTTTGTCATTTTCTTTGTAATTTTAGTTTGTGGAAACTCCTTATTACTCACACATGACTGTGTTTTGCACCATGAAGTTCTGTGTGATAGAACCCTTGATTACTGACACTCCTAGCACTCAGCCATATGCTAGGGGGTAAATTGTTACGACAGTATATGCAAAAGCTTACAAATATGGTTTACTATTTACTTGAATTTACATATTAAAAGCACCAATCCTAGATACAATACAAACATTTAAATGAAATAAACCAGACCAAAACAGCCCCATTCTATACAGCCTGAACATCCAAATATCTTAGACCAGTCCTTGACCTCAGTAGGACTACCTGAGGAGAAAGGACGGCAGAATTAAATCTTAAATCAATACCCCATTCATTTTAAGACCCCAGACACCCTCAAATATCTCCACCATCCTTAAATCCTAAGAAAACGGGGGGATTTTGTGAGAAGAGTGAGTTAGAGCAGGGTGAACAGCCTCATTCTTCCTCAGTACTCTCCTCCACAGGCCTGCTCCCACAATAAACCCCTGTCCTGAGCCTCCCACTGATCTGAGGAGCACTGCTGGAGAGAAGTGCTCCAGTTAAATTTCAAGGATTCAGCACAACTCTGGCAGACAAGCTGGGCAGTTTTGGAGACAGGAATGACTGGAAGACCTTGGCAGTTCCATTGGCCTGTTTTCACAGATCTAAATTAGATTTTAATAAACATGGGGAATAATTTTTATATATATATATATATATAAAATTAATTTCAGAGTAAAATTTGAAAACCACCCTATGTTTGAGGTACTATGAAAAAGTGTATGTTGTTTTTCAGTTATAGAAATCTAAGATTATCGGATGAAGTTTCACAAAGGGGTCATTTTAAAATATTTCCTTTGTCAATATTAGTAGAAAAGTAAACATTATTAGGGAAAATTCAATCGTCCTCTGGAGAGTTATTGTATTAAATTTGGAGATCACATTCAGTCCAACTATGAACCAGAAGGATTTCAATCTTGCTGTAAAGTGCAATTCTCAACATTGCTTTAACTATCAAGCCAAGAGGGGTCCTCTTTAATAGATTTTGGTTGGCTATTTTTTAAATCCACCACTTCATTATTGAGACTTCTTTCCCAAAAATGTAATTGCAGCCATTTCTGTGGGGCCTAAAAAAACAACACTAATAGTGTTGCCCATACAATGGAAGTTGAAAGACCAGAGCCTCTGTAGCAGAGATGCAAATCCAGGCCTTTGACAGTTTGGGCTTCATCTCCCAATCTCTACAAGTCCTTCAGTAACCCATTAACAGGATCTAGGGATGAGGGACTGGGAGGCAAAGAGAGAAGGAGAAAGAGTTGAAATCCATGTTGTCATAGCTTTACAGCTTGCAACTCCAAAGAGGCAGCTGGCCCATCTAGCACCAGAAAGGGAAGTAGTGGCTGGATCTGAGCAGTTGGTGGAATTCCTTGGATTAGCTCAGTTAAGTTACGCTGAATAAAGATGAACAACTCTTGATGTGTTTAATCTTAATTTTTCAGAAGTGGCCTATGACTATGATGTTATAATGTGTGTGTGTGTGTGCGCGCGCGCACGTGTGTGCATGCACTCATGCATATGTACTTAAAGTTAACAGTTCATGGGGACTGCGGTTCTTGAGAGATAACCAGGGGACATTTTCTAAACAGGAGCATTATCAAATGTTTCGCCTGCAAAATTTAATAAATATTTTACTAAAAACAGAGACTCAGATTTTAAGATCAGAAGGGCCTATCATGATCATCTAATCTGACCTTCTGCACATCACAGGCCACAAAACTTCATCCTCCCCCTCTTGTAGTAGACCCATAACCTCTGGCTGAGTTACCCAAGTCCTCTAATCATGACTTAAAGACTTGAAGGTTACAGAGAACCCACCATCTACTTTAGTTCAAACTAGGGATATAAAAGCCTAACTGTTTAAAGATTTAAATGGTAATCAGCTGTTTGAAAATTTTCAACAGCAGATTACCTGTAAACTGGGGGGAGAACAGCTGGGCTGCCCCCGAGCCAGAGCAGCTGGGCAGCTCTGGCTCGTGGGGAGGTGCGGAGCCCAGCAGGGGAGGAGGAGTAGGGGAGAAGCGGAGCCCAGCTCCCCGCCAGCAAGAGCTCAGCTACGGCTCTGCAGAGCAGGAGCCGCAGCTAGGCAGCTCTCACTTGGCAGCGAGGAGCACAGCCCATCATGGTTCCCCCCAATGTTTAGTCATTTACACTTTCTATTTTTAGAACATTTAAACAGATATTTTTAAACACATTTTTACATCCCTAGTTCAAACCAATGACTGATCCATGCCCCATGTTACAGAGGAAGGCCCCAGGGTCTCTGTCAATCTGATCTGGGGGAAATTCCTTCCCAACCCCAAATACGGTGACCAGTTAGACCCTGAGCATGTGGAAAAGAACCACTAGCCAGACACCTGGGAAAGACTTATCTGTAGTAACTCCAAGTTCTCCCCATTTAGTGCCCCATCGCCAGCCACTGGAAATATTTGCTAATAGCAGCAGCAGATGGGCCATATGCCATTGTAGGCAACCTCATCATAGCATCCCCGCCATAAACGTACCAAGCTCAGTCTTTAAACAAATTAGGTCTTTTGCCCTCACTACTCCTCTTGGAAAGTTTTCCCGAACTTCACTCCTCTGCATGCAAAATTCAGTTGTTCTCTGAAGAATCAAAGGGCCAGACCCAAGCCCTGCTGAAGTCACCGGAAAGACTTCCATTGATCTTCGTGGGCTTTGGATCAGGCCCATTGTGCTACCCATTTGGACACTTCCTTCAATCTTTACAGTGTGACTGAGAGGGATTTTAGTGCAAGTCTAAATGAAGCCCTAACTCTGGAATCACTACCAACAGTTCCATATATTTTATTTATCCAGATCACTTTATGGATATCTACTGAATTAGTCCATTTTGAAAAGTAATTCATCATGCAATTTACTAAAACAAAGACTGTGTTATAGCTGCAAGTGGAATATGCCAGGAACATTTGCTAAGCTACACTCCTTTTAGATACAAGATGTAAAATATTTGTGAAATATTCAACATGATCTGTATTTTGGGAAGTACAGAAAAAGACTATACCCTGATTTTTGATCCCTAACTTCAACCTCACTGTAAAAGATTTCTAAAATCTCTAATGTTACTAAAAATATATAGAAAAAAATACTAAAAAGCAAAGTATGCTTTCCCCACATAGAACCTCCCCAACACAATCTCTCCTTCCCTCAGCTAAATCCTTTTTTGATTCAAATAATGCATTTCTGGGAACTTTATGCCCATGGCAATCATAAAGACATGCTGTGTAAGGGAAAAAGAGGAAGAAAAGAAAATGATAGTATTTAACATAATCAAAACAGCATTGCTCTAACTAAGATCCTGTATTAGAGAAGCATTTTCACAAGTATTTTATGCTGGTAATGAATTCTTTTCTTTCATTAATGGGGGTTTTACTTGCTTGTTTTATTAAGTAAAGTCCCATTAAGGAAAGAGAGGAGTTGATTACAAATGAAAGGAGACAAAATAAACAATTAGACCATTGTAGAGTGTCTGATTCTCACATAGAGCTGCCTCCAGTTTCCCTGGACAGCTGCCACAACAATCACCTCAGTCACAGTCCCCTTTTTAAAGAGAAATTATTTTCCTACGGTTTTACTTGCCTCTATTGAAATTCCCTGTTATCCAACAGAACAGCAGAATATGGGTTGCAAACTTAGCACTTTAAGATCTGCTACTGAACTTACCTTGGTGAAAGCTCATTCCTGAAGAGCACAATTTCCAGTCTGTTCTGCCAGCTGTTCTGCTAACAAAGGACAACTCTCTCTCCCTCTCTAGCTTTGCCACAAACAGACGTATCAAGTAAACACTGAGATTTTTGACAACTCATTTTTGCATTGGCCAGAATCAGCAGCCACGCTTTTTTGTGTACATTGTGGAAGAATGACTTGACATGCTTTAATCATTTTCTCAACAAAGAGAAAGAGAGAGAAAGGAAGAGAGGTACGGACCCACCTGAGGTGTTCTTTGGAGCTGTCTTCATGTTGTATAATTTGTGTACAGCAGCCCTTATAAAATGCAATAGAATTGTAAAAAATATTGGAGAAAAAAGCCACACTATAACGTGATTCAAGATGGGCAAAAATGATCCCCCAGATCTGATCACACAAACTTTAAGACTTTTGAAATACAGGTCCAAATCTGAATTTGGTGGTTGGGCCCATCTCTACTTATAACAGTGTTTCCTATATTGTTTTGGATCGTTACTGTAGAATGCTGGATAGTGTAAGTATACTGCAGTATTTTTCTGTAAGAGAAGCCAACTATGTATACAGGAGCTTCTAAACCTAAAATAACATTAACTCTGGCTTCCTTGACTCATGGGTGCTATTTGTGCCATTTTATTCTATTTGTTTGTGGCCAAGGTTGCCGGACAAGCTGGCTCCCACAACTGGTACCATCTGTAAAAACAGAGCTGCTTTGGATTCTGGGCCAGAAAACTCTTTCTACAGAGGGATTGATACCACTTCAGGGCTACCAGCTCCATCTGCTTTCAGGGAAGAACTAAATCCCAGTTCTCTGGACTGGCACATGGGGACATTTGGAAAGCCCCTCTAGTTCTTTCCAACTATCTTTTTCTCCCCTCTCCCCCACTTGATATGTATTTGTCCTGCACTGCTATACTTTAAAGGGCAATATACAGCTATATAAAATAAATATCTGACTTCATGAGACACAATCAGATTTCAGCCTCTGAACATGAGAACAAGGTGACACTCAATTTAACTGAAAGGCAGAAAATGTCCTTAATTAAGGACCTATTTCTCTACACAACGTGCAGTCAACTTGATGAATTAACTATCATGGAGAATCAATAAACCAAAGAGATCACTGTAATTTTGAAAGGGGTTAGATTCTTATGATCAAGTGTAACATATAGAGACAAACTAGAGTTCCCTTCAAGTACAGGGATATAAAGTGGCAGGTATTTCACAGTAAACTGTAAGACAGAGATAACCTACAAGGGAAGCACATAATAGATAAAAGTGGCCCATAGGAAGCCTGCTCTGGATCAGAGGAGACTATGGAATATTTTCTACAATTCTATTCCCTTAATAACTTTATTTGGGATCTGTTGATGTAAAAATGAAGTTCCACTTTTGCATGGCTAGACTTATGGGCAATTAGCTTTTGGACTGTCTCTGACACCAGAGGATTCGGCTTTATATATCTCAATAAGGAAGGACAGGCTTGTGCCACATATGTTGTTTGTTTTGTTTTGGAGACTCTGGCTGTTGTTAAAGTAGTACTTTCATACTGCATCTGTTCAGCCTGTTTTCAGGTGCAAAACAACCCACCTAAAACTCTAACTCTAAAACTTAGTTCTCATTATTTGTGCAGTCTTTCAGTTGCTAGCAATGACTGAGGAAAAACAAAAACAGAGGAGCTTGGAAAAATGGAGGAACTAAGTACAAAATTAAGCAAAAAGCTACAAGGAATAACAACTAACATGATTGAAGGCATATGCTACTTCTTGGTGGAGGTAACTAGGGAGGGAAGGTTAATATGGAACCCTTCCCTTATCCTCAGATGAGTAAATTCCCCCACTCTCTCACATAGCACAACACTACACAATTGACCTTTGTTTGTATAGCAAGGAAAGGGGTCATCTTCCTCTGAAGAACTGGGAATATTCCACTGTCAGTGACAAAAAGACCAGACTAAACCATCTAATTTTGTACAGGTGCCTAGCACTATGGGATTCTGGTTCATGATTAGGGCACTACCAAAACACTAAATAAATAAATACATAAATAAATAATGTATTTTTAAAATACTTTGCAAATATATTAGGACTTCATCTTTGTATCTCAAAACTCTTTATGAATATCAGTGAATTAAGATTCACAAATTCCTTAATTTTATAGATGGAAAAAAAAAGAGTTTAAGTCACTTGCCTAAAGTCACACAGAAGTTGGTAGGACTGGAAATAGAAAACACACTTCCTGTCCCATGCTTTAATCTATGATATCATTCTTCTTGAAAGCATGTGCTATTGACTCCAGTATAGCAATGCATACATCTACATTATTATTAATCATTTTATAACTCACAAAAGTGCACAAGGAGCTTCACAGAGCAATAAGACAAACGAATGTCCTGCCCCAAAGGAGTTTACAATCTAAATGTAACACAAGAGGCTACAAAATCAAAAATTTTAGGCCTTTACAATGAGATGCATATAACTGTTTCTGATTAAGGAGTGAGTACATAAAAAGTCTATTTACCCATTGTTACCATAAGTGTAAGGAAAGTATGGGGCAATAAAACTAGCACCTCATATTTCACTTTGTGGTAACTGTGGATAAATGTTGATTTTCAGTGGTGGCCACTGCAGTGTCCATGACATAGCATTTGTTCATGCTTTGGGGGAGATTATTAGAGCTCTCAGAGTCGTTACGGGGAACCACTATGTGTTAATGTATTACAATCTCCTTTTGTTCTCTTTTCTGATGCCGACCAATACATACAGAGCCATGTGACCTTTTTAAAACACCCTGCTGGAATTCATCCATTCCAAGCTGCAAATTGTGGGCATACGATTTAAAATCTTTCATTAAAACACAGAATGTAGGCAGCTGCTTCTTTACTTGTGGACATGAGGGCCCCACTTATGAATCACTGTGCCCTCGCTACAGAACTGATGCAACAACTGTCAATACCACAAGGAGAGAGACAAGGTGGGTGAGGTAATATCTTGTATTGGACCAACTTCTGTTGGTGAGAGAGATGAGCTTTCGAGCTTACACAGAGCTCTTCTTCAGGTCTGGGGAAGGTACTCCGAGACCTTTCCCAGACCTGACAAAGAGCTCTGTGTGTCTTGAAAGCTTGTCTCTCTCTCTCAGCAACAGAATTTGGTCCAATACAAGGTATTACCTCATCCACCTTGTCTCTCCAATATTCTGGGATCGACATGCGTACATCATGCTATATTACTACAAGTATTCTCTTATTGGTTGGCAGCAGCTAAATCTTCTGAAAGAACTACAGTAAAATGGGGACTTAGATGAAGTGGGATATTAACCAACCAGGCCTTTCACCCATTCACTATGCTTGCTGGGCAAGGGAGTGAGCAATGATTGAAGGTTGCTTCCTCAGTCCAGGAGTAGGAGCCATTTTCACAATGGCAGGGATGCAGCCTGGAGTTACAGTGAGGCATCTACCTCAGAATACACTTCATGAGGGGATGGGAATCCATATCATCTAAAGCTCTGTCTTCCCCAGAGTACACAGTTAACTAAATATGGGCATGGAAAGAAGGGACCAAGCCTATCAGCTTGACTTTCCTGAAAGCAGCCCCTTTGGAGGGGTCCCTCTGCATATACATCAGAGATCCCTTCTGCACTGTATGTGGAGGTTTTGCCACCACATGCAGCAGAGTCAGGCTTCTACCTTCCTCTCCATGGATGAATTATTTTGTGCTCAAATCCTGGTTGAATATATTAAAATAGAATATAACAGTAAATGAGACAAAAGAAAAAGAAAAATCATGTGGAAAAAGTGTAATTGCCCCCTTGCTCACAGACAAGGAAGGCAAATTACTCACAATAAACATCCACGAGTGGAAACCAGATCACAGACATGAGATTTCATAGCCGCATAGCTTAAGAAATGTAGATTTCATACTTCTTAAAAAAATCATTTTTGACACCTACAGTAAAAGGAATATTTAATATTACCATTTATTGTTGCTGTTATTATTGTCATTTGTATTGCGCAAAGGCCCCAAATAAGGTCAATGACCCATTGAGCTAGGTGCTATACAAACACAGGAAGACATTACTTGTCCCGAGGAACTGACAAGTCACAAAAACAGGTGAAAAATGGAGACAAGGATATAACATTTAAGTAAATTATCAAGGTGGTTATTGGCCTGCATCATTGTGACTACTTTGGATATAAAATGGGGGAGCAAGGGAATGAGAGTGGGAATGATAGCAGGGGGAGTTAACACAGGTCAGCAAGTAGGAGAAAGAAGAGAAAGTATATTGCAGGAGTGAAAGTGAAAAAGAGAAAGGCAAGAGTTTAGGCAGGATAGGTAGGAGTATTGCAAGCAGGGAAAAGGAGGCTGATAGTGAAAGTGGAAAGCAATGGAGAAGGAAAGGAGAAGCAAACCATCAACTGGCAGTCAAAAAAGAATGTCTATGGTCCGAATTGTAAATGCGGTCTACTGACTTACATTCAATTCAGAGGTTTATTTTTTCCTTCATGAATGAAGAACATTAGACTGGAGGGGCAATTGGCTTGCTGCATACCTTCAGATAAAAGAATCTAGGATGCTTTTCCTCTGAATCGCAAAGCCTAAGGGATAGAGCTGTATTATGTCACTCCGGCAAGAAATTCAGTTGAAGGGAATAGTAGTTGTATGATGTGACAGATGAAGATGACATGAAGGAATGTAATATTAAAAACGTATTGAAGAGAACACTGATGTCCCCGCTCGTGTCTCTCTACTAAGACAGAATTATATCAGATTTAAACATGATACTTGGATAAATTAATAATTTATGTCATTCCAATGTTCAATTTAACAAAAATAAAGTATCCTTCAATTTTAAATGAGTGCTGTTTTCATGTACTGGAAATACGACGACACTGAAGTGAGGTAATACACTTAGTAGCTATGTTTACTTTTTTCTTCTCCTTAAGCAACCAAACGTTGCTCTATTTAAATGCAGTATAACAATGTTATACTCGATATTTATATCCCTAATTACAGATCAAAATGAATATTCACGTTTAGTTGTAAAAGAAACTGATAAAAGGAAGTTCCAGAGGGGTAGCCATGTTAGTCTGTATACAGCAAAAACAACGAGAGTTCTGTAGCACCTTAAAGACTAACAAATTTCTGCAGGCACAAACTTTCGTGGGCTGCAACCCACTTCATCAGATGAGAAAAGGAAGAACATTGTGTGTTGAGGATAAAATGCTAACTTTCCCTATCTGCTTCTCTGCCGTTTGTCCATTCCTTTGTACTTTGGCACTGAAGGAGAAAATATTGGTACCAAGACATTCTTTATGTAAATAATTAAATATCTTGACAGTGCCCTTATATACCACTACTGTAATTCTTAATCATAAAGCATCACACAGAGAGGAAGTATGGTCCTGTGGTTCAGGCAGGGGGTTGGGAGGAGACAGATGTAAGTTCAAGTCCTGTCTCTGCCATAGACTCTTTGTGTGATCTTGACAACACATATAGGCCCTGGTCCTGCAAATGCTTAATTTACAAATGTGAGTGAACACAAGCATGACAAATGAGGATTTAAATCTATTTATTGTCTCAGTTCCTCATTTGTAAATTGGGGATAACGCTTCCTTTCATCTGCACTTTACTGTTTTCTCTAATTAGTAAGATCTTTAGGACAGGAGCTGTCTCTTACCACGTGTTTGTACAAGTGCCTAGCACAAAAGGGTGCCAATTTCAGTGCATGTGTCTTGGTACTACGTGATATTAACAATATATAATAATATGTAATAAAGGGCACAACTAATGATACCACTTGGTAGCCCCTCCATATAGCAGATATAAAGCAGAATACTAAACAGGTTTGGTTTTATTCAGTTTCTGTCAAATTGATTAATGAAAGGCATGCCTACAAAGAAGAATGAGTTTATATCATTAGCAGCTGTGGACAAAAGTTAAAACTACTTTATAAGCATGCATTCAACATATATGAAATTTCTTGCTATGGTATGCAGATTATTAAAAAGTTCCTTTATACTTCTCTCACGAATACACATACACACTGGCTGTTCTAATTCTTCACTGAATTGAGCTACAGCAGCAGGAAAGAGACATCTCATTGAAATTTGGAGAGAGCTCCTGAAGAGTCAGTGTGCTTGTGAACCATAGGACCAGCATAGCTGGGAACTCCATCTGACAGACATACAGATTTAACAGCATGTCTTCTACTTTATTTGTACTGCAGAACCTCCCAGAAACCTCAATCGGGTTAGGGGCCCAGTTGCACCAAGCAATTTCCCTGGAAGACGTGGTCTCTGTCCCAAAGAATTTACAATTCAATTCAACTTTTCCAAGACAACATAACACAATGGATTAGTAAAAAACAGTCATCAAACATACAGTGCGGTTGAGAAAAAGTCTCCCTATTATTCCAAACACAGCAAGACTTGCTCAGCACTTGGAGCATCATGTAAAACAAGGCCGGACAACTAGCAGCAAAACACAAACAGTGAACAAATAAAGTGCTCCAATCTGTGCTGTATTGTTGTAGCCATGTCACTCCCAGAATATTAGAGACACAAGTGGGTGAGGTAATATCTTTTATTGGATCAACAGAAGTTTTTCTTTTATCTAATAAAAGATACTACCTCGCCCGCCTCGTCTCTGCTCCAGTCTATGTTGGTATTAAAACTGCTCTGTGAAGTTTTGTTTGAGGCTTATTTATGGTCAGGGATTGCAGAGGGGCAGAAGATCTGGTTTATTCAGTTTTAACAAGCCTGAGAGGTAGATAGGTTTGTAATCAAGGAGGTGTTGAAACCAATTTGCAACACAGAGGAGAATCTGACTGGCTCTTGGGAAGTTTGGACTTTCTGGGAAGGGAAACAGATGATTATACTTTGGCTAATTTGGTGACAGAAACAAGCACAACATGTAATGCTTAGGAAAATCAGACAGTACTGTCAACCCCTAATCTGCTAACATGAGGATTGGCCATACTTCAGAAGGGGAATCTCAGATTAAAAAATCCTGAAATATCTTTTTGGACCCATGTACTATTGTTGTAATGTCACAATGTGGGATCATGAAATGCTAAAACAATGTCATAATGTTGTGATACCTAGAGGCCCCAGCCAAGATTCCCCCCCCCGGTTCCTGCTGTATAAATGGATAGTAAGAGAGAGTCTCACTGTATGCCACTGGTCTGGCTCTCCAGTCCAGGAAGGACTGACACGATGCCCACAGTTTTTCAAGCCCTTCCTTCAGTACACAGTTTTATTCTTCAAACAGAAAACTCACAATGAAATCATGCTGCAGGGACCAACAGGCCTTTCCAATTGCATCTCTTCCCTTTGCAAGGCCTCCATAGGAGCTGAACTCCTTCCTGCAGCTCCCCTTCAACTGTGCTCTCTCAGCCCTTTGTAGAAAACACCTGACCCCTTCACAGCTGGGTCTGACAATCAAACAGGACTAGCTGGAACCAGGTCCCCTGGCCCTTAAAGGGGGCAAATACACTGTTACACTGACTCTGAAGGGCTAACAGCCTATGGCAGGCAAATGGTAGGAAGGGAAACAGAAGGTATGCCTGCACAGCAACTAGACACTCAGGGGTGAAGCCTGGGCTCTAGGATCCTACAAGGTGGGAGGATCCCAGAGCTCAGACTATAGCCCCAAGCCCAGAAGTCTACACAGCAATGAATCAGCCCCATAGCCCAAGCTCCATAAACCCGAGTCAGCTGGTACTGGCATCTAGTTGCTATGTAGACATATCCAGAGAGATACTGGGGCTTGCTTAAAGTCACACAGCGGGTCCAGTGACTGAGCTAAGATTAGAACCCAGTTCTTTTGGTTCTCAGTCCAGGGCTCTATTCAGTAAACCACACTGCCTCCAGCGTAAGTTTTTCCCACTGACTAAACATTCAAAGGCAGCAATTTTAGAACAGAAACAGCTAAATAATCATCATTCACTTATACTTTGAATAGGAAATAATGATACTCATGGCTGGCAAGCACTGACTACTTAATAGCAGCCACTGGATATAGTCTGGTTTCTCAAACCTTACTGCAGAACAGCAGCAGCAGAGGAAGTTTCACGTCTTAGCCTATTTGCTCAGCAATTTACTGCCACCAAAATACTTCTCCTTTGTCCTAAGGCTAAGGATGAGAATTTTCTTTGTCAAAATAGGGAGCGAGGGATCAAAAATAGGATTTATAATGGAAGGCTGGTTACAAATCTTTTTATTTTTGACAAACAAAAATGTTAAAAGTGATTGGGAACCACCATGCTGCCCAATCATGAAGCTACGAAACCACATGGCCTTATCACTATTTTCATGCCCCCTCCTACTTCTTACTGGCTGTGCCTTCTTTCAGATTAGATTGTAAACTCTTTGAGGCAGGTACTATGTTAACAAAGCCCACCACAATAGGGCCTCAGTCCTGACTGGGATCTTTGGACCTTAATGTAATACAAGTAATAATTACTTTAAGTAGAAGGGAATAAACATGGTCCCACAATATCTAGTTCAAAAGTTTACATTCTTGTAAGTTTTGTTTAAATTCTTAATTCAGAGAGACATGACCATCACTTTTATTGGTGAGCAAAGAGCCATTGTGCTATATAATTAATAATAATTTGTATATCACTCCAGTGTTTACAACCTACACTTTTCTGGAAATACATTTAAAAACAAACAAGGCAATCAGAGCAAATCAAAAACCCTTCTCTCTCTTCCAACCCCCCTCTCCAGCGCGTGTCAGAAAATAATATAGTATGTGTATATACAAAGCAGTGTTCATCTCAGCTATTTGATTACACAAAAATCTGCCAACACAAACAACTGCTAAGCAGCTGAGTCCCTTGGAGCAGACAGAGATGACATTTGGGTGTAACTTCTACTTTGTATTCCATAATGAGTTTTATTCAATATCAAGCATGCATTAGCAGCAAGAACTTAAAGGATAACATGGGGCTGAAAGAAAAGCAGCCATTTATAGGAGTAATGTATAATGCTGAAAAACAGAAAACAAAACAAAGCCAAGCAATTTAAAAAAAAAAAAAAAAAAAAAGGAAAGTACCAGTAATTTGCATTTTACTTCTTAGTTATTTTTGTTCAGCTCTGGGTCAAAATATTTCTAATTAAGAGACTGCTACAGAAAATAAAAAAATTAAAAAGCAATGAACAGAGCAAATATGTATTAAAACCAAATGCTCACATATTTATTAGCATGGTCCTAAAACAGCAATAAAAGGGCAATAAAGTGTGGAAGGGGCAAGATTATTTGTTGAATTATTAATTTTTTTCCCTACATTTTATAAAACAATCTGTTAAATACTGCACATTAGACCTGGAGTAAATGGATTTTAGAATTGAGAGAATTGTAGCAGAGCAGCACATGGAATGATTTCAGTGGGGAACCAGGGAGTCTGCCTAGAAGGGTTTTGGCAGATGAGTAGAAGGGGATCAGGAGACTCATGCTGGGGAACACGGTTGACAGCACTGTGGAGGGAAGGGAAAAAGAGGCAGGGGGGCAAGACATGACAAGCCCGCTATGAGGTGGTTCTTGAAACACGAATGCACTCAGCCATTCTACAGTCAATTTTACCTGCTCAGCTGGGTGCCTCTGCCTTCAGATGCCCAGTTCACAAGGATTACAAAAACAGAGACAAAAACACTGTTTTTTTTTGTAAAAATCTATGGAAACATCCCTGAACACAGGAGCCTTCTCAGTTTTTGAGAAATACATGTTAGTAGTGAATGTTGGGCTCTACCATTACTAACTAGGTCTTCAGCCCTTCGTTTTACAAAGTGCCTCTGAGAGACACACAGACAGTGGGTCAAGGGGGTAGTAAACTGTGGGGCCCAGCACAGCACAGGAGACATTGGGAAGAGGCAAGGTATGTTTGAGTGGGTGGGAGAGGGGTCTTCCAAGAGGAGATCTGCAACGTTATTCAGATCCCTGTTCCTCAGCTGTGACCCATCCAAAACCAAATCTAGAAAAAAAGGTTTAATGGGAAAATTGAAATGCTAGTAAACAACATGCATGTCACACCTTCCACTATTCCCTGTCTGCTCCATTTGAGTGAGTAGGCAAGGCACAGAACAGCACTCTGATAAAATTGAAATCCTCCTCCTTAAAAGAAGGAAAACAGCAGCCAAGCTAGGGGAACAGCACAATTTGCTTACATGCACACATTCATGTCACTTGCATGTCCAAGATCCCCACAAACTGCTTTTTTTGATGATGGATCATCCAGATGGAAAAAACGGATTTTTCATGTTACAACTCCCATTGTTATGGTTAATATTTTATTCAGGCAGGTAATTTTAAAAAATATTACATTAATTTTTGGGTGTGCTGGCCTTGCTACTGTTACTTTATATTTATTTGCCTAAGTCTGGAATCTTTGTATCCAAGAAAAACAGTGACATCAGTGGCCTTTTGCCTACATAAGGACTGCAGGACCCCAGCACTTTTTTAACTGAAAGTAAGGACAATCTCTGCAACATGTTCAGACAAAGCTTTAGGGCAGGATCTAAATCCAGTGAAGTCCATTGATTCAGTGGACTTTGAATCAGGCCTTAACATCTCAAAGGTCCCAAAAATTAACCTTTCCTGATCATATAAATTATATCAGGAACATAGGTCAAATTCTTTACATACCAGTATATTACTGAGGTTTACAATATATGGAACCTTAGCTTTCCCACCTATTCAAATTTTGGTCTAGGGAGGTTAATCAAAAATATCATGAAAAATGTTTGCTAATTTAAGGTTTACTTATATGTTTATACATTTTTTTGTACGGTAGGAGTTTGAGATGTGTCAAGATTGCAGAATCAGACTTCTTAACATTATGGCCCAGCGTTGCAATGCGTAACTGATTTAAGAGATTAAGCCTCATTTTCAAAAGGGATTTCAGAGCCTACATACCATTGAAAGTCAATTACTTAAATTCCTATGTGCCTTGGCCACTTTTGAAAATGAGACTTTAGGTGTTGGAGCGAAGCAACCCCGAAATACCTCTAAAAATCTGGACATTTGTCCTTACCAATGATGTAATGACATTGATATAGCAAATCATAATACCGAGAGTGCAGAAAGAGCATGATTATAGCATTCCATTAAAACTGAGTGATTTTAAATAGAGACAAGCAATATTTGGCTACACCAAGAACTCAATGAACAAATATACCACCAACATACAGTCATTGATAAAGGAAGAAAATGTGTCAGGTTTACTGAATGTAGAGATCAGAGAAAAAACATTTTTCTCTTTCTTTCCCTCCTCCCCACAGCTCTCTCCCTCCCACGTACATCTTTAGGTAACAAAAACAGAGAGCAGTAAATCACAAAGATGACAAAACAGACATGCCAAAACTTTGAGTGATGAAGCAGTGTTGTTTCTGGGATGCATTTTATACATTTTCCATCTTTCTGAAAGCATTTTTACAAGCTTATACAAGATTGAGTGCATAAGTGATACTTGAAGATATTGCAACTTGTATTATTTGCCCGAGCATTGCCTCACACCCGCACGTACGCATATACACACGTGCTCCCTTACGTGCACTGGTCTCCTGACTTTGACAAGGCCACAGCTGCAGCAATCATTCAAATACTTTCCTTTGTCTGCCTGAGGCTAGCAGGTGTTCTTTGAAGATACCAGGTAACCTGGGTACTTCATCAAAGGAATGCCTTCAACAAGACTTTCTTGCAAAACATAGCTACGTTAATTGGGGAATAAAATTAAAGCAAATAAAACAGATTATATATACTTGTGCTTGTTGACTGTAAACTATGCATATGAAGAGCAGATCACAGATTTTCAGTGGCTACATACAACAAAAGCAATAGTGAATAATGAAATACAGTTGAAGCAATCTTTACCGTTGTTTAAGATAGCCAAATATGGCAAAAACGACAACATTACAGGAGCCATTTATTCAAGCTGATAACGCAGTGTTCCCTGTACAGTTCAGGATGTGCTAAACTCACAAACTTGTACATCCTATTGAAGTCAGCTATTCAGATCTGTGTTATTGAACTGTATGGTTAGATAATATAAGAAATGCAGCAAGTACAATAGGCAACACAACCAATGAATAGATGAAGATCTTAGGAGTTTAATCGGAAAGTTTGTGGCAGGTCGCTGCATGTTTGACATTTCTTTCCAATCAGAAATGGGCACTTCTTTCCCTGTCAGGGTGCCCCAGAGTCATGGGAATAGTACCTCACAGAGGAACAGGGTTGGAGGGATAACCAAGGAGTTTGGAGAAGCAAGTACAAATCACAAGCACAGAGGGACAGCCTGGGGTCAGGGGCCCTTTTTGGAATGTGGTGGAAAGGACAGAAGATCCTGATGCTCACAGAGGTGGTAAGAGATCCTGCAATAGCCCTTTCTCCCTCACCCTCATTCTGATACTTCTGTCCCATCCCATTAATTCAAACAGGAATTAATTCAGGGAAATTCTGTGTTATTCAGAAGGTAAAACTAGATGATCTCAAGTGGCCTTGATAGCTATGAATTAATCTCTTCCCGCCTGTTCCTTTCTTCCCTGGCCTCCCCAGCAAAAAAGTCAGGCTGCTTCCTCCCTCTCCTTCCTGTGGCAGCTCCATGCTGCCGGGAGGAACACTGAGAGCTCTGACGACCCAGTCTCCCTTCTGCTAGTTCTGGCACCCAACACCCCTGAGCCCCTGTGGTTGAGAGGAGTATCTCCAGAAAAACTCCTGCTCATTCCGGGAGCTCTGCTATACATGCACAAATCCTGCAAGGCTGAGAGAATGTATGATGAGAGGGGCAAATGCAGGTTGTGTGCGACACTTGCCAGTTCTACAGAGGCAAAGGACTACTGAAAGAAAGAGACAGAGTTATCATTTTACCCAATGACTCATGAACTGCACAGGTATAGAGCCATGGCTCGAGTACGTACACATTAAAAATTCAAGTCACATACGATGGGATGCAAATTTGTACAGTTTGAGTGTCACACAAGCATGCTGCGTTCAGACCCTACACAATAGCAAAGGCCACATAAGTACCTGATGAGACAGATGGGACATTTTCTAAGTTACCACACAGTGAGATAGTATGCCTCCATTTTAACTTACCCGTAGAATTAACTTCCTCGCCCACCAAATGTACAATATGGGCAGATATCACATACTATCTGGTGGTAAAGGTTACCTTTTTAATGGATACCAATGTACATGCAACTAAAAAGTTACAAGTCCCTACCAGAAAAATAAGCTTTTATCCGCTGTCTTGTTTTAGGATTCCTGAATCACCTGAATTCCCTGAATCCCAGACTATCACGAATACAACGTTGCGATGTACAATGTGGCAGAGTGACCGCTGGAAGCAGTGATGTTACTAAACCTTCCCAGAGCACTGAGTTTTCTATTTATCTATGAAAACATGGGTTATGCAGGAGTCTCAGGTTGGTTCTGCCTGGCCCAATCCAGGTAAGGCAGTATTGTTGCTCTGGAGCACAGGATAGGTTGAGCCAAATCATTTTCCAAAGGCAGTGCATCGTACTGTAAAAGTAGGGTGCTCATTGCTGCCAAATTTATTTCTGCGTTTGCTTTAAATCAGCTGCAGTGTAAATAAATAACCTACACTGCTTCTGTCTGCACTTCACATGTCTACGTACTACAAACCAGGCCTCGAAAAGTCTCAGATGATTAACATACAAACCCTTTTAAAATCACACCAGTCTATTAGTTAATGAGCCAGATAACAACAGCTCGTCACAAAAAGATTAAGGATTCCAGTTAGTAATGAAAATGAATTTCAGAGATTCATGTTGCTTTTTATTAATTCCTTAATATCATCTAGGTCACAGGACATAATGCTTTTAGAAGCTATAAATCATAGTGCTCTCCAGCCCTTGCTTGGTTCTTCCAGTGCTAGATAGAGAATCCCCAAACTTATTCATAGAAAAGAAATTGAACTCAGGTACAACAGACAACCTTTGAAACAATCTTCATCTTTCCAGGAAACGTGGGTCTTCTGTGAACCTAGATCTGCTGTATACTAGGTTCAGCACCACTGCTAGTCCAGGAAGGAGCAATATTTCACTTGAACAAAAAGAGGAAAGGAAGGAAGGGGAGGGATTTGCCTAAAATACCAAACTGAAGTACATTGCACTCAAAATCGGTAATATAGTCAGAAAGCAATACTTGTGTTTTGATTAAAACTAATATTGCTCATTTTTTGCTTTTATGTGGCAGACAGATGGGAATTGGGATTTGAAAGAAGTCTCAAGCTCTAAGTCAGTTATGTCATATTATACCTTTGAGTATTTTCTATTACAAAAAAGGCACTCCAAGGCCCAATACATTTTCTCAATACCAATAGTTTGACATAGTTTGTCATATGTGTTATCCTGCTATATATCCAGCAATTCTCAATACTTCCAGAAGACTAACAGCTGTGAATGGCCAACACCACAGACACATACACACACAGACTCCAGGGATACTCCAAGTATCGAGTTCAGATTGGACTTGCAACAGATGCAACAGGCTGCAGATGCAACAGATGCAACAGGCGGTCAATAAAGTCCATTATTATTTCACGGAGGGAGGAAAAAGGTGTATTTCTCCTCAAATTTCAGCAACCCAATAATACTCACATTCTTCAAGCTGCATTATGTAACTTTCTCTATCTGCACTGCCATAAACAAGTGAAGTTTATTTTTTGCTGAACAGATGCATATGCTAATGAACCCATAAAAACCAGAACTCATCATTTGCTACAGTTTTATTTATGGGCAGGTGCCACAGGAGGTTAATGCGCTAGCCAGTGTACTCTAGAGATAAGAATTTATATTCTTGCTTAGGTTACAAGTGAAACTGAGTCTGATGGACTCATCCTAGTCCCTTAGCACAAAACCATCATAGGCAAAATGGAAGAACTGAATGGAGAAGTCTAGAGAATGCCAAACTCAAGCCTGTGCAATGAACATTCAAACATTTTAAGAACATATACTAAGGAATCAACATAAATGGATTTGGAAGGTGTGCCTCCAAGAGCAACCTAATGATCCTCTTGGGATAAAAAGAGTCTAATCTAACATAATGAAGGACCTATATCAGCCAAAAGGATGCTCAATGTCTCACAAAAACACTTTATTTAATTAAACTACATAAAATATTCCAGAAACATGGAGCAAAAATTAATGACAAGTTTTGGTGACAGAATTGTTCAGAATTACTATTGGGATGCTCTACGTGGTAAATTTACATGCTCACTTTAAGAGATGAAGCACTCAGACAAGGTCAGCCTAAAGTTAAACACGTATTCCAGATCAGCAGGACTTTGGCACCAAGTTAGCATTGACAGCAAAGTAAAAGTTGTGCCAACTAATTTGCTAAACAAATTCAGGGGGCTTTGGTAACAGAATTACCAGGTAATAACGAAATTCAGATTCATAACAACAGTCTGCTGTACAGCAATACTCTACAAGTATGAAGGCAGATTACTATATCTGGTAGAGCATTTTAGTTTCCAACTTACTGAAATCACATTAAGAATGCATAAGCAGTTCAAAAAGATAGCTAATTAGCATGAAAAATAATCTTACCTTCTTCTGATCTTCTAGCTTGTGACTTATTGGATTCCTTCCATGTCTGCTCATTTCTGAAGATAAATCCATCACATTCACACGTTGCCCGTCAAAACGGAATCGGTTCAACAAGACTGCAAACTAATCCAAAATGTAGGAGCTACAAACACACAGACCCGCTGCTTTTTCCATCACATGCCTTCTCTGAACTTCATTGACTCCAATGAATGATTAAAAAATCCATCGATTGCGCAGAGAAAATAAACTTTGCAATTTACTCCTCGGACCTTCCGAATCAGCATATCGTTTTTAAAAGCTGACACGTTAAAAAAGAAACATTCACTCAATACGTTAGCTCCAACTGCTATCTTTCTTCACAGGTTTCCATTTTAAATAAGATTACATCCCATCTGTGAACCTGCCGAGAAAAAGATACGTAACATGATTAATTTGAAATTTGTCATCACCCTTTGCAGTTAGTTAATTATCTCTCCTATCTATGGCACTTTTATTACTGAAAGGAGATGCTAAAGCTGCTTTGTGGGTCAGTTTAGCTGTAAGAAAAGCCATACTCTAAGCAGGTTACCTGCTTGCCCACCTCTCCACCAAAGAGGAGATACGGTAGCATTCTCACAGACCATGTGTGAAACTCTATGCCGAGTACAAGGAAAAAGAAAAACAAAAACTGTTCAGAAAAAAAAGCACAGATAAAAATCCTACATCTTTTACTCAGATTAGCCCAAAACACTTTTGGTCAGTGTCTTAGGAAGATGAAAGTCCATTTGCCAAAGACAGGGTCGTGAGGAAAGAAGATACCCACAGTCAAATTAATAAGTCCACAGCCAGTTTAAGAATTTTAAAAAAACCCAACCAAATGTTTGTAGAAGATTGCAGTTGGGGGAAAAAATCAATACAAGTGACATCTGCTTGCCAAAGCTTATTGTTCTATTAATAACAGTAACTGAAAGAGCCAAAAGTATATTTTCAAGTTTGTGCTTCACTAAACCTGTGAAATATTGATGCTTTTAGTGCAATTAAAAGCCAATTGCATTTGAACTGGCTTAATTGATAGGATGAAGCTCACATAAAAAATTAAGTTAAATGCCATTTCTATGCATTTTAGATGCACAATATTCACAGTGTGACTTATAACCATTTAGTGAGAAATGAAAAATATTTGTAGTTGGAGAGTATAAAACAGTAGAACAAGTGCAATAGAACATGTGATATATGTCCAAAAAGAGGAGTTTTAGAAAGGATATTCCATCATACAGAACCTGATCCAAAACCCAGTGAAGTAAACAGAGAAGTCCCCTTTGACTTCAATGGCCTCTGAATCAGACCCTCAGTATATGGGTATTGATCAACATTCCAATGTTTAGTTAGGTCAAAAATTTCAAATCTTGGGTGCCTGAAATTAATTTCCAAAATGCCTGTTTAGGCCCCTAGGTAAGAGTGGCTTCATGCTGCCATTATCTTCTCGGGGAGCTCCATCACTCCTGAAGATCAGGGCACTTTTATCTAGGTGCCTAACTGTGGCTTTCAGATCCGAACTTTAAGCACTCAAAGTTCCAGAAGTTTGTCTGTAATTCATATCTGGATTTCAACAAGTATTCTGCACTTGCAAGAGAAGGTCATTTATGTTTGAATGCTGCTCTTTGCTCACACTGTGACAGAACATTTCCTACTAGCACATGGTTTATAACCCATTCCTAGGGTTAGAATTTCTCCATATTTATTCCTCCTTCTGTTTTATATTTTTGTCCAAGACTTTAAAGGCAGAACATATTGGAATCAATGAAGTGAGATCAGGGCATTCCTATGTAGTTTTCAGTTTCTGACACTCATGTGCTTACACTAACAGAAAGCAAGGTCTCTCATGAGTCATTTCATTAACAAAATACAACAGGGGTGTTTGTTGTGCAGGGCTATCGCCACATGTCAAGCGAGCTGTTAAGCATGAGGATGATTGCTGGGTAGGATAAACCCAACAGTGGAATTAAAGTGAGCACACAAAAATGACACACAGTGATAGCCCATTATAGCACAGGGTAAAGATCACAATGGGTATGTCTACACTGCAACGTAAGCCCAGGACTCAAACTCAGTTTACATATAAGGACTCAAACCCCCCATTCCATTTACTGTTTATCTTTGTTCCAATAACATTTCCAGTAACTTATTTCATATTTTTATTACACTTGGTAAGAAATACAGTAGTAGACCAAGTTCCCTCATCACTTCCAGCTTTTTAATTTAATCAACCAAAATAAGTAAAAATAAATAAATCTGCTGGTAATAGGGCAGAATAGGGCGTTCCCCTTCAGAAGACCTTGTTCAGACTCTGGCTTCATGACTTGAACATAGCTGGTTTGGTGGGATGGGCTTAGTTCCTGCATTGTTTCACGTGACAAAACCCAACACATATTATTCTTATTCTGTGTTCAAGGGAGCACCAGAAGCGGAATAGCTGCAGTGTTTTGGTCACGATGGAGTGCATGTGCGTGCAGTGTTCCTGGCTCTAGTCAATGCCAACATAGGCCTTAATTTTCACAAGCAACCAATTTGCACAAACTTGAAAAACCAAGTTAAACCAAACGATAACTATAGGAATCTTCTTTTTATGCTTCTGTAGGCCATGATGAGGTTTCCCTTTATTTTATCAGGCTGATTGCACGTTTCACATTTTTTAGCTAAAGCAATATGCTGCCTAGCAATTTGGAAGCTCTCCATTGATTCTCATACTCCCAGAAGCCACTGCTATAACTGCTGCAGCAAGTGTAATTCCTTACTTTCACCCGCAGCACTCAAAGATATCTCCCAGAACAGAGTTTGCTTGGATTCTGGCTATAGTCCTGTCACAAAAGTCAAATGAATGTATTTGACTTTTTTTTTTAAACTTCATTTTAGCTTTGTTAGCAGCTTCATCATATAGATTGAGATACTCTGCACCTAGACTCTCTATTATATGTCATTTTATTTCATACTTGAAAACCATGCCCGACAGGAATGTTCTTTCTCACTTCCATCATTCAATTCTTTGGCCATGAAGCATGAGAGAGAAAAAGAGAAAATATATCCAAGAATATATTCTTGAGATAGTCAATATCTGCTACATGCTCCATTCCACTTTTCTATTATCCTATTTCCTACAGAATTCAAGGGCAGCAAAACAAGTCTGTTGGATGCACAGTACTCTACACCAAGACACATGACTGAGTGCCACCATCTAACTGAAATTAGGTTATCATCCAAGCAGGCATTGTGCTGCTGGAGATGCACTCTTTCAAATAGTATGTTAAATTGTTACATATCTTGTGACACCTTCTTGCTAGAGAGGAGGTGTTATCCTCAGTGTCCTGGCCATATTTCAACCTGTGTAGTAGTTACTTAAATTCCCTATCTAAATATCCTCTGTAATTTCAGTGATATACATTATTCTTCTTTCCTGTTCAAAATTGTTCTTTAGTGTTACTAAACACTGTTAAAACAAATGTGTCTCAACCCAGAGACGGGTGCACTTCAATGGTGGAGAACATAATTTATATATGTAAAGTTTGCAAAGTGCTTTGGGAACCATTAGGAGGAAAAATGTAAGTTCATGATTTGTATAAACATACCTCTGAGTATATTTTGGCCATATTTTTATTACTACTACTTATGGTACAACAGACACAATAGGAGCCCATAGATCTTTACAAACCAAGAAGAAAGGTGCATGCACCTATAAGCTTACAGAATCTATTTAGATGTAGGAAAGAATGATAATGAATTGGAGACTATGGAAAGGATGAAACTTGGGTTACAACTGTAAAATCATGAATTACTCTTATGTAAGGATCTTATTGGTTGCTCTAGTTACAAACACACACACACCTCATATAATAATAATATATCAATAATGTAATAACAACAATAATATATTATATTGTAATAATAGTTTGAGGGGAGTGTGCAAGACGTGAGGCTGCCTGTAATTTATGAATATTATATGCTGTTTGTCCGATTGTTGAGAGACTGTTTATGTATACAACAACGGGTTAATTCAAGGAGGGGTTGGGTGTACAGGCACAGAAAGGAGAACAATGGCTCCCGATAACGTCTCTGAAAACACCAGAGCTAAAGTGGAGCCATCCACTTGTGAAGTCCATATCTGACACCCCGTGGAACCAGCCAAAATGATTTAAATAGGCTCAGGAGACACAGGAAAAAACGAAGTACTTGGCCGAATTTAACAAAATACATCCTCTCTGAACGAGGGAAACAGGTGGTTTTGAGTTAAGGTGAATGCAGAGGGGTGTCATCTCCTGTGTTATGATTTGTTGCTAACGTTAAATACTTTGGTTTGAGAAAGCTATTTTGAGTTGCTGTATTCACCACTGGTCACAGGTCCCAAAGGAAGATTCGCAGGCTCTGAACCTAGTCCAGCCTGCTGAGCAATCATGCAATCATACACAGGGCTGTAGCCCAAGAACTGAATCTCAGGGTTTGTCATCACGGCACACTTAGCTCAGGTTATAACTCGAGTATTACCCCTAACTCGACTCCTGTCCACATACACAAATCTCTAGCACAAGCTAAGCAATGGTTTAAGATTCAGCTAGCTGACCCTTTTAGGTTAGGTTGGGATGAAGCTGAAGTGTTGAAGCTCAAACTAGAAATAGCTTGACTTACAACAACTCATCAGCAGTTAATCCAGTCATTCTGTGCTGCTAATTCAATCACTCTGTGTAACTCAAGTGTTGTTTTCATGTGTGGTCCCTCTCACTCACTCTGGGCTTGAGGGTACTAACTCAAGCTAACTGTGCTGTGAATAAACATCCTAGGAGAGGCAGAACTACACAATTCCACCCTAGAAATAGTGAGGGCACAAAGCCTGAGGGTGTCCACTTAGGGAGACCATCGATGGGTCAAAGGTGAAGCTACCCTGTAAATTTGACAGTAAACAAAGTCAGTCACGACAGAGGAGAAGATGTCAATAACGGAAAGCGATTCTTGAGGAAGTAGATGAAGGAAGTGAGTTTTCATGGTACACTGGTCAGGGAGAATATTCCAGGTATTCTATAGGAAGGGTAGTTGAGAAAATGCCATTTTAGCAAGAAGCGCAAGTACTAACATGCCTTGTATGTGTGGTACATGACCCACAAGGAGACAGCCTCAACCAGTATGTGGAACAGGGGAATTTATATCATTAATGAGAAATAGACAGGTTAACTAACAGCAGCAAAGCTTACAGACCTCCAAAAAGTCATTTCCCAAGGAGTTGTGCAAACTTTGTTTTGTTTTTGTTGGGTGTTATTTTGTTTTGAGTTGCTACTGCTCAGTTTTGCTTTCAGTTGAACCCAAAAGTCACATAAAAAAGTAAAAATCACCAAGTCTCACCTGGTTTTATGTCAAAAACCAAAAATAGGTGATCGGATACCACAGCATAAAACCTAGATAGGGATATTAGATAACTGAGTAAATTCATACATTTTATATGGTTGAAGAAGCCAAACCAATTTATTTAAAAAAAAAAATCTAAATTTTGGTTGGAAAAGAAAGCATCAATACCATAGTAAAGTAATACAGAAGTGAGGAAATAAAATAATGTAGGAGGAATGAAGGGGCAATCAAACATTAGCTGAAAGTGAGTAATCACAATAAAGATGAAAACTGAATTTCAGTCACTAAAGAAAAAAAAGACATACATGCTTGATGTTGAAGAAATTTCGCCTAATGCATTGGAGAAATTGTTCAAAAACAGTTCATCTGTGCAAGAATATGACCCCTTTACAAATGCCAAGGTCAAGCTAATGTGCTGAGAAAGGCATAATGTAAGTTTAAAACACACACCACAGGCTTTGACAATCCAATTGTGGTGCACATCCAACTTCCATTGACTTAATTGGTTGCTATGCATGGATAGCTGACAGAATAGTCAAGATCCATATTTCGATAGGGATTTTATTTTATTTTATTATTTTTCTTAATTAAGTACCATTCATGTTACTCCTTTGCAATAGTTCCTTCAGACCATTTTGGCATGGGCTCACACCTATCTCTTATGCATTTGGCTTATTGTTTCAGTTATGAACCAAACTGGAGGAGGGAGTGTACTAATGTTTGACACTTGTGCTGGAAACTTGTAATTTTGTGTTCAAAATCTGCAGGCTGAAAAAAGATGCAGAGAATATATTTCTCCCTGTCTCATAAATCTCTCTCAAATATGCCTTCCTCTTTGCAGAAGAAATTAGGTATTTTGGACTATAAGCAAAGTTAAAAGTTATTAAACCTATGGAATGGGGGAGGAAATGGATTTAATTTTGTTGTCTATTTTCCGTTTTATGTTGTCCTCTAATGTTAGAGATCCCAAATACAGATTTACCAGAAGGTCCAGATTTTTCCTGGCCTCAATATCCTATCTGTAAAATTGGAATATGTCCTTTCTCTCATTATTTTCTTTTCTATTTAGATTGTAAGATCCTTGAGACAGAGACTCGCTCTTTGCTACTTGTATGTATAGCATCTAGCACAACGGGGATCTGATCTTGGTGGGGTGCCTCCAGGAACTACTGCAATGCAAATTAATAATAATAAATAGAACTACCACTATATGTTTTTTCACAATCCTATACTCTAGCACGTCAACTATTGATAGGCCTTAATCAGTTTCCTGAAGCAGTCATAGGTTTCCAGAAAATTATTCTTCCTGGTAACCAAATACACACACAAAAATGTGTTTTTTCCAATGCAGACCAACATATCTGGCTGATATCTTCTGAATGATAGTCCTTTCCAATGAGAAGTATGTTCTGTCTGGCAACAGTAAAGGATGCAGAGAGAAAGAAATGCTTACTAAGGTCCCAAATATAATATATGGCATTGCTTAAAATAAAAGAAATTACATACAATTATAAAACCAGAGGCAAATTACTCTTGCATGAAATAGTTAAACCCGCTAGCATACAATAGTGGAAACTGGAGAAGGCACAGGGCTCCATCAATATTTCTAAATCCTCCAATCTTAAAAATACCATTAAAGCACAAAGAGTCTCTCATAGTATGCTACAACATGCTGAATTACGCAATTTGATCAAATAGCTAGCTGCTTTTTTCACAGCATTTTCAAATCCACACCACTTACTAGGGATACAGCAAAAATCATATCTATCTTCCCAGAACACGTCTCTGACGATTTCATGGGCGCTTCAAAATTTGCCAATTAATTCTGGCAAAATTTGTTTAGCTGCAGCATCTTCAGGTGTACCACATGTTTATCTCTGGATATTACATACAGCTGAAAATCAAATATAGCAAGCAAGGCTCCATAACTCTCACAGGGCCTGATACCTTAATATTCTCCATGAGCCGAGATTACCCTCTTGCAATTAATTTGAATGATTTAACTAAATATGTGGCTGAATCATCAAATAGCTGCAAGATAAAACATTTCAAAGGACTAACTCAGCAAGCAAGATAAATTGTTTAAAAGAAGAAGAATGCAAAAAAAATTACACATGAATTTAGACCGAAGGGCACCAACTATAAGCCCAGGAGATCAAAGTCTACATAATGTTTCAGCACAAACATACTTCCTCACTGGTACAACTGAACCCATGACCTGAAAGAATGACCTCATGCTTCAGTCTCCATGATCATAGAACCATAGACTAATATAAATTAGAGCTGAGAAAGTCCTGCTAGGTCATTTAGCCCATCTCTTTGGCAATGCAGGATTGTTCCCTACAGTATACTATATATTCGTTCAGAATCTTTATTAGAAGTGATGCAGCTCAGAGAACTTCCTTTGGGACTATATTAAATAGCCAGCAGATCTCAATGCCAGAATTTTTTTCTTAAAATTCAGCCTTAATTTCATCCCATTATTCCTATTTATAGACTCTTGAATCAATTTACTTAATTCCTTATCTTCCCTGGTGTTTACAGTCTTCAAATAGACTGTTATCATGCCCCCCACTGGTTTCACTTGTGTTTTGAAACCAATTTAGCTCAACTGGTGAGAACTACTGTGTGGTCAACTCTTACTTTGGTTTAAGACTGGCTTACTTTGTTTTAGCTTAAACCTGTTCCTAATCAACTTAAGGCAAAACTAAAATAGACCTGGCTTAAACTGAAACAAGTGTCTGCATAGCCTTTCGTGCCAGTTAAACAAAATCAGTTTTTAATCATATCTTAAGTTAAATTGGTGCAACTTTCTCATGTAGACAAGCCCTTAGTTATCACTTAGTCATGAATGTATGGACTGATTTTCAAGGGTGCTAAGCACCCATGACTCTGAAGATAATGGGAGCTGCAGGTGCTCAACATCCTCTAGAAACCAGGCCTATATAGTTCTTTCAAGTCTTTCCTCATAAGTCGCTCTCTTGAGCTCCTTATTTTTTGTATTTCTCATTTCTTCATTTTTTGCAATGTAGATGTATCCATAAAGAGCTTGTAAACTAGGGCCTCCTTAGATAATTGGCACTGGTACTGTACCATTGTCTTACTGATGCAAATATTTCCAATCACGTTAATGGGACTATCATAGAGTGAAATTCACCCGTGTGCAAAGAGCCAGCATCAGGCCTATGTAGCACTTAAGCACTTCCAAAAAGCCTACACACCCTACAATGGTGGCGCCTATGCCTTGCTAGGCATCAAATTGGATGAAAAGTCTGCATAAGGCCTTGGACTGGCCCTCTGCACAGGACTGATCTTCACCCTAGGTGCATAAGGTAAGCAAGATTTGTACCTATGTATTGTGTGTGTGTGATGTAGACACTTTTTCACACATAATATGATTGAAAGTTATTTAGGCCAGTACACCATAATAAGGTGGTTGACCTGGTCATGATGCAAACCAATGACCAAAAGATGAAAGGATCCATTGCACATTACTAGTTCCATATTGAATTTTTTTGTATTTCTCACACACAAACACACACACACACACACACACACACACACACACACACACACACACACACCTCTGCAATTTTGTGGATACTGCAGACTAGTAATTATATTTACTAATTTACAGCCATCTAGGAATAATGGTATTTTAATCCTCTTTATAAAATTTCACCAAGAATCATTTCCCTATAGTGATATTTTACAACCTTCAAATCATCAAAGACTCGTACAAGAAAAACACTAATACTGTTCTGCCTTCTAAAAATATATAAATAAAAACACCAAAGAAAGATTTAAACACTTTTCCTTAAAACTCCTTTTCTTCAACCAATGAGATTAAATTTGTGCTTCAAGTACCATAATTCCATAGAGAACAACACCAGTAAATTTCCCCTCACTGTAAGCAGCAAAAACTGTGATTGCATGTACTTCCCTGAACTAAAAGTGCCCTTTGTAAAAGCTTGTTGTGTAGAGAATACATCCTTGTTTTTTTAAACAGTCTTAAGTGTTAAGTTAAAAGTTTTAAGTTAAAGATGCTAAACACACACACACACACACACACACACACAGGATATTTGTAAATGCAGTAATTAAGTGGGGGTAGAGAAACTATGATTAACAATATAAAATTCTTATTTCTCTGTTAACACAACTGGCATGTAATTTGCCTCACCATTTATTAAAATGTGGCTTATGCCCAGACATTGCTGAATCAGACCATGAAATGTGCAGTTTGCAGTGATGCATTTACATCTAAATATTGTCAGTCTCAGAGACATGATTGGTAATCACCATTCACAACATGCAGCAAACAAAGAAGGCAAGTGCAAAGGTCAGAGATCATCAGCAATCATACCACTGCCATTCACAAAACAAACATGATTACTGTTATGATCAAATGCACATGTCCATAAAATAGCAAGGGCTATGAAGAATGTTTATCTAGCTGACACTAGCCTATCATGAATGTGACAACTTAGCTTTATTATCCTTAGCACTACCTGGAATAAGGATTAGTCATTAGAGGCTGGAAGAAACAAACAGAGGACACAGCAGCAGGACTGACTATTTTAAAAAAATCTGATTTCTGAAGTAATAAAATCTAGCTCACTTGATGTATATGTTCACTAGATATTCAGACTGGCAGGAGGAAAAACGGTGTTAAATAGTTTAGAAGTATACCACCAATTGAGATGAGAGAGCACAATATTTGTTTTCTATCAATAATGTAAAACAATGGTCTTCAAATATAAAAAAAGGTTCTTCTCTAGTATAATATTATCCCAATACTTCTAATTTTCTATAACTATAATTTCAGTCCAATCCAGTAATATAGAGCAGACCACAGTGCATCTACAAATATGCCTTTGACATATGTGGCATTATTTACGTTAATATAAGTTATGCACACAAACGCTCCCACACACGTTATTGTACACACACACACACACACACACACACACACAAATGGTGTGTAGACTTACAACTTACTATCTATACATATATGCACACAGATTAGATATTGATTTTGTACATTTGCAATTTTACTCCTTGTTTTTCTTCATTGATTTCTATTTATTAATATGACAATATTTTGTACTAAAATAAGCTTTAGAAGTATTTGCTTAAAAGAGGACCCAGAAAAAGACATGCTATTAAAAAACCCCAAGATTTTATGGTAATAATTACATTACATATTACTTAAAATCAAATTGAAGCTGACAACATTTTGACATGCTTTAAAACAGAACATTACAACCACACATACAATCCAGCAAACCTATACAAAGCAACTTGATTTGAATGGCATATTTCAGTTTTATACAGGTTCATTCAGAGTACATACCAGATAATGCTGCAGGAATGTATAATTTGTTTCATCTAGTCATGCATTGTAACATTCTGTTTAAAAAAGAATCTGTTATTAATACTTACAGATTTCTACATTCTTACTGTTTGTAGATTCAAAATTGCACAAGTGGAGTTTAGCAGAGAAGAAAAGGATAAAAAAAACAAATGTCTTTACCCAAGGAGTGGATCACATTGCACTGATAGAAATTTAATGGTTCTTCAGGAAGCATAATGAACAACCTTATCTCAGGAGACCTCTGTTCTCTACAAACATCAAGAGTGGTGACAGCTCATCCTTCCCAGAAACCAATACCAGGAAGAAAGTGAGCTGCCTAAGTGTTAAACCTATGGTATGTTGCATGCTTGCTGTCATCAGAGCCTAGTATCACCGTGCAACCAACCAAGCTACTCCTTACACAGCACTTCACACAAAGAGACCTTAATCATTCCATATATTTCCTAGCAACGTACAGCAAGAATGTAATTGTTTAATTTATGTGTGTTTGCATTCACTAGCCTAGCAGCCTTATGTATAATGCTTCATACCACTATATCACTGAGACGGGTCTGGTCTTTTGTTGGCAGGTGCTGGACTGTTGTAAAGGCAACAAATTCAACCCTCTGGAGTGGATGGGAAAACGCTGCATTACCCTGCTAAATTAGTAGTGTTACTGATTGGCTGCAAAACAGTTTCAACCAGACATCGTCCACTAGAATTTGGGACTCTAACACTGAATCTCGAGTATAGTAAATACCAGAAGGGGGGTGAAAACGAGGTATATTCAGGGTTTCAGAAACACGTGAATGACTTCTCCAAAATAGGTGTCTGGAAGTAAAACAGCTTAAAATCAGCAGTTATACAATGACATGAAAAAACACCATATTTTCTAGGGTGAGCAGAAAGCCAGCACACAGTATTTTAGCTGCATTCAATATAAAAATCCATGTGCTGGCACTGGTCACTAGACAATTGTAAGTGATGCAAGTTAAAACCTACGCCACAGGAAAAAAAATAGGAAGAGAGTGACGAGAAATTTTTTGGTCAAACTTTTTTTTTTTTTTTTTTGGATGATGAATAATGCAGATTCAGTGACATCACAACATTTCATGAATTAAAACTATGAAAAGTATCTTGAAATCAAAACGTTTTTTCCTTCAATTCACTGAATATTTCAACAAATATCTTTGGGTCAACCCAAATTGGTTCCTTCCCCCCCGCAATTTCTCAAAATTGTCAGTGAACTGAAAAAAATCAGTGCTTTGCACAGCTCTAGTAAGCAGTTCACAATATGGCCCAACATGTCTTGTCTAAAGACCTAATCCTGATTCCCTTGGAGTCAATATTAATACACTCAGACTTCAACGGGAATACTATTGGGCTCCAAATCTATGAGGTGCAACATTTTAGTGGTAAAAACATCAGATTAGTCCATCAGCGTCACTATATCAAGAGTGTAATTGTCTACATGGAAGATGTGCATGAACTGATTCACAAAGAGAACTATAACCCATAACATTTTAAAGCACCAGGTTAAATGAGTTGAAACAAATAAGAACAGTCCCTACTGCTATTAGCACATAATAGTAAAACTAGTAATAATAATATGTTACCTTATTTGTAATTTTCCTCATATATTAACTATTGATAATAAGGCCTGTAATTTAACAAACATATAGTATGCATTAAACACCTGATTCATAGAGATTCTTTATTCACATGATTTCATAAAGAAAATATATTCATCTGAAACAATATTAGTGTTCCCCAACCAATCCAGACACTGCCTACTCTGCCCTTTACAGACTTGCTGAAAACCATCTTCAAATCCCTTAGCACCTATGAAAATACTTTACTATGACATCAAGGAAACACTGAAGGCAAAAGATTTAGCTGATTATATTTTGCCAGTTTCCTAGTTCAGCATGAAATGGTGACAGCTTTGACAGCTTTACCATTATGTACATGTGCATTCATATGCTTCATCCCTTATACTAACCTCCCTTCACCTGCAGAGTGTTTCTTCCCTTTCCACTCCACGTTAATCACTTAAAATCCAAGTTAAGGTCAGTAGCTATGAAAAGTTACCATCTCTTGGGCTGAATGATGGCCTATGAAAAATTAGATGGCCTCAGGCCTCTTCCTAGTGGATGAATGTGCACCTCACAGACACCACCATCAGCAGAGTCGGCATAAATTGGTAGGCCATGTCTACACTACAAACTTATGTCAACTTAAGTTACAGTGGCATACAGCCGCTGCAGTTAGTACATTGCTTGTGCATGTGCATACTTGGCTCCTTATATCGGCGGTGCACATACTCATCAGGAGAGCTTATACTTATGCACCATGGATAGGTCTTTTGGGAAGTTTTGGCAATGCATGGTGGGGCTGAAATGAATAGTGCAAGGGTGACTGGGAGCATAGGGTCAAATTTCCAGTTTGCAGTTTGTCTTCATCCTATAATGTTATCTATATCTCCTAATTTTCTAGCCTTTTTCTCAAAATCCCACAAACCCAAACAAGTCCTCCTCACTGTCCACCATATCTGCAGAAGAATGGAGCCTGTACAGCTCTGCATATTGTCATGAGCATTTCCAAGTACAGGGCACACAATCCTGTACAGCCGCAAAAAGAACTCAATGAGTGGGGATTCCTTGGAGGACAAATTGCAATAAGACATAGCAGGTACCGATTCAAGGTTGTTGGTGGCATTCACAAAGCAGCTGCAGATAGTGGAGAGCCACCTCTGGGACTGAGAAACAAGCACTGACTGGTGGAATCACATCGTAGTGCAAGTTTGGGAAGACAAGTGGTAGGTGCAAAAGTTTTGGATGCACAAGTTCACATTCCTGGATCTGTGTACTGAGTTCGCTCCAACCTTCCTAAGCAGGGATGCCAAAAATCAAAGCTGCACTGGCAATGGAGAAGCTAATGATGATCACATTACAGAAACTTTCAATGTTAGATACCAATCAGTCAGGAATTAATTTGGAGACAGGAAATCCAGTGAGAGGGCTGTTGTGATGCATGTGTGCAGGACCATTAATCACCTTCCATGTAGACTGAGACTCTTGGCAACGTGCGGGACACAGTGGGTAGATTTGTAGCAATGGGGCTCCCGAACTGCAGTAGAGCGATAGATGGCATGCATATCCCTATTTTGGTACCAGACCGCCTTCTCACAGAGTACATCAACAGGAAGGGCTATTTTTCTATGGTAATGCAAGCATTGGTGGATCACTGGGGAAACTTCACCAACATCAGTGTGGGTTGCTCAAGGACAATGTATGACACATGTATCTTTAAGAACTCAGAACTGCTCACAAAGTTACAAGCCGGGACTTTCTTTTCCAACAGGCATATTACCATTGGGAATGTTGAAATGCCAGTAGTGATCCTGCAGGACCCAGCCTACTCCATGCTCATAAAACCATACACCAGGCACCTCAACAGCATCAAGGAATGATTTAACTATCAGCTCAGCAGCGGCAGAATGACAGCTGAATGTGTTTGTCATTTGAAGGCTCGCTAGTGTTATTTACTCACAAGATTGGACCTCAGTGAGAAAAACATTCCAATGATTATAAGCTGCCTGCTGGGTCCTGCATAATTTATGTGAGGCAAAGGGGGAAAAGTTTCCACCAGGGTGGAGGGCAGAAGTGGAGTGACTGTCTGCTGAATTTGAACACCAAATACAAGGGCTATTAGCAGAGCTCAGCATGGAGCTATATAGCTCACGGAGGCTTTGAAAGACCATTTTAACAGAGAGTCAGACTACTGTGCGGTGTTATCACGTGTTCTTCCTGACCCTGGTTTTTTTTGTGGCCTGGTAGGAATCATGTGGTGAATGCTGTACATGTAGGAATATAACACTGTCAATGCACCTATTAATTTTGTTTGTGAGTGATCCTATGCCTTATGACACACTGTGCAGTATCAGGTAATTGGTTTCTTTCAGAACTGCTGAGACTTCAGCAGCATATGTTGTGAACTAATAAAAATGAAGTATGTTCCAAATAACAGAATTTTATTCTGTAACAAAATCAGTGCAAAACTCATGCAATTTAAAAACAAATACATTAAAAGCTTAATAAAACTTAATGCATTAAGAGAACAGGACTTATGAAGGGGAAAGAACATTCATGTCCATTTCAGCTACACATACACCAACCATGACTTTAAGTCAGTGTATGTGAAGCTGAGATTGTCTTTATTGTCCCCTGGGGTGGAGTGATAGGGGCAGTGCAGCAACCCCTGATACCACGTGGAATGTTGAGGGTATAATGTATAAGGAAGTCCCGCTATCGAGTTCTCAATGGGCTGCAGAGGGAGGAGAGCCTGGGGATATTGAACCTGCAGGTCCACCAGAGTCTGCAGCATCTGTATTTGCTACCTGAGAAACCCCATTATCTCTTGGTGCATCTCCCTCTTCTTTTTCTGCTGGGACTTCTGGGCCTCTGTCCTCTCCACTCTTTCCTTCTCAAGCTGTCCTCAAGTTCATCTTCTAGGCTGTGTGCTCACAGTCTGATGCAGCACTGGCTTGCAGGATCTCATTCAACCGGTCATCCCAAGTTATCTGGGTCAGACCTTCAATGGATGTGGAGGGGCAGACTCTGAAGGCCACAATGGCAGCAGCTGACGATAAAACACCATTGTCAGCGTATTCACTATAGAAAGTGAAAATTAAGGTGCTGAATTCACTCCCCTCATTGCTCTAAAGTTTTAAGCACTACATTCTCCCTTCCGTTTAGGATTGCTTGTGCATGGCACCAGTCACAGCACCAGCCATGGTGAGTACGGCCTGCCAGGGGTTGGAGGAATGAGGAGGGAATTGCTCGGTTGCATGATTCTAGTAGTGTAGGGCAATGGCACTGAAGACTGGCACCGTTTTCCACAGGCAGTGGTGATTTTAGCTGATAGTTCACTGCTGATGGTAACAAAGGCAGAAACTGCACAACTGCTGCTGGTGTCCTGGGCCCGTTTGCTGCTAGTCTATGTACTTCAATGGTGTCTGCTGAAGTTAGGGGGACCAGATGACAAGTGTGAAAAACTGGGACAAGGAGTGGGGGGAATAGACCCCTATGTAAGACACAGCCTCAAATATCGAGGCTGTCCCTATAAAATCGGGACATCAGGTCACCTTAGCAGAAGTTATCATTTACACAATATCTTTCATCTGAGAATTTCATAGTGATTAACCCAGTGAGCGCTCACAAGTCTCTTGTGAAGCAGGTCAGGGATAGATAAAATCATTCAGCCACAACTTGTGGCCTCTCGAGTGCAACACTTTTTCTCTTAAACAGCTATTGTAACACTTCAAAACTTAAAGAAGCTTAGTGAGAAAAATGTTAGGGTGGGATTTGGACACCAAACTTCTTTTGGCATCTTTGAAAATTCCAGCCCAATTTATTAAAAGTTATCATAATTCCAGCAGGTTTTTATATTGCCTATATGTTCCCATGAGTACCCGAGATGAATTTCTCAGTGCTATTCCAATTTCCAGACTGAAAACAATATGACCCTCCACCAGACTTAACGTTTTTGTACAATTGAAGTAGTTATTTATGATAAAGAACACAAAATAAAGATGAATACAAAATATTAATAAAAATTCCAAAATTATATCTAACAATGTCTGAAAAATTTGGAACCAACAAATGAACTGTAACAGGAAGGTTACAGCTACCAACAGCATATTTAAATGACAGTGATCACCATTTAAAAGCCATCATTTACTGACATCAGTGATTCTACAGTTCTCTCCTATTCTAAATATAAGGGGATACTATAGTAAAAAATTTCAGATGCATCTGTGTGATTAGTATGGTAAAGTGTGCACTTTTTAAATGTCGATCACCATACATATAAATATATGCATATGTAGGTGGATTATGGAGGAGCCATGGAAAAAGATTTCTGATTTTTCAGATTAGGACATTAACATATTTAGTATGAATATGGGAATTGTATAACTGCATTAGCAATAAAGGTAGGAGTAGCAGCAATGGTGATAACCAAGTTAAAAATTAAGCTACTATATGTATAACAATATAATATGATTTACTTCAAGCCCTAAAAAATGTATACCCTGCTTCTTTTTCACAGAATGGCCCCTTTACACCTCACTGTCAGAGGGGTGTAAAGAGGATTGAGTATAAATGAGACTCAGGCCCTCAGTGTCTTATCTTAAATGTCAGAGGCTTCAATCATCCCAAAAAGGCAAAGAGTGGTAATGTTTGAACATAAGAAAATGCATCCAGAAATTAATTTTTAAAAAGATCTTCACTATGAATGTGAAAGGGAAAATTCTTCCGTCTATGGCTAGTTTGGTAAGTGCAAGATAAGAAATTTAAACCCTTTCAAGGGGAAAAAATAACCCCAAACCAGCATGATCTTCAAAACCAACATACCAAGAAGCTAGTAAGACATTATGATCAGCTACTACTCATTACCACTGATTAATTAGACTTCCTCTCCCTTCACATCACCCTCATAGATCACCGTGTCTCTCAAACAATGCACACCAAATGATTCAAGAGAACAGAAGATTAGGATAGAGTTGATACACGATAATAAGATCATGCAGTAGACAGAGATAAGGCTGCCACCAATTCTTGTAATTGGAGCCTAGATATTGTGGCAATGGACACATTAACAGTAGATTAGATATTCAGTAAGACACAACTTGTTTTGAAGCTAAGTTAAGTTTGATATTTTCTGGCCTAATCCAATGGCCATTGAAGTCAGTGGAATGCCTGCCACTGACTACATGGGCTTTGGATCAGTCCCACGGAATGCATTATCATCTTGATATCTGGGCCTTTGTGCATTTAACTCCCAGCAAGCAATGATATTCATGCACATAAATCCAGTGCATCAAACAGGATATTATGCCCCTGTCCTCACTGCATCCCACCCACAGCCACAAATTTACTAGAAACCAATTCAGTCCAAAGAGACTTCATACATAAAACCTAGAAAAATGGGTTTCTGCATCCAGAAAGTAGCAGTTAAGTCAAAGTATATGAGAATGTACACAATTACTACATTTAATTTTATCTCAGATTATCTTTCCTATTTAGTCACTGAACTCACTTCTGCTGCTTGCTTTAACAACCTTATTTGACAACTACAAGTTATTTTAAGAATACATGGGTCTGACTAACCTCTCTGTGGCTTATTCATCCTACCTGTCTGCCATTTAACCTTCAAAGTATTATATAGGGTTAAGATAAACACTGACTATCTCTATTGGTGTTTGATGAATTGTAGGAGAAAACTCAACCCTTTACATGAAAAAAATATAATTCATGGACTTTTTTAATTAAGTTGATTTGATCATTATTCAATAACTACTATAAATTATATTAAGGGCATCATAAATTTGTTCATTCCAGAGGTTTTCCCATATACCTAAATGTTGGGATTTCATTTTTACAATTTTTTTTTTTTAAAACACAAACCAAACATTCCTGGGTAATAATAATACAATTGTACTCCAGACTGATTCACTCCTCTGATCAAGATAAGAAAATCTAGCACGTCCAGGGCTGTGTAGACCAGTCCTCTTTTCACCTGCATGTTTGTTATTGTCCTGCTTTGACAATGGAAGATGCAAACTCAACAGATAGTTGACCAAAATATAACCCTTGCAGATCTGTTGCTATAGCTCATCCACAGGAAGATGCTGCCTGAGATACACTGATGTACTCCAGCGAGGCTATACAATGTCAGGCAGGTTTTATAATCTAACACTTGCCAAAACAAAGGGAGATTAGGAGGCTGTCATAAAAATATTACTAAAGCCTCAGAGATTGTTTTTGAATGGTGCCTAAATTGACAAATAATGGGAAGCTTTCTTTGATAGCTCTTTAATATTTGGGTCAACCATGAAAAAATAACTCAATTGTTTTATCATTACTGTTGACTTTGTTTAACAGATGTTTTCTGGACACCATAATAGCTGGCTTAATTTGTCTTTCTATCCTCATGATGCCCACTAGCACTGTTGTACTTAATAGTCTGCATTATAAACTACTTTCACGGGGTGGTTATTAGGGATATGAAAATCAGGAACTTGTTTATAATCTCCCAACCACAGCAGCCAATTTAAAATCTAAAGCCATAAACAACGAATGTTCAAGAATTCTGGTATTTCTAGAATCTGGCCAAATCCTCCAGTCTGATACAGCACTAGATTGGAGGCAAAAGCCACATTTATACACCCACAATCTTATGGCCTGGCCAGACAAACACCCACGCCAATCCCCACCAATGTAAATTATAGCCAATGGCGTATTAACGCACAGGCCCCAGCCACATTGGGGGGCCCCTGCAGGAGCACTGGAACCTGTGTAAAAGTGGGGGTGGGGGCAGGGGAGCCACTGGCGCCGGAACTGTGGCTCCGTCCCCTGCTCCTCCTCTTTTCCCTAGGGCCTGGCCTCTGGAAAGGCTGTGAGCCAGAGGCAGACAGTGGTAAAAGCCACCCAGAGAGGCCGGGCTGCTGTGGGGAGCTCCGGACCCTCCACCTGCCCTGAGCAGGGGGCCAGGATGCCTGAGAGCAGCCCCAGCTCGTTTCTCTGCCCCCCGGGGCACACCGCCCAGGGTAGGTGGAGGGTCTGGGGCTCCCCCCAATGGCCCAGACTCCCTGGGCCTTTTCTGTGGGAACTTCCCCAAGCCTGAACCCAGGCGCAGATGGCATACGAGCAGCTAGGCAGAAGGAATTCTCTGGGGGCTGGGTCCACTGGAGCCAGAGAGCAGTACGGGAGCTGGTCTTATAAGTGAAAAATAACTTCAAGTCCTATGATGCAATAGAATGTGCTAGACTCTTAGTACACAATGCAAAGTAAAGTGCCTCTTATTGTGTGTTTCTTTTGATAAGGAATTGAAAGAACTACCTTAACAATATTTGAAAACTGACCACCCTGAATATGCAGACATTTTTCATTATAATTAAAGTAACAATGCAAACAAAAACATCCATAGGGTTTATAAAATATTGAACTATTGCTATAAATAGCATGTCATTGGACTGTCCTTGGAGTTTACAGTTTTGGAAAGGGATAAAAAAAATTGATCTGTGTCAGAAGTTTCAACATCTAATGTTAAACCCAAAAATATCAAGGCACATAGAATGGATAAACACAATTTCAGCACATCAGAAACTTCCAAACAGAGGAAAGCAAGCATGCAGTGAGAGGAAAGAAAAGATCAAGAAACACACAAAGATATTCAACTAAACGATATATAAAAAAATCCATGCAAATTATTCAAAAATTATGGGAGAATTTCAAGAATACCATAATGTCAAATTAACTCATCCTAGACCAGCTCCTCTTCTATTAATACTGAGCTTATTTGAAACCACCTTTTTTTTAACTCAACTGTCCTTCTAATTTAACTGAATATTATAATAATGCCTACATCTTATACAGAGGTTTTCACTGGTAGATCTCAAAGCACTTTACAAAGGATGTAAGCATCATTATCCCCATTTTAGAGATGGGGAAACAGAGGCACAGAGAAAAGTAGTAACTTGCCCAAGATAACCCAGCAGGCTAGTGGCTGAGCCAGGAATAAGACCCAGCTCACTTAATCCCTGTCCACTCTCTCCACTAATCTTACAAAATTCTGTTTTCAGGGACAGTGTAGCATTCAGCCATGCTAGCACATGAGGACCAACTGTGAGCTAGGAACTTCAACACCGTTGTCAGAATTTGCTTTAGAATTGTTAGTCAGCCCATCTACAACTTGGTGGCTCAAATTCCAACTGTAAACTAGTCTACATAATGTGTCTAGCAGAGGGTTCTATCAGTTAGCATGTCGGGGGTAACAATAACGCAGCATTACAAAACATTAATAAAGGACCTCCCTTGCAAACAGATTGAGGGAAGCAGAGGAAGGAACTTCTTCTGAGTTCATGACTCAAAAAGGGGGAGAGAAACATTGTTTAGAGGGAAATAAAAAAAAATTCTTTTATTATCTGAAAGAATGGGTGCATTGAATCTTCAATTAGGAAGAGAATCTTATTTATGTGAGAGGGACAAGGATTAGGAATTTTGGTCCATTGTCCGTTCTTACAGTTTCGGGAATTCCATGAAATGCAAATGTTTAACATGCCTGATCACAGTGAAGCTGTGGCAGATTTCAGTGTTATTACTTCAGAAAACAGTCTATTATGATTAGTCAGTCCCATTTTCCCACAGAAAACAAATCACTTCTAGTCTTCTCCCATGGAGCCTCAGGTTATTTATGGTATTCAAGTACTTTCCACTTTCTACTTCTATAGTTTGGGCAAGTTTCACATTTCTGTATTATTTCATCAATATTACTGTTAGTCTGTAGATAGATAGGATTTCTCCAGCTCTCATTTTTTGCATTAGTTATTCCAAGGTGCCCTTTGTATATTCATTCCTACTTTTTCCTTTTCTTGTCTCTGTGAACTACTATTTTTGTATCATTCATCTGTCATAACTCTAGTCAAGCGCCCCCATTTGACCACTCATCAGACTGCTCTGAGGGGATCCAAATGCTGGATCTCATGAGTTTTAAGCCTCTACTGTCTAAACAGAGTCCAGGTTCTGGTGCTGTTTTGGGGCCACTGAGCACACTCTTGGGGGCAGACACTCTGTCTAGCACCCCCTCCTGAGAATGAGACCTTACAGTACATCTGCCCAGCCCCTGGGACAATAATGACCTCACCCTTGCCCACCCCACCCCAGACTTCTCTGTAGCTTAAACACACCAAGAACTCCAGCAACATTAGTTATGTGTATCCATAGGTTAACTCTTCAGGGGTACCTGGTAGGTTTAACACTTAATACACACAGACAGACTTTGTACAGGATTATAAACCATTTCTCTTTATTTAAGCACAAGAAATATACAATTTTATACAAAAAAATAAACCCTACATGCATTTCCCTGCCTCAGTTTCTTCACCACTCCATAGCATTCTTTTGGCTGTCATCAGAATCCTCAGAGGTCATACAGGGTATTTCTGCTGCAGTGCATAGCTTGTCTTCTGAAACACGGGACCTTCTCTCCCCAACATGCCTGCTCAGACCTTGGCTGGTCTGTTTGCTTCCCTTCTCCTGCCCAAAGCTTCCTGTGTGGCTCTGTGACTCTTCCCCTTTTGACCAGCCCGGCTTCTGTTGTTTTTAAAGTCTAGTGCCAACACCTTGGTTTCTTTGTCCTGCTGCCAGTAATTTTCCAGTCTCTCCTCTTCCTGGCTCCCTGCTGACAAGCAGGAGGATATAGCTTCTCCCAGCTCCAGCTAGCTCATTGTCCCAAGGTGCTTCACCCTGAATAAGCAGTCGTTGCATTCCAATGACCCGCCATTATACATGGGATGGCACGGACATGCCTAAACCCTGTCAGATATGGTTGACACACACAGGTGCCTTACACAATACAATAGTTTCATAACAATTTCACAATATCAATATGTGCCAGATGAGGCGAGAAGGGCAGAAACTCGAGCACCAATGGCAGAAAACAAAGTGATTTAGATAGGATAAAACAAATCCTCAAAGCCTAGGTTGAGGCTGCATTACAGGCCAAGAGAACCTTATCAGCCTTCACTGAGGCTACCATATCCCATCTCAGGGATTTATCTAGGGTGGTAAACTGCTTCATCAATCCTGAATGCCTGCAATCTGCATTAGAGCCAAGCAGCAATGGTTGTGAAGGACTATCATTCTACATTGCTGAAAAGATCATGCACATTGGGAAAGCCGTCTCACACTGCATGGATCTGCTCTCCCAACTGTCAGCTCACCAGCATTCCCAAAGTACAGTATCTTCAGTCACCAAGAAATTCTGGACACCTTAAAGGAGTCCAACCCAAGACTTGTGAATCTGACCCATGCCCTTCCTGACTTGGGAAAGAGAGTCATGAAGAAGTGGTGCCATTTCTGATGGAAACAGCCAAAGAATCATTCAGAAAAGGAATCTTCCCTTCTTCCATCAAAAACTCAGTAGTCTGACCAACTCTGAAGAAACCCAACCAGATTCTTTAGTCCTAGCCAACTACAACCCAGTGTCAGACTGCCCATTTCTGAACAAGCTCATAGAGAAGCTAACAAAAGGCCAACTACAAGATCATCTAACTAAAACTAACATTCTAGACGTGGTACAATCTGGATTTTGGCCAAGACACTAAATTGAAACTACTGTAACAGCATTAATGGATTGTCGCTTCCCCCAGATAAGCACGACCATCAACCAGCTGACTTATAGACGGAAAATATCCATTGAGCAGAACAGTCCTGTCCTAGTGCTCCCGGTTAAAATAGTCAATTGAAATTAATTATTTTAGTCGGACTGGAGAGAGGAAAAAGGGAAGAAAAATCCTCCCTCTTAATGCTAGGAAGTCTTAAATCCAACCACCTCCGCGCTCCTAAGCCATAAGGGAATCTTCTCCCTTTTGTTTGCAGGTTACAGGCTGTTTCTCCCCCTCCCTTGGGTCACAAAAAGATCTATTAACAGCACTTCTCTTCCCTGTTTTTTGTGATACTGTTCTCTTGGGAAATTAATTAAAAACCCACCACTTGCCACTCCCAGAGACAATGAATTTAAATCTGGTAAGTCCCCCATCCCTCCTCAGGAAATGATATTACAAATAAAGGAGATTTGCACAAGGAAAGTCAGATGTGCTACAGCACCACAGAAATTCAGACTTTTGAGGATATCATAGTTTAATTTGTTATTGTGACCAGTGGAGCAGCAAGCACCACTATAAAGGACAAGCTATTGTTGGCAAAAACAGTTCAAAGAGAAAACAAAGCAGCAGACAATTCTGTATTGCCCCTGGAAGTTTACAGAATTACTGTCAATAAAGCTGTGTTTTGTCAGAATACAGTTGTGTCTCACTGTACATCCACTTAACAAGCAGAGACTCATTTTTCAGAGGCAGTCTGACAGCTACCTGCAGAATCAAGCAGTGCCTACTACATGATCAAGTTAATAGTAACTATAACCAAATAATAATCATATAAGCTGGTGTATTCACTATTTCCAAAGACCGAGTGTACTTGCTAATTTCTGTGAATGTCCAGCAATGAGGGCTGGATACTCAAAAAGCCTGATACTCTTCCCGGAGGCTCAGGAACTGGGATGCACCAAGTGTAACATGCAAGGCAAAGTAAGAGTTAGAGTCCTGATAAGTTTGTCTGGGTGGCTAACGGACTGGGGTGACAGGGAGCTGTCACCCAGTTCAGCTCCAGCAAGTTTCTCTTTTGCTAAGGCAGAGAGGTAACAAGGTCACTCTTAGTTCTAGGCACCCCAAGAATGCATCACAGACTAACAAGCTACACAAATTCAGAAAGGAAATAAGGTATACATTTTAAGCCCTGGAAAAAATTACCAAAAGTTGTGGTGAATTCTCCATCTCTGACAATTTTTAAGTCAAGATTGGAAAATTTTCTAAAAGATAAAGTAGGAATTATTTTGGAGAAGGCTTATATTATACAAGTCACACTGGATGATCACAATTGTCCCTTCTGGCCTTGGAATCTGGAATGTCAATGAGGATTATTCCTTTTTTTTCCCCACTACGTTGGCTGTATAATGGTAGCACCAGAAACAGAGGAATTGTAGAAATGCAGGCCTGGAAGAGACCTCTTGAAAGCGTCTAGTCCACCCCACCCCCATGCTGAAGCAGGATTACATATACCTACACCATCTCTGATAATTGTTTGTTTAGTCTGTTCTTATAAACCTCTAATGATGGGGATTCCACAACCTCCCTAGATAACCTGTTTTAGTGATTAACTCTTCTTATCATTAGAAATTTTTTCTTAATATCTAATCTAAACCTCCCTTGCTGGAATGTAGGTTGATTGTTTCTTTTCTTACCCTGGGTGGACATATAGAACAACTGATCACCATCCTCTTTATAACAACATTTTACATATTTACATATCATCATCCACCTCAGCCTTCTCTTTTCTAAACTAAACATGCCCAATTCCTTCAACATTTCCTCATAGGTCATGTTTTCTAACCCTCTTCTCCATTTATGCTTCTCAGGACTCTCTCCAATTTGTTCACATATTTGTAAAAGTGTGCTGTCCAAAAGTGGACACAATACTCCAGCAGAGGCTCCACCAGTATCAAGTAAAGCAGGACAAACAATCACCTCCCGTGTCTTGCATACAACACTTCTGTTAAATATTGTTCTGAGATGTGTTGACTTTTTCACAACAGCACCACGACGTTAACTTATTCAATTTGTGATCTGTTATAACTTCTAGATCCTTTTCTGCAGAACCACTGCCTCACCATTTATTCCACGTTTTTGTATTTGTGCATTTGATATTTTCCTTCCTAAGTGCAGCACTTTGCACGTCTTTTTTGAAGTTCATCATATTGATTTCAGACCAAATTCTCCAATTTATTAAGGTCATTTAGAATTCTAATCCTGTCCTCCAGAGTGCTAGCATTCCTTCCCAGCTTGGTGTCACCTGCAGATTTTATAAGACTACTCTCCACTCTAACATCCAAGTTGTTAATGAAAATAGTGACTAGTACTGAGCCTATGACAGAGCCCTCTGGGATCCCACTAGATACATGGTAATTTCCAGCACTATCCTTGAAATACCTTATTTTGTTAAGTAATTAATATACATTACTGTGGATATTTTACAGAATTTATATAACTATTTCACGAGGGAGATACAAAATATTGCAATGCCATGCACTACCTTGGGGGTACATTGCTTTAAATGAATGGCTTATGTATGATTGCATTATACTCCATGAGGGAGGATTACCACAGATCCTCCTGGAACTAAAAATAATGGTACCACCTCCTGGGGAAGCTCATATATACTAGTTCAAACAAGATTCTTCAGAGATCAGACAAAGAAAGGACTTTGGGATAAATAGCTTGAGTTTAAATTGATTCACTCCTTTTTTCTGATCCAGCAAACAGGAACTTCTGACCAGGGAGATGGGGAAGCAATTCTTAGGGAAGGGTTGGAAGTACAGACACTGGTCATAGCCCAAGCTTGGAGTTGGGAGTGATCTCTGGTAAGCTTTTTAGCATGTGTGTAGGTTTTTATTTTGTAATATATCTTACCTGTAATGCCTTCACCTTTAAGAATAAATGTGCTTACTTACAAAGAGATGTGTGGTAACTTGTGCCTCTAGTAATTACAGCTGTTCATAGCCTTTGTAGAGAAAGCAAAGGGCAGATGCTGGCCTGTTTAGGAAGTCTGGCTTGTTGGGGATATTACAGAGTAAGCAGGAGTTGTAGAAAAAACAACAGTGAGGAGAGAAAGAGGCGGATCTCCATGCAAGAGAGATGACAGCTCAAGAGCCAGAAGCTTAAAGTGGGTGTCCTTGGTGGACCATGGAGGGGTAAATAGAAGTGCAGTTGTCCTGAAATGTGACAAGTATCTTTCAAGTTTGTTAGTGAACTATTGATGACTCCTCTTTGAGAACAGGTTTTTAACCAGATGTGCCTCTGGTCACCATTAACATTTTCAGTGAAGATACTAATAGTTTACTACATAACTAATATTATCAAACAAACATACAGATGCCTTTACACACTGAGCACTGACAAGTCAAAGCACAGAGCTTTGAGATGGTTCTTTGCACAGAGTCGAAACCAAGTTTTTAAACAGTAGTCTCTACCAGACATGTAAGTGAGGACAACCCCCCTCAGGTGTAACAGCAGCTATGGTTTGTTTAATGGAACTTTTATTCATAGGCACATATATCCTTAGAATTGTTCTGTAACTAACATATTCCAAGCAGTTTACTATATTAGCATATTTCTGTATCAACTATAGACTCTAAATCATATTCTTCACGCACTATACTTCTATAAATCCTTTTTCTTACCCTTTCACAAAACTAGCCATAAACAATGATTGCTCTGTTAATGTATGTTATGCCATTAATGTCACAGCATGTTTTTTTATTTTAACCAAAACAGAGAGAAATTACAGTTGACTCCTGAATAGTCATTTTAGGAAGAACTCTTGTTATAGCTTACACAGCATGTACAGCATCTCTACCAAGAAATGCAGTTATCAGCTAGAAATGTGATCGGTACACATCAATACAGATTTCTATTTCCCCCCGAACTCCATCTACCCAAGACATTCCAACACCTGTCAGTTGCTGGAAGAAATGTGACTTATACCCACAGCAATATGAAAAGGTTCCAGTCTTCAGGAAAGACATATGGAAAGTGGCAGTGTTTTCAGTGGAGCTATGGTACCTGTTAGGTTGTTAATTTTAAGAAGACCGCCATTAGCATGTTTAATGTACATAAGGAAAAGATCTTTCTGTCAAGAGACTCTGGAATCAGATCAAGATATGCAGACATTATAAAGACTTCCTTACAGATACCAAATAGTTTCAAAAGACAAGGCTGCTCATAATCAGATGCATAGGTTATAAACTATGAATCTATACAGAGCATATGTGGGGTTAAGAGCTATAATAGCATTTGCAATATCCATGTATTTTAATATTTAATTATGTAAATGAAGAGAACAATACACTTCCTCTGACTACAGCTCAGTCCATAGACAAATCCACTCATCACCAACAGAGGCATTTCTTTACACAGCAACAACACTATTTTATTTAATTGTGTACTGGCCTGGTAATGAATTTCGTATGAGGTTACACTGTATCATTCCTGCATTTTTTGAAAGATTATGATGGAAATTTAAATGTACATGGATAGTTCAATAACAAGGTAAGTGAATATAACAGGCTGGCTGCCACCTGGCGCCCCCTTGTGGCCAGAGGTCACTCAGCAGCACAGTGCCTCTCTTCCCTTGAAGGCCCTTTAAGAGCTCACAGGGTACTTCAAACAATCCCCACAGGGGAGTCCCATTTATTTAGTCCATTAGGCACACACTGGCCCTCAAGGCTCCCACCCCCAATTCATGTCTCTCTCCCAGTAATCCAAAACAACACCATTTTCCACAACAGAACACAAACTCTCACCATCTTCATCCCACTTTCAGTTGGGCACAGCCCCCTCTTTTCCTTCCCAATACCTCCTACCTGGAGTTTATCGTTCTCACAGGATCTCCCTGGTAGCCCAGGTAGCTCTAAGTTGCATGTAAAATGATTGTATGCAGAGAAGGAATTCTGCAAATTTGGCACAGAGTCAAGAATAATTTCACAAACGCAGCAAGACATGTACACAGATCAACCTGTAAAGGAAAAGCGTTCACCAACAGCTGTCTCACAGTGTTATCACAGACCAGCAGATATTCTAAATTATATACACTCAGATGCTCAGTGATAGGTACATTAAAATACACAAATTAAACACACCAAGATACCGTAACTAAAGCCAGATATTGCAATGACCACAGTACCTCAGACACTGATGTGCAGTACTATACTTTCAAAAGGTTGGGGCCTTATTAAAACTCCAAGTATTGTATATGAACTATTTTATTAATCAGGGCTCTAAAGATTTTGAGAACTATGTACCTGTCAATGTCAGAAAGTTACAAAATCTATTATATTGTTTGGTCCACAATTTTGTATTGAACTTGGTCATAATCAAAGAACTACTGTACAATCTTAGAACAAAGCATTTCAATACAATCTTGATAACACAGCTGAGGAAGGATAATAGAAATGAGAAGCTATGTCCAAAAGAACAATGTGGGAGGCAAGAATAAACCCAAGGGGTGAAATCCTGGCCCCAGAAAAGCCCATACGAGTTTTGCCATGGACTTCAGTAGGGTCAGGATTTCACCCAAGGACTCAAGTGCAAGTATAAAAAGACAAGTACTGCCTCCACTCAAGAAAGAGTGTCTAAGTGCCAGAAGTGCAAAAAATCTTTCCCATATAATATTCCTCTACAGAAATGGAAGCGAATAATTCTATTTATGTTTCTATTCCAATCTTTATATATTGCTGCAAGAATTTATCTTTACAGAATACATTAAACAGGGTTCTTATACCAGTCAGACTAAAGCCAACTCTATGGAATATTTCTACCAAGCACAGAGAGGTTCAGTGTACCTCTAATCAGAAAATAAACAGCCACTATTTGCTGCTAGTCAGAATTGATAACAATATTTGTACTCTCATATCAGCTGTGTTCTATCTCCAAGACAAGCTGCTTCAGAGTCAGACTATATTTACTGTACTGGAGGAGTGGAAATGAATGAGGGAAATCCACAATGAAAAGCTGGTGATGATCAGTTCACTGAGTGCCACTTTAAGAGCAATAGTGGAAGAGTCCATGATAGGTAAACTCAAGTTTCTTCTTACAGTGGAGGAAGAACCTAAGTGTACAGGAGAGGATTTCCAGACATTGTAGTGTCAGATGTCAACATCTTTTACTATCAAAGTAGATGTAGTGGGAATGGGGCAAGAGTCTGAACCATCTAATATACAAATTAATGGAAGAGAGTGATAAGGTCAAGACAGCAGTGAGCTAGGGGAGCTGTGGAGTAGGGGAAGGGCTATGTCACTTTACTACTACTGCTCCAGCTCTGTAAGAATGGTTGTTGAAAGTCTCTTCAGAGATGTCATGGAGCTCCTTGACAGGGAGGATGATGACTAAACTAGAAAGCCAAACAGTAGGTATGATGGGGGTAAAAAGGGAGATTTTCTCTGACAGTAAATCCAGTTTCTGTATTGAAGCATTCAATACCCAGACTGATGGATTTCTGTCTGCTACTCAAACTTACTAAGCAGAACAACCAATTGTCCTCAAGTGGAGAATATGAAGAAATTCTAGTAGCCTAGCTCTGAAGAAGCAAGAGTTTTGTAAACCCCAGGGAGAGGGCCTCATGTTGGCCTAATCCTTACATTCATGAGGGGTGTGAAGAGCTCAGTCCAGAGTAGATTTAATACAAGAGAGGGTCTAACACTTCAGTGGGACTTTTAGCTCTTGTATAATGGCTCTCTGCCTAGACTATACTTCTCCCTGGTTGCTGTTACTTTATGTTCTTATAATGCTAAGAGTGGTAATTAAATTATTCTTTGAGGGATTAATTGGGGTTTATGGACTTTTGCAGGACTCTGATCAGGGGATGAATTTCACATTGAATGTCTTATGTAAAAATACATTTGATCACAATTTGCTATTTGTATTAAAATAATGCTGCCTGGTGGAAACCTCACACACACACACACACACACACACACACACACACACACACACACACACACACCCCTAGAGTCTTCCAGTCTATTTAAATAGGAGAAGTGATTCTTTGGAAAGGATGCTTTAGATAGGATGCAACAAAAGCAGTTGAAAAGGGAAGAAGGCTGAGGGCAGCATTTTTGGTGTATGTCCCAAAATATATTCTTATTGATTTTTGATTACTCATCATATTAGAAAATGTATTAAGATTTCTCTGAAACATGGGCTAAATTGGGATTCTTAGTTATGCATTCCCAAAGGGAAAATTGTTTCAGAAAATGTTAATTATTGCTAACACACAGTAATTTCTGAGTGGAGTCTGAAGAACCCTCACTCTTTTTACATCATAGGCAAAATGGTTGAAATAAGATTAGTTCACTCTAAAATAGATTAATGTGGACTTTCAGTTAAAATAATAAAAATTCCACCAAAAAATTAGCATCCTTTATTGCATTGTGCCATGACATAAATTAATTATTTATCATTAAAGAGCCAAGTGAAATCTCTGCCATAAAAGTAACCTGAACTTTAGAATAAAATAATGGGTTAACTTTGAATTGTGATCTTAAAAATCTTGGATCTAATTTAGTAATTTGCAGTCAATCACCAGCAGCAACTTTAATTTATGGTTTTACCACTGCTTTTTTTGTTTTTGTTTCTGTGCTTTCTGTATATATTTCCTTTGCTTAGTTTTATTTTACTGTTTGCGTGTGTGTGTGTGGGTGTGTGTGTTAGTTACTTAAACGGGCCAAGGGTTTGTTTATTACTAAAGAAAAAGAGCTGCACTAGCTATAACTTATTTTTAAATATTAAGAATCATTGTATTAATTCACTGCATTATGAAATAGTGAAAAATAAAGTAAAACAAATGCCATAAAAACATAATGGCCTTGTGAAAATCAAAAGCTGAAAGACGACTTATTTTATTTTGCCATTTACACACACACACACACACACACACACACACACACACACACACACGGAAAGCATGTGGATCCTTTGTGCTCTTTATTTTCTCAAAGCATTCAAAAAAATTTTTTTTGACTGATCACATTCTCTTTTTAAAAGGTTAATTTAATATTAGATAACACATTATCTCCTATGATACAATTCAGAACACAACAAAAATAGATCACAAGCACAATTCAGCAGATTCTGCAGTTAAAGAAAATGGTTACATTTCCCTGAGTTAGCCAGGAAAGTAAATATTTTCCCGATATAGTTTAGTCAAGAGAAGTCATTCTCCCACCACTGTACATTTCAAGCCAAATAGTTTTGTTCAACTGTGGTTCAGAATATTAATAGGTACCAATAACACGAAGAATAAAATCTGTGAAAAACAAGTATGCTTTACAAAACCAAACATGGGAAAGCAAGGACATCTTCACCTACAGTAAAAAGAAAATATTGGAGACTATGGAAATGTAGAGCTCAGATCTTCCAAAGAACCTGAACCAGGGGCTTGTACCCACACCACCCTACACCTAAAACACAGAACACAGTACAGAAATCACGTTTATTAGTGACATTGTTACATACTTAACATAACATTTGCACCTCTCACAATGGAGTGCCACAATGCCTGCAAGAATTCACTGACAGCAGCTGCCTCCTCTGCCCCGCTACAGTCAAGCTTCAAAGACTAGTTCAGGGAGGCCTCCTTCTGCCAGCTAATTTCTTTTCTTTGGGGCACAATAACTCAGTCTCAAATCCCAGGTAAGGGAGCGAAAAAAGCCATCAATTTAAGAAATGATTTTTTATGAAAAACTCTATTCTAAAAGAAAGAGATCACCCATAGAGGGAAAGCTCTGACCTGCATAGCCATTTTGCATAGACTTCCACAACACTGACACATCCACATCCTAAGGCAAAACGTGTGTACACCTTTACTAGCATATAGTAGATGGGATTACAAAGTTGCCAGCATTGATTCAACAGCAGTAGAACTCCCAATATAAATGTCTAGCAGATGGCTGGAACGGAAACACACATATGTATGCATTCACATTACTCCATTATTTATTCTAAAGTCCCTCTTGACCAAATTGTAGTTTTGTGTAAATTGCAATGATAATTGTAGGTAAATGAACAAAAATTAAAACCCAATGCAAATAAACCTCGTCCATAAAATATGATTAATGTTAGCGCAAATTAATTTTATTTTTCATGTTAAATGCAGTGGATCTATGACATCTATGGATCTATGAACAGACATATATACAAATTAACATAAAAAGCTCATCAATTATATTAACAAAAGCTCAATGAGGTGGCTCAACACACAAGGAGGCACAGCATTTGCAGGCTACTCCTCTCAAAAACAGCCCTCCCATTCCTGGTGTTATAATTAGGCTGTGCTTGCTTACTGAGGAAGGTTTATTACTGTGCCAGTTGACTGGATTTACTCCTCAAAGTGGTTACCACAATGAAGAGGGGTGAGGGGCAATCAGTGAAAGGGAAAAAAGCTGAGCAACCAGTCTTTATTGGACTTCAGGACTGTCAAAATGACACTTCACAACACTATGTTTATGATGTTTGAAACCAATGGGACTTATTTGCTTAAAATTAAGCACACACTTAAGTGCTTTGCTGGATCAGGGCCAAAGTTGCTACACATACTCTCATCAGAAGGTATTCAGTTAAATGAGGTAAGAAAGAAATTCTGACACCATGTCCTTCCTGTTCCATCATAGGAAACTTGCTTTAGAGAAAGAAGCAGAAATTATGAGACAGTTTCAAGAAAAGATGAGGGATTCAATAGACGATTCCTGAGCCAGTTCTCTGCTATGCTGATTTTCACTGGTGTAACTCTAGTGACTTCAGTGGAGTTGTACTTGAATTACACAGAGGTGAGTTCAAAAGCAGCCCCAGTGTTTCATACTTTCCCAAATATTTTACACAAACGCCAACACAATTTACTTTAAAACTAAAACAAACAAACCCAAAATAATAAAACAAATATCTGTTTTTTTCCAAGCGACAACTGGATAAAATGCTGCTATCTGAACAAAAAAATAAAAAGGAACCTCATCTGGGAATTACATTTCTTAAGCCAACATTTTACAGCTAAACCCTTAAAACAAGCTATTATATATTCATATACTTGGGGTAAGTCACAGTCATAGACTAATAAAACCTGGAATTGGAAGAAGCCTACAGATATTAGATCATTCATCTCCCTGCCGATGCAGGACTGTTTCCTATGGTACATTTTGTAGAGTCAATCTACTACAGAGAAAAAGATAAACAAGATCCTGGCATGCATCAAACAACAGGCTATGCAAAAGTAAAGCTAGACAGCATTGCTAACAATTTTCAGTGTTGGGTAGAATCTGCTGCTTCTTATCTAATCCCCATCATTTTAGCAGAAATTATTATTTCAGGTAATGTTGCCCTTGGGCTAATTCATTAAATTGCCCCTGTTGTATTAATTTAGATGAAAGAAAGGGGCCAAAGAGTAAAAGGTGTTAATATGACTCTGAAACTGTCCAACACTGAACAGTGTTTAAACAAGATTCATGGTATTCAGAGGACCTTCGCCTGCTTTGTACCATGATGAACACAACATTAAAAATCCTTTTAACATTTTATTAAAGATATAGAAAAAGAAGGAAAAACAATCAAAGCAACTGAAACGCCCAGTATTAAGGAAGGCTTTTATTTTAATAACATCCCTTGTTCCCTTTTTCCTCTAGCTAGAGAGAGTTTTTAAAGGGGGAAAGAAAAAACCTTGTTTGATCCAGTCTTTTTGATCGTAATAACTGTTTTCAGGGAAAAGAGCTGAGCTGGGCTGCAGTTGTTGTTAAACTCCAATCCCATTTCCTAAAAGACAAAAAAAAAACATCCCCAAAAGCAGAATGAAAAGAACAGCAGAGACAGAAAATGCAGATTGTATCTCTGGTGTTGACTCTTACTTGCAACCTCACTGCTAGAAAAACACAGGCACACCACACCGTATTATCAGCTACCATGAGACCAGGCAAACTTGTGCCAGCATCCCATTGTTTAAGGCGTTGCTTTTAGCTGCCTTTCTGGTCACATGTTTACAGCCCTGTTGCAAAATATACAGTGTTGACTGGTTGAGCCAGACTCTTCCTGGACAGAAAGAAAAAGCCAAGAGGCCGGAAGAGAAAAAAATAGATAGGGAAGGAAAAGGACACAGTCTCCCTCCCCCTCCTTACCTTGTCTCCAAACCAAATGATGTTTGGGATTTTGCCAGAGCCATTGGAGGTGGTAATGTCATTTGGGGCCCTTTTTTTTCCATGCCACGAGTGGAAAAAGTAAAAAGGATGGGTCTAAAACTGCTCTCTGTTCTAGCTGTGCAAATCAGGAGTAACTCCCATAAAGTCAATAGAATAACACTGGTGTAAGAAGAGAACAGGTGCAGAATCAAGCCTTATTTGTCAAGTATAACTTAGCATTTTCACAATACCAGAAAAACCGTCAGCTACTGCAAGTTCATTTCAATTATAGTAAATTGTACAGGGCAGCATGGTTAGTAATGGATAAGACACATAAGATAGACCTTATTTTAACACAGCACGAAAGTAATATTCAGATAAGCCAAGTGGTAAGTGTCTGGTGACATTGAAAAGCAAACTCTTCCTGCTATGCATCCTCCCAACAGATCTACATGTAAAAGCATCCAAATCAGATACTTATGAAGGCTCGTCACCGTAGTAACTGAGCACCGCACAATCTTTAATGTATTTATCCTCACAGATAAAGTCGCATCCCTGTTTCACACATGGGGAACTGAGACACAGGGAAACTACACGACTTTTCCTGGGTCACACAGAACATCTGGGGAAGAGCTGTGAATTTATCCCATGGCCTAGACATAGCATCCCCAGCACTGGAGCATTCTTCCTCTCATTGAAATTCAATGGGACTGAGTTTTCTAAATAATTTAGGTGTTTTTGAAAATTTTATCATACAACTTTTAGATTCGGGACCGATTAACATTTTGGATGGACTAATGGCTTTGCATTTATTTTATTGGCCACAGCTTGCATTTGATTCAGTTAATTGTTTACATGTATTGTTTTTTCTAAATCCCAATAAAAACTAAAGGCCGGGTTTTCAAAAGAGCTCGTCACCCAATAGCTCCTATTTGGCGCCCACATCAGTGACAAGGTTTTCATGAGTGCCCAGCAGCTGGCCGCTCCCACTGTTGTAAACGCTACTTGCCTTTAAGAAGGAATAAAAAAATAGCTCAGTCACCCCGGTGTCATTCAAGAAAGACTATTAGGAATGGAAAACCTACCTGGTGAGAGCAGACTCAGAGAGCTTGGATTGTTTAGCCTAATCAAAAGAAGGCTGAGGGGAAATAGGATTGCTCTCTATAAACACATCAGAGGGATAAATACCAGTAATTTAAGTTAAGTGCCAATGAGGACAAGAACAAATGGCCTTCATCAAGTTTAAGATTGAAATTAGACAAAGGTTTCTAACCAGGAGCAGTTGGGGGGAAAAACCTAACTTGTTTCAGACAGCTTGAGAAATTTATGTAGAGGATGATATGATGAGACTGCCTACAATGGCATGTGGCCCATCTGCAACTGCTAGCAGCAAACATTTCCAGTAGCTGATGATAGGGCACTGGAGGGGGAGGGCTCGAGTTACAACAGAGAATTCTTTCCCAGATGTCTGGCTGGTACGTCTTGCCTACATGCACAGGGTCTAACTGATCACCATATCTGGGGACGGGAAGGAATTTTCCCCTGGGTTATATTGACAGAGACCCTGAGAGTTTTTCGCCTTCCTCTGCAGCATGGGGCATGGGTCATTTGCAGGTTTAAACTAATGTAAATGGTGGATTCTCTGCAACCTGAAGTCTTTAAATCATGATTTGAGGACTTCAGTAACGCATCCAGAGGTTAGGAATCTATTACAGGAGTGAGTGAGTGAGATTCTGTAGCCTGCGATGTGCAGGAGGTCAGACTAGATGATCATGATGGTCCTTTCTGACCTTAAAGTCTAAATGATTCTAATCAACATGTACAATTTTACTGACTTCTGTACCAGCAGCAATGAGAGTAAAGATTGTTTTCCTTTGTTTGGTATGATGCAACTTGAACCACTGGCGCACACATCCCTACAAGGCACAGTCAAGAAATTCTAATCCTTCTGGTGCCATTGGGATTTCTCCCCTTCATTCTGTGATGCCATTTTTCCCCAATTTCTAGCCACAAAAAAGCACCTGGTACAACACTTGGTTCTTTCTTTGTTATTATCATTCACTTTTTATGCTGCAGGTGTGCTGAGAAACCCTAACCAGGATTAGGGCTCCATTGTGCAAGGTACTGTACAACACACACACACACAAACAAACAAAAAACCAGTCCCTATCCTGAAGGTCTTACAGTCTCAGAAAGCAGATTTTCATAAAGGATCATTGTGAAATTCACCACAGTGCAGGGGACCTTACTGAATGTCTATTCAGCACTAAGTACTACTTATGTCCTGAATTCATCACCACAGAAGATGTCCTGCCAGTGGAACCAGCAAAAGCAGGTCTGCAGTGAAAGAGGAGGCAGGATTTCCATTGGATTGTACAATGCCAGCACAAAGTCTTGTTTTGTGGGTGCTCCCTGTTGGGCAATGTAAAGGGTGCAGGGGTGGCTCAGAGAACTGATTGTTATGCAGATCCTCCAATCCTCTTCCCCACTCTGGGGTATGTAAAGGACATGGAGGGCTACTTTAGTTAATAGTTCTTTCCCCACCAATTACTTCAGCCAACACACACACACACAATCCCTCGCTCTCTCATACATCTGCCCAACAATCAGTCCCCTGTTATGATCTGGTGAGCTCCTGCCACAAACACACCTTCAGCAGCAGTTCTACTTAGAAGACCATGTAGGCATTCACAGAGGGGCATACATTTTTCATGACTTCAATCTCTCCGCACCCACTCCCAGCAGACTAAGACAGCCTCCCTTGCTTGCTGTGACACACACTTTCAAAGAGGAACCAATTCTTCATGGCTCCCAGGACACAAGCAGTGTCAACTGTAAAAATCATTCTCCCCAACTGCCAGATAAGCACCCTTTCTCTCCTTTTGATTGAGTCTGTTTTTCCATCCTGTTAGTAGGATTTAGAATCTTGAATAAAGCAACTGAGTAAATTCTGCTGATTAATTACGATACAAGCAAGGTGAGGATAACCCTTTGGTTAGAAGGATCTGGGGCCAGAGATTGGGAAATCCTGCAAGAAGTGCCAGGCATAGTGTGAAACTTAAATTGTTATTTGAGTTACCTATAAAGCCGAGTCCCTGAAAGGGCTTATGTTTATGTGTCGAATTTATTTGGAGCAGGTTTGGAACACCTTCTGCTCACACGGCTGCATAACTTATATAAGTGGGGTCCTGAAAATTCTAGGGCCGGCCCTGTCTGCTCACTTAGAAAAAGAAAAGGAACATTAAAAATAGCATTTAGTCGAAGACGTTGCAAGGAAAGCGATTCCAAAATAAAGCAGCAGGAATGTGACTGTAGCAATCAGTGCCTTTTGAAAACCCACTTAGAGGACTTTTTCTGACCATGTCCTAAAATGTCAGTTATCTGTGAAGGAGGAAAACGACTTTTACAGCCAAAATGCAATGGTGCTGCACTTAACCAAATGCTGCAAAACTGGTGAAAATTCTAATGCATCACAACTGAAGGTATAGCAGGACTAAAATTAAAATTAGTGAGCATCACACATTGTGCTCCTAAGGAGGAAAAACTATCAGTTTAAAGCACTCAGATGGCTTTGAACTTTAGGTAATGGTGATTCACTTAAGCTAGAATTTAGAAGCCTGAATACAAAATTACAACAAGGAGCCACTCAGAGCAATAAAATAGTATTTACAAGGTTAATATTATAACTGGTTGTGTGGCTGAGGCTTGTGCTAAGTTACTACGTTACCGTTTCCCAAATCTTTTCCAAATGCAGCTCACTTCTGTCAGACCTAGTTAGATAAATAATGAGTCAAATAATAAACATCAGAGAGAGAGAGAAATCAGGGGAATTAAAAATGCAGTCCTTCATGAGCCTCTTACACACTTTAATCTTACAAATTAAAATCCTAAACTGGACAAGTTGCAAATAAATCATATTCCTATGTACATGTAAAGCTTAGAAACTCCAAACTATGGGATTTATTTTCCTTGCATTTCTTACTCTGTTAAGCTCACTGTTTTATCTCAGACAGTTACAACCTGAAAATGTACATTGAGAGTGCGACATTACCCAGGGTACAATCTGGACTGTCGAACAGCCATGTCCCCTCAGTTCTCCAACCTGGAGTGCCTTTTACACTGCTTCACTGTGAGAGCAACCATCCTGATCTGTTCACATACAGCCTCTACCATGTAAATTACTCCTAGCTGAGTCATATGAGTGGTCTAGCTAGCCACCCATGATTTATACTGCAGAGTAACACTAGGGAATTCCCAGTCCCAGATTTGTCCCCAGCTCTATCCTTCTGGACAATATAAGCTCATAGAAAGTCTGTCATTTTATTAATAGAAAATGATATTCACAAATCCTATTATCTTAAATGAAGTTTTCCAAACACTTCAATTCAAACAGTCATAGGTTTAGATAAAACAATAAAACAACTTTATTAACTACAAAAAGATAGATTTTAAGTGATTACAAGTAATAAGGCATAAAAGTCAGAATTGGCTACAAAGAAATAGAAGATAAAACACAAACTAATACCTAATTTAACAAGCTAAGTGAATTTCAAGCAAAAAGCTCTCCTATATCACATGCTTACAGCAGTTTGTCTGGGTTCCTTTCAGGCAGGATTCCTCCCCCAGTTTAATAATGCTTGCTTTGTCTTTCAAGTGTTGTTGATGCTGAGAATACGGATGAGAAGAGAGGAGTTTGCTCCCTTTTCTTATTGCATTTCTCTTCTTTGAGAATCACCTACAGCTGGGGCTCAGGTTACAGTAAAACCCATCTGATTTTGACGACAGCTATCTGAGGCATCAGTTTGCCTCTTGTCTCTGAGGAACTGGTTTTGTCCAGCTTTTCTAAATTTGGAACATATTTTATACAGTAGAATGTTATAACTTTATGTACAATGTTGCCACACAGTTTATCAGGACAATAATGTTCAGCAGATTATGAGTTTTCAAATGATACCTCACAAGGCATACTTTGTACCAAATGTATGATAGCTTTGTAGAAAGGGTGGCCATAGGAATATAGACTGTCAGAGTGAGTTATATTTTTCAGTTAATCACCTCTCAAGAGAAAAGCATAGGACCAAAAAGCTACAGCTTGCATGCTGAGAAATATCTGGAATTCATGGGTCCACTTGTAAAAACTTTTTAAATGTCTGTAATCCAAACAATACTGTCACTCCCTGTTATCTCACTATGTCATTAAACAGATCTGTGAAATTTATAGGGCTAGAAAGTTATCTTTATTTTTATTTCATTGTTTTATTGGATATTTGTCATCCAAAGTGACCGGCATTACTGAGAACCAGCATTAAAACAATTTCCATCACTCTGGACAATGCCACTTCTGTTCCTTCATATTAACAGGACAACTGCCTTATCCTGCAAAACCATTTGGAGAAACTTCTTAATATTCAAGTTTCAACCTTAGTTTATTTCCAAAATTATTGAATATGCTTCGTTATGGGCTAGGAACTCTTCAAAGAAGTGCAAAGTCCTTAGAATCACCTCCACCATGATTTCAACATGGAACCCATACTAGTAACTGAAATATTATCTGATCAACATTTCTTTGCAGTCCCTGAGCAGGGACAGATTTAAGGATCAGAGTATGGTCAGCAAACATGCAGCATTGGCCTAATGGTCATGTTACCTTAGGGTTTTTAAAGGTGAAAAGAGTTAGAAAAAACATAAAACAAAAATCACAGGCCTAAACAAAAGTAGGATTTCACACCAACTGTACTGGCTTGTGTATTTCCAATTACTGGAACCTCGCACCACAACAACACTTTTATTCAGCAAATTGTTCGATGATACTATCCAGCTCCAACCTTGCTATCTTGTCTCTCTCAATTGCAAGGTCACTCAGTCATGTCTGCGATAGTGTTGAACCATGTTGTTTTTGACATATCTTAATGTGCTCATTGTGCATTCAGCACTAACCACTCCAATTGGCATGGTGAGAAAAAGTCAACACAACATTTCCATTTCTAGTCAATCAAGAGAAATTGACACACAAATTCAAATCACTCTGAATTCCAAGTGACAAAATGAACACCTGTGTCCTGTGTAAAATACCTTGTGAACCAAGTCTAAAGAAAAATGTGTGTATTTTCCTATGAGTTTAAAACCGTCCTTCTTTTACTCTTCTGAAGTTATATTCTGAAGTTGTCTGGGATGGAGGAAACCAAATAGAGAGCTACCTCTTGAAATCCCTCACATCAAGATTTTAGTTCCCTGATAACATTGTCGAAGATCTTGAAATATTTCCTTCAATGGTTATCCTTTGCTTCTAACAAAGAATCATATGGAAATTCATCATCCATGTGGCATACACATCTCTTCCTGTGGGTTGGATAGTTTGAATTTTCAAAACTCGTTGCTTCCCATCTGTTCTGATATTCTTTTACAATTTCCTCAAACTTTTCTTCAAATCTGAGTTTGCTGAGCTCATTTAATGCACTCTCAAATGTCCAGAGGACTTTGAATAGGTCAATTTTCTTTGACTGAAGGATTCTAGAGGCGGGAACCATGATAACTAAGATCCTATGCCATCATAACAGATTGAGGTAGAACATCTAAGCCATCAAAGACAGGATGCTTTTTTCTCAATATGTCCTCACTGTTCCTGCATTCAGAAACAATTTAAACTTCTAGGCATTCAATTATACTCTGAAAATGCACTATCATTGCCTCATTGGCTTTCATTCAAGTTGCCCATCCAGTCTCACAGAGCACCTCTAAATGAAAATCTGCATCATTCTTCAGAAGCCTATTCAATTTCATTTGCTGCATCAATCCTGTCAACTTCTTCAGGGGCCTGAAGTGCATTATCAAGTCCTTCTTCCCTTAACAAAACTGTACTCTCTCAAGCAAGAGTTTTAAGATTAAGTCTAAAAATAATCTCGTTTGTTTGGTTAGAGTCTGTGAAATATTTAGATATTTCCCACAAAGGTATGATGAAAACCTTCTGGTCTGGACTGGCCTTATCTTCAGTAGCATGCACCAAAATTAGGTTAATTTGATGTGCTGGGCAATGGATGTATGGTGCATACACTTTGTCTCCCTTGCCTAAAAGATATTTTCTCATTTTTGCTTGCAATCCTCCACGAACTCCAGCCCTAACACTGACCCCATCATATCCCTGTCCAGACATGTATTTGGGGTTTAATCCATATTTGCAGAATAAAACACTAGTTAACTGGTCACACCAACATAAAGCATCTGTCTCACTTACTGCCACAAAGCTTAGAAAATGCTCTTTTATACCTACTTTTCCTTTGACATAACAAATGTTAACAAAGCAAAGCAAATTGGCCATTTGATCAACATGGCTAATATCTGTGGTTGCATATGTGATGACCATAAAAAAACCCTTAACTTCTTGGTAGCTATTAAGTATGCATCTTCTGGTTTCTGATGCTAAAAGAGACTTAAGTGCAGCAGTAACTGTCTTGCTCAAGTACTTCATTCTCTTGGTGTCACTGATTTACTGTGCAAAAGTTTATTATGTCTGGCAAGTAGCTTACTTTTGATGCTTAAGTAATTACCACAACTGTTGCTCTCCAGCACTTCAAGGTGGCCAGGGAAGGAGAGACCTAAACTAGCCAAAGTGTTGACTGTGCCAAGCAATCTTTTAGTACTTCTTCCCATTTCCTAATATTTTCAAATGCTTGTTTATCAAAACTTGCAAATTGTAGAGATGACACGTGACTACACGTTGGCTCTTCCCATGAACAGACATTGACTTTAGCATATTCTTCTAATCTCTGTAAACCATGGTGATTTTTGAGTTTCTGTATCCCCGAATAACCAGCAAATGTGACAGTGTGTATAATCTGAAAGATATGCTAAGCCATTTAATATGCATATTTTCATTTGGTACATTTTTCATTCTGTAAAATGAGAATGAAAAATGGTGGCTTGTAGGAAAAAGAGGGCACTGTCCATTTGGCATAGCACTTTCAGTGGGCTGGCAAGGACCAATCTGTACAAGCATACGTAATTGCTCAGCTGATAAAAGTTGATTTCAGGATTCAGTTTTATCAGTTGGGAACATCAAACCTATTTCAGCAAGAAGACTGCTTTGACCTGCTACATTATTGACCTGTTTATCTAGAGGGCTTTTGGGTTTTGCTCTTTTCAAGTTCATCTATGGGGTTTTTGGTTTTAAGGTCCTCTATGAGACCTCTGGCTTTGTTGGTTTGTAATCCATCTACAGGGTCTTCAGTTGGGCTGGTTTGAAGCAAAGTTTCTCTGGCAACATCAGTTACTGCTACAGATGCAACTTCAGTGGTACTGCCCAAAGCATTTTCCTGACTTAAACCTTGATGCAATGACAGATTTCATGCTTGCTGAATTGAGAGGCAGTTTTTGACTTTCTACTTCAAACTGCAGAAGTTGATCAGGAAGTTTACAAAATGATAGTTTCTGCTGCTTAGGATCTTTGGAGGCAGTTTGTAATAACAAAATCTCTTTCTTTTCATTTTCTAAAACCAGACTTGTCTTTATATTTATGGTTTTCATTTGCAGACATCTTCCAGTGTGAGAATATCTAAGTTGGAAGCATAAGCCTAAGTGAAGTGCATTTTTGTGCTGCTTACTTTATCTTTCAGTTGTAGGGTAATCCTTACAAAAAATGATGATTTTTCTGTGTAGAATATAGCAGAGATAGGCAGAACTAGAGTTGGTCTGGCTAGGGAGCGTGCTGTGGGGGTGAGGAGAGGCTGGAGCAGGCAGACACATAGCTCTCAGAGGAAACTATGGAAACAAGCTACATTTCCCAACAGCAGCCCCTTCAGCACTGGAGCATGCCCCATGGCTTTTGACCTCTGCAGGATGGAATAGAAAATGTCAACTACCACCAGCATGCTAAAATGCTGGACATCTTTAAATACTGTGGGATTTTGCAAAGACATTGCAGAACGGGTGAGCATGGGTCTGTTGGAGCCCTTATTAAAACAGGGGGAGATGGCCCAGGGCAGTGTTAGAGACATGAAGCCTATGGAATTGCACCAGCCCTGAGGCAGCGAGGGGGCCCCTTGCCATGCAGAGGTAAGTCTGACAGATGACGGTGGCAGAAGAGTAGCTGGTGAGGGCCCCTGCAGACTCAGGGCTGCTTGGCTGCACAACATATGCCCAGCGCCATTATTTGTGGCCTGCTGGAACCTCTAGAAAGGGCAATCCATGTGTCCCCACTGCACACATTTGAATTTGCCCTGTGAAGGGGCCTCCAAAATGGTGGCTCTGTCATAGTGGGACTGCCAATGGCAGGGCCTCCATTTTGGTTGCAGGCCCCTCCTCCTTTCCCATTGGCCTGGCACATTCAGATAAGCCAGCAGGAACCAGTGTGCTGCTCTTCCTAGAGGTCCTGACTCTAGCTTTCTTGACAGCAGCAGTGGTGGTTCATGGTGTAGGCTCCCATGAGAACAGTTGGCGGAAGCAGTGGTGATGACTCTAGTAAAGGGCCTGGGCCAACGGGAGCAGAGCGGGGGTGCAGAGGCAGGGACAAGGGGGGGGAGAGAGGTGAGGGAGGTGAGAGTTTATTTGAATGTGGGATATGTGATGGCATGTGGGGGCCCACAATACAAACCTGGACAAGAGCCCATCTTTTGTGTTCCTCTGCCACTGACAGGAGAAGGAGACAGCAGGGCCCCGACCAGGTGGGGTCCAGTCAGCACTTGTTCACCTTGCTGACTATTAAATCTGCCACTGTCCCTGAGCACCCATTGATGTAATCCTAATAATAGTTAGTACAAGCAGTTTTAAGATTCTTCCTTTTGTGATTTAGACTATTGGCCTTTGGGTGCTAAATAAACTCAATGAGAATCAGTTAAAGGAACATATTTGAAGACTTAAGTGTTGCTTTATCTGCAACATATTGGGCTGGCAGCATGGCCAGCTATTATTTAATCCCTAAATGTCTCAAGATTCATCTTGAACGATCCAAAGAAACACTAAAGCAGTAGGTGGGTCAGTAAAGGGAAAGCAAGGATGTTAAATTAAAAATAGCACCCTCGCATCTAACTGCAGCAGCATTAAGCATCCTTTCCCATTCCTGTGTGTCAGACAAACAACTACATAATCCACCCATAAGCACAGAAATTAAAAAGGAAGGGATGCCAGCAACTTTGCCTTCATCACTGAGGCAGCTGATCACAAGCCACAGACCTGACAGCTTTCAGTGGTGAAAGGAGCATCAGCTTTCACTGGTAATATTAGAAGCATCAGTGTCTCATTACTACCAATTGGCGTCATTTTGTAGGACAGTACTGCAAAGGAGACAAGGATAGAAAGCAAAAAAAAAAAAAAACTCCATCACATTATAGCTTCTATTGATGCTATAATAGAATATTGCACATCCTAGACTCGCACAATATTACTCCTTGCCATAAAACCAACCTCCCCCATCAAAGATCTACTTCATGTCTCCCAAGAAAAAACATACATCCCCTCACCGTAACATCCTCCTTTTTTATATGACTTACTCACCATTAATGCATAAAAGAAAATGCCTTTGTTGAAAATATAAACTATTTGATTAATGGCACACACGTCCATCATGGACCTACACTGTAAAGAGCTAGTTTTTAAGTATACAAATAGATAAAATTTAACTAACCTCCTACTTTGCCTAAAATTGCTGCAATGAGTTACAAGGCAAAGAACTATAAACTATGCCACAGTTGTATAAAATAATGAAACTATTAGCATACACATTTCCATTCAAAGTCTACCAAATTTATATGAATGCATTATAAAATGCAGACTCAAGAGCACAAAACGCTTCTTTCATAGTGGTTTACAGTGAGATTTAAAATTAAAAACAAAACAAAAAAAAAAAGTTTTCGATCCAAACTTTTAAAGTCTTGCTTTGTAGCCTTTGATATTTCAGTTCTAATAAGAATGCTGTATATAAGCGAATTGTAGTATAACTGCTGTAGATACACATTAACACAACTTATTCTTTCTTTTAACAGTCTGTCTTGTGACTGATAAGATTGAGAGAACCACAAGGTTCCGTGTCTCTAGCAGTGTGTCATCACTGGGATAACACTTTTACATGATCAGAGGCACACCACTTGATTTTATATGATCTCACACACCCACCACTCCATTAATATGTCTATATTAGATTATAAATCATTCTACTTTAAGTACAGGTTTGATTGTGGAGTTACCAAGAGTAACCATGAGGAACCATGCACCCTGCCCACAAGCAGACTACAGACTGAATTGTGACTCAGTCCGTGGTTTCCTGCATGCTCCAGGGGAAGTTATCTGCAACAGCCTTTTACCTGGTGCAGATTACTGCCCCCTTTGTGCTGGGTCAGCTGTGCGGCCCTGTTCATTTAGAGGGGGCAAGAAGGGGAAGTGAAGCCTCTGTCCACAAGCATGGAAGTCTCCCCTCAGAAACTGCTCTCTCCACTATGCTGTGATCCACAATCTGGGTAATCCAGGCAGGGGACTAAGAAATCACCTTACATTCCCTGATTTGCTGCATGGGCACGTAGAGAACAATCTTGCCTTGTTTCTCCAGGGGTTTCCGCCCTCCCCACCCCCATCTACATCTACTATAAAATTATACTATCAAATTTTATAACACACACACACACACACACACACTTGGATGTTCCATCAGAAAAAAAATTAAGCAACCACTTCACCAAGGAGTTAAGAAGCACCGCATCTCTGAAACCTTTGTGAAACACCAGCCTCCTATAGCCATTCAGAAGAGATTCAAAACTGGAAAATCCCGGATTAGAACGGGGCAGTGAGCAGGTAGGTGAAGATATTGAATAAATTAACCATCAGCTATTTTCCTTAAACTTCACAAACACTGGACACTTCAGCAGTCGGTACCACTCAGGCTGCCTGTTTACTAAAGGCCAATGTCTATTTCTCAAAGATGAATGTGTTAACCTAAGATTCTGCCTCATCTTGTGCCATATACTGTACAATAGCAGCTGCCAGGTCTTCATCTCTGGGAGCAATGTTAAAAGGAAGATCATATTTCCACAAACATACAGGGAAGGTCACAAAAGGTATAAGAACCCAAGAAGTGGCTTTAATATGATGAATTAGTATTGCACACAGACAGTGAGCTTAATGCTGTAGAGGCTTGATAGGCAAATGCTCTTCTCTCTGTCCCCTCCTCCCCCTTCCCTCTTCATTTTAAAAGGTTGCTGCAGCAAAAGAAGAAAAGGCTCATTCCTGAAGTATGCTTGAGAAAAACAAAATAGGATTAGAGGTGATGTTTGCACTAAGAGGCCTTCCCCAAGCAACGAGGGGGGAAAAGAGGCCCACTTACTTCTATGCTTCTATTTTTTCCCATAGCCCTAGAAGACCTCCTGGCCAAACGTCAATTCTAATCTTATCTTTCATTTCTGGATGAAGTTTATTAACCTCCTATTTGTTTTTCTTTTTCTCTTTGGTTTTTTTTTTTTTTCTCCCAGCTGACAAGCTGATTGATACAACACAGCTTCTCTTTCTAGCTTTTGATTACAATTTTTACGCTAGCGTTCAACACTCTAGACTCTGCTCTCAGATCTCTACAGCCCTTTCATTAGAATCAGTAATAACATCACGTACTCTAAGGACTGGCTTGATGGAAATATTTTCCATTTCTCCCAAGCCCAAGGAAATGTGTGTGTGGGTGTCTTATTATACATTCCACTCTCCTCATAGCTCAATGGAGTCATTGCAGTACTTAATTTAGCCCATTGTACCTAATTTGCTCTGTTGATGAAATCACAGAAGATTCCTACCTGACTGTAACCTGTTGGTGATGCTAACTTAATGAAAAGGTTGCCTTTGATTCCGGGGACTCTATGACTGCAGGCTAGTACTTGCACTGGACTTCATGGTCCAAATCTCAAAAGAAATAGAAAATATTTCTTCTTAAAGGCCATGTAAAATTTCTAAATTTTTTTTTTTTTTTTTTTAAAGGAATCTTAATGGTTCCAAGAGACATTTAATAAAAATGGAGTTCACATTCCTCTCCTGGTGATGTTCAGTGCCTGACTCATCTAAATTAGAGAACATGAAAATACCCAACTGTGAAATATTGCACGACCTTATCTACAGAGGTTTCCGCAGATGGAACTGCCTCAGCTCTGGTTTTGAATGGTTATATCGATCCATGAAGCACAAAGTAGCAAAACTTTTGCAATTACAATAAAATCTAAGTGTACTGAGTGATGTATCTTCACCCCCACTTGGCCCCTTCTCACTGCATAAAAGGGATGGGGGCAGCGTACAAGGGCACTACACCTGAACTGCTGCTGTAGGCGGATTCCCTCGGCACAGGCATGGGGAAGATGGCATGGACCCTCTCACAAGCTCCAGTGGAAGGTGGCCTGGTGTTTATGGGGGTGGCAGGGCTGGAACTGCTGCATGCTCTGCTGCAGAGATTCCAGGCGTTGCTGCAGCCCACAGGTAGGCTAGGGAGGTTACTGTAACTTAGACTGGCCCCTAATGATGTGTAAGTTACTCTGTGGGCTTAAGAGGCCCCTGATGTGACCCCAGATCAGGGAAGCACAAATGTTGCATAAAGCCAAATCTTAGAGGAGCATTCGGTGACCAGAAGTCCTGGTTTTACAAGGACAGTCCCGATATTCAGGGCTTTGTATTATATAGGTGCCTATTACCGCCCCCCCACCTCCAATGTGTCCTGATTTTTCACACTTGTTATCTGGTCACCCTAGAGGAGCAACACAAAATTTTATCTACAGTATGCTGGGGGAGAAATCCTTAGAGAGTCATGGGTTCAAGGAAATCTTTCCTAACAGAGAATAAAATTTCACATTTTGGTGAATTTCCTCTCATTCTTCAGGAGAGAATTCATAACCTAGATTACCATGCATTACACACATCCTAAGAGGAAAGGCTCTAGATGAAGTGAGACTAATCTAATATTTAAAAGTTCTCTTCAAAAGGCCCACAAAACCCAGATAATGAAGAAGGACCATTTATATGGCCACGGGACACTTGCTTTGGTACTGACCCTGTAGGGACGTCTGCCTTTTAAGCTGATGTCACAGGGTAAAGGGAGTGAGCTACAGCAGTCTTAGAGTACCCTCCACAGACTGATTCTTAGAACTGTCTTAACTTTGGGACAGGACACATGTTGAAGCAATTACTCATAGTAATATTGTGAGCAAGGGCACAGGGCAGGACTGGAGGAATAGTACAAAAACAGTGGCTGGCAACATTTGTTCAGCAAAACCACCTATTAAATGTTGCTTCTAAAAGAAATACAGTCTTTGTTTTTTAAATTTCAAGCACATTCAGTTGCAGTGCTGCCGCTTTTTAAATCAATGATTTGAAAGGCAATTTTAGATCTTTTTTCTTCCTAGCAATAAAGCTGAATATTTCAAAACTGAACCTTGGTTTTTCCGCACTGTTTACTCCTCCAATTTTGTGTGGGAAAATACAATACATGCACAGGATGAATCATACAGGCTCTTACTAACCACAAAGGTTCTCTCGATTTACTAGGTAACTAGACAAACCAATACACTGAAAAGAGATTGTGTACTAAGAACTAAACGTCACACCAATCATCTCTTTCCTTAGGCATCAAAACTTTCAATGGTTTGCCTTTTCTCAGCATATGGCATGATGCTAACTTTCAACAGATGGTTACAGCAGCAACACTTTTGTGCGTGGTGCAGCAGGGCTGTGCCTCCTCTCCACAACAGAAATCTTTTTCCACTCAGAAGGCGGCTGATGTGACGCTGCAAAGCACACTAGTATGTGATATTAACACTACGGCCGTTTACTGTACTATACCTCGCATTTCAAATCTTGGTTGCTTAGAAGTAGGCACCTAAGTAAATGGCTTGAGGAGCCGAGGATACCCACCTGCTACTAAAGTCATGCATATCATTTGAAATTAATAAAAGCAATCTGTTCTGTGTCCATGTTTGGCACTAGACTGAAGTATCATATTTTATTAATAGCCAAATACTCATGCAGCTGTACAGCTACCATGTTCTCTAGGATATTAGCCAATAACTCACAGGCTTGAAACCAGCATATACAGTTCTTACTAAGTACCTCTATTTAGCAGTCTTTTATGAACCTGTGCCCTTCTCAAAACAAACCATTGAGCTATAATATTTTTAGTAAGGTAACCATCAATATTTCCTCAGACATTCCGGACAGAAACTTCAAGTTGTGCACTAGATATCTATGTAATCACTTCACCATCACTTTCTTACCTCACCTCTTCCTTCATATTGTTTGTCACAATCACTTGCAGCAACTCGTCTCAGTTTTTTAGGACAGGGACTGTCACCATCCATGTGTTTGTACAGTAGGGGTATCTACGAAAATTGTCCTTATTCCTGACGGGGATCTGTTTGGCACCACCTCAGTACAAATGAAATAAATAAGGATCCTGGCCAAAAACAGTGGCATGAAACCCAGAAATATATTAGGAAACTGATTCTGAAACTAATCTGTTTGCCATAGAGCGAGCTGAAAAGACTTCACTATCTGGTAGTAACCTCTTATTCTGCCTAGTGGATCTCAGGCTGTTGCGTGCGCGCATAATCTTATCCTATTTCTTGTTTTTTTCCTGAGATGACATCACCCAACTAACAGCATCACCAGCTTGGGGCTGCTGGAATTAAAAACACTAACAACCCTAAAGAGGCCTTGTCAAAGGGTCCACTCACTGCTAGTGGTGTCTCCTCCTGGTCGCTCTGGGGATGAGCTCTTTCCAGGTGCTACCCCCTTCTCTGATGGTCTGTCCACCCATCGTCCCTGTCACTTTAGGAGCTGCAGCTTCCTGTTGATGACTTGGCCCTCCAGACAGATCAAGAAGGTCCTCCCCTTCCTGGATGTCAAAGCCTTCCATGGAGACCTGTCCCAGGCAATCCGCTCTCCACTGTCTGATCCATGCCACTTCCCCCAGGGCTGGTAGGCGAGCCTGGGCTTACCCTCTACTCTAAGCTCCAGCTCAGGAGCCCTCTCATCAGCAGCCAAGGTCTGCTCCCTCCCATTCCTTGCTGCTTTTCCCCTGAGCCTTTCCTACTTTTCTGGCCCAACCTCCCAGGGAGTGATTGCAGACTACTTCTCTGCAGTCACCTTTCTACTCTCAACTCCTCTTCCTGCTCAGCTGAGCCTCCTGTCTAATCATTTCCTGTTCCACCCCATCCCCTACCCTCACTCCTCCTCCAGATGCAGCCTGGGGCCTATCTGGCCACCTTAACCCCTTCAAGCCTTGTGTGGACTGGACACGCCATCACAAGCCTACTGGATCATCTCAAGGAAGCCATCAGCTCTGCAAGATGAAGAGATTTTACAGAGGGGATAGTGCTTTGACATGTAAATGCCTATTTCTAATTTATTTAATTATGGTATGTAGTTTTTTCATTTGATAAACTTTTTGGGGCCAGGGACGGTATATTTTGTATATCTATAAAGTGTCACCCTAGTACATGTTGAGTGTTGCATAAGTAATAAACAATAGTAGTAAACATAGAGACAATCGTTAGAGCTGGTCAAATAATTAATTGCACATAATTTATCTGCCTAATTTTGACTTGTTGCTTCAAATAATTTATTTGTGACTACATTTTACATTAATCTGTAAATGTTTGAGTAACATTTATGGAATGATTCATTCCATGATTTTTCCCATCAATTGTTGAATAATTTATTGAATACATATTGCCATGTCTGACCAACTATATTCACTGGTGCTGCATTTTCATGTACAAAAAAAAAAAAAACCTGTCCAAACCATTCTATTTCTTCCTCTTTTCCAAACCCTATCATTTAGAGCAGAACCTGATGTCTTCTTTCTTCTACTATTAGCGTCTAGAATTATTCAGGTACCAGAATTTCCCACTCATAGGACAGAAGTTCACATTTGTTGCATAAAATGTCCTGCCATTATTAAAATATATATAAATAATCAATCTACTGGAGGAGAAATGGGCAGACACTTGTCAGATTTAGGGCTGCTAACTCAGCATGGGAGCTTTGCATTCCAAATCCATTAACAGTCAGCAAGCCTCAAGCTTTTGTCTGTGCATCATCCAAATGTGGTTTTGAAAGTTTACCCCTCAGAGCATACCTGGCAGCAGCTAAAAAGGGCAAGTGCTCCAAATCCTTTTCACATAATCACAACCGTGACACCTCCGCCTCTGTCCTCCAGTAAAGATTTTGAGACACAAATCATGTAAGAAATACTGAAACCAAATTGATTATTCATTTGTGTAATCATCTCCTCCTGAATTAAATGAGAGACTTCTATTAAATGGCAAATTTCTGTTCCACTAAATCCTGTTTTTTACTTCTCTTTTTCAAATTCTTTTTATCCTCTTATTTGTGCATGTCTTTATTGTCTTCCTTTCCAACTGCAATTATCGCTTCCCAATACTAATCCTCTCCCAAGCAGCCTAGGTTTTCACCCCTTTGAATGAAACAGATTCCTCACCATTTGATCCACTAACTGGCTTTTACCCTCTAATCCCTATTTGCCACCACTGCATACAACCTGGACCTTTCACAACCTAAACCAACCCATTTTCTACACTTTAATTACCTTTTCCTTTGTACTCACCTCCTTATCTTCTCTAGTGTATAGGATTACCATTTTCTCTTCTATCCAATAAAATTTGTTCTTTTCTTTTCGCCTTATCTGGATAAAATGTCACCTCTAATCTTCTTTTCTTTTTTTAAAATATACCACAGGCCCCCTTTTTATTTGATTAATTGATGTGTAGTGCCTCAGTTTTATAGAACTGTTTCAAGTCAGTGCTCTATAGTTGCTTTGGGTAATGTCACAAAGGAAATCAACAGTTCTCATGAAATCAAAAACAAAAAAAGGTAGATGTAAAGTAATAATGCAAAGGACCATTCTGATCTCTTGGCTTTATGCACATGTATATTGGATGTTGCAGGGCAAATTATCTCTTTTCTTATATTCTGGCTAGTGCTCTGACATTCCATTGTCCATGGTAGGTATATGGTAATGGAAGGAAAAAAACATTTTCCTCCTATAATGCAAAAATAGAGGGTGGGAGGAGGGGGAATTAATTTCTCACATTGTCAGGTAAATCTATCAATTATTTTCACTTCAGTCTGAGGAACACATAATTTTGTATCACTGTCAGCCACTTTCTGAAACACCAGGCAACTAATTGTGCTATAGCTACCTGACTGGAATCCTATGGTAATGTATTAAAGAAAAGCTACAGGTCATCTTCAGATTCTGGAGATTTTAAATCTCCAGTGCTTTTTTATTTTTAAATATAACCTCTGTCTGAACAGAAGGAAGTATAAAATGGTTCCAAGAAGAGTTAATCAGATGCTGAAGTAATTATTTAACTATAATGAAGATTTCAGTTTGTAAGAGATTTTCTTCAGAGATAAAGATCTCAATCCACTTCAATGGCAAAAAGGGGATTTTAAGCTGATTGAAACAGGTAGCTGAGGATTCCCCATCCTTGGTCATAAGGGTGTGGTTCAAAGATGAGGAGGGGGTGTGTAAGGGTGAGTGCATCATGTTATGCTCCATCTCAACCAGAGTCTGAGGAAATGGCTCAGAGAGAGTAATCTCTGATTGCATAAACTAGAGATGCCCCAATGGTGCTCTAATGTATGTGCCAGGGGCTGAAACAGTCCCTAGCAAACCTCGGAATTGTGAGGGCAGAAAGGTTTCATAAAGCCACTTCTGCTGACTCTCCCTTCAGTGTACAGGGCTCAGCTCAGGCACACACAAGCTTCAATTTAACAGAAGTTCCTTCAAAGACTGTCTCATTGTAAGTGATTAGAATGACATTTCCTGGATTTCTTTAGGGGAATTGAGAGCATTTATTTCTCAACTGCTTCCAGTCATGTATACAAAATATAAACAGGTACCAGTTGGAGAAAGAGTTGGCTTGATTTTTAAGTTTCAGTGAGATCTGCCTAAACCAGTTTGTACAAAATCTATTCATTAGTTTTAAGTTATGAGTATTTAAATTTGAATGACCCCGTATGTATTATATTATGTGCTATATTAGCGGAGAGCATTCATAATGATATAAAGACCATATTGAAAGCATAAGCACAAGTTGGAAGTGCTTAATTTCTCAGCCTTAATGTTGTGTTAATATTAGCTTTTAAAATGGACTTACAAAAAAAAGCATAAAACTAAGAATAACCAAGACAATCAGGATAACACAGATTAATGGGATTGATTCACCAGAGTACATGCATTTCGGTAATCTTGAAATGATGATTTTGTCAGAAATTTAAGGATTACAAGCACATGTCTGGAGGGCAGGCAACAAGGATTGCATGGAATGGGATCATGACAATTCTTAATCAGAGTATCTTTAGTATGCAGTATTGCTGGAACTATGTAATTAAGGACAGGAATATGGATCTCAAATAAATTATGTTAATTACCTCATCATTTGTAAATTATATAAATATCTAATGAAAAAGCCATGAAAGAAATGTAACCATTACATTCCATACCTTTGTCATGATTAATACATTATAAATTCATGCAGTACTTAATTAAAATAGCTTATTTTATGGAATCATATAATGTACCCTTATTATGTACTTATATTGACAAGTAAAGATATGGTTGACACTCCAAGCGGCACTCAGGCTGAGAGTCCACCTAAACTACTTAGGTCTTAATGTTTGCTTAAATTGAAATGTTTGTTCAAACATATGAAAACGGAAACTCTTCCAAAATTGAGAAAAATATGTGTTGTTTTTCCTTAATTAGGAGATTTATAATTTGGGTTTTCCCCTCCTCCCCATCTTTAGAAGTATGAGTTTAAAATCATATATTCGGAGGCTTTGGTTTATAGGGCCAAATTTTCAGAAGCTGAGGTAAACTTTTCAGAGGTGAGTGACTTAGAAGCCTAAATCCAATTTTCAAAAGTGACTTACAGTAAAAATTACAAAATAGGAGTGAATACGAAATTCTTAGAAGTTTAACTTAATTTATAAACCATTTAACATAACCTTTGTAGTTTACTTGAAAAGGTTCTCACAGATTGGGTCATTATAAACAAAGTGTCAGTCCAAAGTGAATTTTTAAAGCAGTTTTACAAACCATGAAAATGAAAGGGTTGTACTAAAATTGCTAATGCATCCTTAAATTAGTTGCAGTTTGGGTAATGTCTGCTATATACAGTAAATTCTCCCTATAATTTCAATTCACTATGGTATCCTTCTTTTCTTCCTGTCATAAACTTTGTGTTGTTTTGTCATATGCTGTTAAATAGTTGTCATGGTCTATGCCAGCGATAGCTGTACTGAAGTGGTGGGTGAAGTGATTTTTGTTTTCTCTTTTAATTTATAAAACCTAGGTTCATTACAAAGCCTTTAGGTATATTATTCAGAACAAATACAATCAATTTAGAAACTACATGCTGGCCACAACAACCCGAAGTTTATACACTTAATCATCAGTATTCATTCATAAACAGAAGACGAAGACTCCCTCTTATCATGCTATTGAGTACAGCTCCACAACTGGCAGCTTTATAGTCACATGTATGTTTTACAGTATGACAAGAAATAACACAATCATATTGGGGAAAAAAGAAAAGGGAGCCAACAAATTTGATGTTTTCATGATGAGCGCGAATACATTTTAAATTGGAGCATCAGCCTATGTTTTAAGAATCATTAGCCTACCTCTGCTCCTTTTTACATTACTGAAGCTCTCCATCCAAGAGTCTATAAGCAAACAGCATCCACAAAAACTTACACACAATGCAAGTCACCAGAGTAAACTGCTTTTCCTGATACAATGTTCTCTCTGTTTTCAAAAAAGATGTTACTTTACCTCCTCTCAACAATACTGAAGCAGGACGCAGTGTAATTAATAGCCACTAGCTTTGCTTCCTCTATGGAAGTAGGATCGGAATACTGTGCAGAACCTTGAAAATAACATTGAGCAGAAATGCTCCAAATTTAAGATAGAAAGGTCCAGTTTTACAAACTGAAAAGAAAAATGCCACTATTTCTCCTGCCGCATCTGGGTACTCCTTCTCCTAGCACTTTCTGCATACTTTCCTCTTATCTCCTTTTGTCTCTCTACATAGGTGATGTAACTGGGGAGAAGACTAGAAGAAGAATATCTTACCCGCTTCCCCAAACCTCACTGTTATATTTAAATGGCCCCTCTACAATGATTTGGTTAAGGGTAACCTTTAAAACAGGAACAAAAAGATCTGCTGTCATAGCCCATAACCTTCTCTGCCTCCTCTCTGGCCTTTTCTTCTAGCTACATAACCTGGCCTTTTTCATCTCACTGCTTTCTCTAACCAACAGGAGCTCTTGGCATTCAAACACTTGGATATATTCCAAAAAATCCACCCCATAAAAAGTGAATCATTATGGAAGGTTGGCCAGCATCGTTGGCATTTTACCTGCTCCTTTATTCTGGAATTCCTCAAAGTCAAAGGTGAGATTGGGCCAGATAGTGCTGGCTCAGCGAATCAGCACATTCCGGTGGTAGCTGCAGTCATCTATTCCAGATTCCAGGTTTTTTTTTTTTTTTTTTTTTTTTTTTTTTAAAGTCTCCAGCCCTTAGAATTGTGAAGATAATCTTGAAAACGCCAGCTAGATGTAAACCAACACAATGTCTCTGTCTAATCTACAGACAGTCTGGAGCATTAGTTTAAAGAAGGCTGAACTGCTCCCATTCAGATGAATGGCATGTTAATTCTGAAGCCTAATGCTGACAATATAAATGTCACCATAGTTAACTATTCCAAGGGTGATTAAGCCATGCAAGAAAGAAGAGGGATGATTACATTCTAAAGACCTGCTTACTTTTCTGAGTGGCAGCTTCACTTTGGCATCACAAATGTTAACATGATGTCTAAGTGAGTGACAAAGGTGAACTCCTGGATCACTATATCTGTCTTAGTGTGGAGTCAGACAGTCCCCTTAGACTTTCCAGTCTATCTTCCCACCCAGACAAACTGGACTTTGTGATAAAAGGTCACAAACCAAAAATCACACCAACGTTCCCAGTCCCAAGAGACCAGTTACTTACCCAAGATCAATTGATACTTCTGAAACCAAAGACAGCCAATTCTATAGTGAACTAACTAAAGTTTTATTAGCTAAAAAAGGGAAATGAGAGTTATTGAGAGATCAAAGCAGATCAAATATATGCAGAGGTGAGCCACATTTTTTAATTCCAAATGGTGGCAGTGAAGTAATACACTGCCAGTCTCTGGGGATCTCTGCTCTGCACTTCCCTGTAAGAGTCCAAACAGCTCAGAGATTCAAGATTTTTCCTTGAATCCATATTTATAGCTTCTTCTCACAGAAAACAAGCTGACAGTGTCACTACTCACATGGACTTTTTCATTGATGACGGAGAGCGAGGCACTTAGAGTCTTTGACCTCTGATCCCCACACACAATGACCTCTTGCTTAGAAATTAGCATTTTTCTGTTAAAGTTCTTCATTTGCACTCCACAAAGCTTCTCTCTCATTTGATGGGTTATTTAGTTACAGGGGTATACACAATGTAAATGTTTGCTACTACTTTACAGATAGGATACAGATAAGTGAAAACAATGGAAGTAACATCCCACTAGTTTTCATGACATTTAAACACTCAGATACATTAAACAATCACTTTGATCTATACTAATACACAAGTGGCCTGTGGCTCTGACATGAACTGGGCCCTGGTCTGCCAGCATCACACACACAAATATAACCTAATGGAATACCTTGATAACAGAGGATGTGATTCTTGCCCTTACTCTGTCCCTTCTACCCAACTTCTGCAACACAAAGGGAACAGAAAGATGTCTTAAACAGTCAGCTAGGGAGTTCCCTTGCACAGGAATCCTCACAGGGCGGTTACTGTTAGTGTAAGCTACAGTGGTACTGAGGCAACTTTAAAACACACCGGTCTGAAGCTGCCCCAAGATTTGGGGCGTTAATGTGGTTGAAAATTACTTGTATCTCCCATACCCAGGTGCAGTAAACATATCTCAGGTGCACCTGAAGATTTGGCCCAAAGTGTTCAAAAAGTGTGCTTACATTCATTTGAGTAAGGAAACTAAAAGGGGGAAAGAATAATGTTTTGAGCCTATTTTCACCTTTATTGAAGTCCAGCCTGAAAAAACAATTCCTTCAAGTCAGCCTCTATAAACACATATTCAAATTACTGCCATGTGACTATTATCACATTAAGTCTTCTGACATCATAAAGAGTTTTTTTTAAGTATAAACACATACAAATGGCACGTTTGATATTATAGCTGTATTTGATCTTCTTTGTAATATTATAGTAACAAGGTAACAGCTTCTTGCATACAATAGTAGGCTGTGTGTGTCTTCTATTTTAAAGACTTTTCTTCAAAACTAATAACAGCAGCATATCCTCTTTCCTATTATACCATTCTAATAATGGATTTATTTAGATATCAGCTGTCAAATTCATGGGAACATTTTGAAGAGTGGCTAAATTGAAATACTTTCTATTGCAGTGATCACAGGAGCCATCAAAATGGATAGTAAATGACTTTTCAAGTGACAAGCAAGTGAAGCAAAAGGCAAGAACTGGCATTTAATAGCTGCTAAAAACAGGTAACGTCTTTTAAAAAATTAGTAAAGACTATCATTAATTTAAATTCAACTTACACTAGTTGCAAAGAAGTAAAATAATAGTTGATGTGGGTCTTATGTATGTTTTCTTAGGGTAACTGTACAAATATTAAAAGTGGTCAGTGGTGACATGATGAGTCTGAGATGACACAAGTCAAGACTTAAATAGATTGTATTGTGTGCGTAAAACCAACCATGCATTTATACTTTATTTCATCACAATGAGAAAGTCAAGTATGATTTCGGAGACACAAGAGGGTTAGGTAATACCTTTTAATGGACCAACTTTTCTTGGTGAGAGAGACATATAAGAGTCTCTCTCGCCAAGAGAAATTGGTCCAACAAAAGATACCTCACCCACCTTGTTTCTCTAATATCCTGGGACCAGTACGGCTACCACCACAGTGCATACAAGAATGATTTCAGTACTTTGAAAAATTACTCAAAATTATTACTAAGAAAAAGAAGGAAATGGTTTAATAAATACACTGTTACCAACGCAAATAATTTAATTGAAATCTAACAGCAGTTTGCAATGGCAATATAGAATTCAATTTTGCTTTTAAAAGTAAGAGCAACTGTTTGTTCAGACTCATCTCTTAAACACACTGAATTTGGATGATACCAAAAAATTATTTTTTGAGTCACTGTGGAGTTCATCCAGCTAATTAGATCTCAATCTGTTTATGTGTTTCTTTTGTTTTTAGGCTTTTCAACCAGACTTGAGCTCCTGAGTTCAACAGCTCCCCGATCCCTGCCCACATTCCACCTTTGGTCTGCCTAGTCCCCACAGATCTTCCTCTTCTTCCCACCGCTCCCTTGCCCACGTGGGTCTTCTCCACTCATACTGCAAGTTTGGATATAGATTCAGAGCTTCCATTTAGAATTCCCCATTAATTTGATATGGTACTTTATGCTTTGCTTTATTTATTTTTTGCATACAGTGACATATTACTCTAGTCATTCCATTACTGAATTCCCCACTAATCTCATTAAGGTCTTTTGTAAGCATAATGTTGCGACCGCCTCTGCACAGTACACACTGTATTACTGAATTAACAGCCATAAAGGATTATATACAGAAGGGTGGAACTAGTTAAGACACACAATACGTTCAAGACCATCTGGCTACTAAGAGCCTGTGTAATGGCTTCCATTTATATACTGAAATTTCTACCATTGCAGGCGAGTCCCATTTATGCTCTGCCACATACATTTAACTGAAACAGTGATTCTCCCACAGTTATGAAAGATCAGATAATATAAAGAGAGGGATTGCTACCTGGTCAAACTCATCTGATAACATTAAGAATTAAAGGGAAATATTTACAACACAGCATGATGTCATCTCTATTTTACTGTATGACATCAGTTAGGCCTTCTGAAGTCATCACCATGGACACTGATGAGTCATCATCTAAGCTGAAAAAATAAACCTCTCTCAAAGGAAAAAACAACCCCAATAAAATTGTAAATGTCATATACGGAGGCTGCAAAGACAGAAGCAGAAGGAAAAACGTGATCCACAATTCAGATCAGTGGCAATCGCCTTTTGCATGTTTGATAAGCATCTCACATAATGTGACGCAGTGATGAACTATACAATACCCAGTGCAATAGGAAATAGGAATGCAAGACTCAATATGCAGAAGTGGAAGGTCACAGTGCAGTTGTTGAAAATCCATGAAACCCTTGAGGAACTCAGACATGAATGGAGTGCAGATGCAGCCACAGTCATTAGAGTCATCCCACTAATATAGCTGTTGTGTAAAGGAATGACAAATGTCAGGAAAAAACATAGCTGGTGACAAGTGTATGAAGTCTGTAGACTACCTGTCCACCTCTATACTTAAACAGTGGCTTGGATAGCAGAAAATCATAGCGTGAACTTTATTGCATTGCCACCAACCAGAGTTAGTTAGGAACCAGAGTTCAGGCTGTTCACAGACATATGCAAAGAATCTGATGTAACCAGAACAGACCATTTCTCATCCAAAAATATTAACACCAGAACCTTTAAACATGCACAAAGATCTTTTCCAGTGACAATCAGATGAGCCTAGTGGTGGATCAGACAATACAAAACTGGACAACAGCAGCCCATTCCTTATACCCAGTGAACAGTTGTGTTGATGACATGTCACATGACGACAATTTCAAAAAGAGGAGGATACTTTAAGGACTGAGAGAGCACAGGATAATATTGGCAAGAGAGAACACTGGCCATTGTTTGCCAACAATATCAAATGCTCAGTGCTGCTAGATGAATGGTCACTAGAGTTGGGCAAGAAACTGTTTTCCTATCCTGCAAGAGTTTCAGTTTTTGAAATTATTTCCTCATCCCGAAGTAGGACCAAGAGTTAAAATTTCAATGATGATCGAAAATTTTTTCAATCAGATTAGTCAAAATGCTTCATTTTGATTTAGACTTTTTAAAAAATCAACTGTGCAGCCTGAAGATCAAATTTTTCTCAGGTCTCCTTCTCAGCCTGTTGCTTTGCAGTGGGGCATCCCCTCTCACTTCCGTCATGCAGTAAGAAGGTTTTGCTTGCAATTTTTAAAACAAACTTCCCAAAACAGCCTTTTTCTCTGTAGAACAGTTTTGCAGAGAGAGTTCTCAGCATTTATAAATATTCTTAATTTCAAATGCTAGTATAAATAAAGAAACCAGATAAAGAAGTATGGTATAAATACAAAGCTTTTCATATTCTATTAGGTGTATCCAGTTGGCATAGTCTCACATCTTTATAGGACATATAACACAACGGATAATTATAGCTCTCTGATTTGACAAAAATAAAGTGACTGTACTACTCATCTGTGCAATTTCTTGGTGTAAAACAGTGGTTTTCAACCTGTGATCTGCAGACCCTGGGGGTCCACAGACTACGTCTAAGGTTTCCAAAGGGGTCCGCACCACTATTCGAAATATTTTAGGGATCTGCAAATGAAAAAAAAGTTGAAAACCACTGGTGTAGAAACATACAACTCCTTAAAGCAATTTTAAACAACAAATCTCTTCACTATTCCTGTCAGCTCAAAATTCTGGTTAAAAGCAGGAAACTGCACTTCCCTCCCACCCAAAGGTTCCTCTTCACCAATGTATGTTAAAGCTTTCCTTTTGAAAAAATGAATGCCTTTCCTTTTCTTTAGGTTTTCCCAGGTTGTTTCAGTCACTGCATAACATTATATATTTTAACTCTGCCCTTCTTCAATTAACCATCAAAAAATGTCCCCACAGAAATGTTCACAAGTTACCTTCACGACTTAGACAGCATTCAGAGAATCATTAGTTTCAGAAAGGTACTCATACAGTCACTCCTATAATGTCAGCTTTAAAAGACAGCTAGTCAGTCATTCCACATTCTTCTCTTGGTGCATATACATAATTCTCAGCAAGAAGAATGGAGTAACATATGCAAAATGACAGGCAATGGAACAAACTGATTAAAATATTAGGCCAAATCATGGTCTCTGGTAGCTTTAAATTCTCTGGGTGTTGAGTGTGACCATCTAAACGTAAAATCTGGATCTCTGTCATCAGCTTAATTGAAAGGTTATATTTAGGTGTTTATGATCGTAGCAGCAAATAACAAGCCTCGGAGGTTGATTATGCTTAAGTGAAGCAGAGGCATCTGATGACCACAAATACTTAGATCTAGTATACTCCAGTGTCATCATAATAATAATAAAGTTAATACTTTATACTTCTATTACATAATGCCTTTTCCTCAGAGACCCTCAAAACCTCACCAGTCTGGGTGGTGGGAAAGTATTAATAGTCCCATTTTAAAGATGGGTAAAATGAGACAAAGATGTTAAGTGACTTACACGTGGTTACATGCCACATCAGTGGTAGAGACAGTAGGAGAAGCCAGGGGCCCTGATTCTCAGTCATGTGTAATACCCACTAGACTACACTCCCCCTTCTATCCTGGAAGGAAGAGTGAGATTATCAAAAGCTTTTAGCATTGACCTAATTCTGCTCTCACTGAAATCAATGAGACTTTCACCACTGACTTAATGATACCAATCAGGCCAATGCTGAGCACTTTTAGAAATTCTCCTAAAAAACTGACTATTAACACCATAGTGACCCTAAAATACCACCAAAACTGTACAGATATTTGGTTTCATACTGACCCCCAAGTACTTTTGCCCATTTGCTCTTGAAATGATAAAATGGACTGTCATCTCACATGGTAATAGGCTGGGCTTACATAATTTCCCTAGTGCTTATTCATACAAGGAAAAATTATTCTTGTGACCTTTGTCTCTCAGAATTAAACAGAAAATTAGAAGAATTGTTCTATAATTGAAACCCACAGCATGATTATTGGCAACTCCACAGATTTTACCTTTAATCTACACCTCACAAACTCTGTAATGAACATTACAATTAAATGCATCAGGTAATAAAATAACAAACAACAACAAGGTGCTGTTTAAGAAGTCCAGTAATATTATTCAGTAATGTGAGTGCCATGAATAGAATGCACAAGAGAATAATTTGATTATAATGAATTCATGACTTGAATTCATGTTTTTTAACTTACTTCCAATGAACCTTGTATGAAAAAAATATGATTATCTGACTGAATTACCAATTTTTATTTGAACATCAGCAGGCAAAAAGGACAAGTGAAACATGTGGAGCATATTTAATGTGACTGCAGCCTCTGTAAGAGAAATTAATCAGATACACCCCAGAGTCAAAGCATTATGCTTGCAGAACTCTTTTCCTGCTTTCTTTCCAATTGAAGATAGGGGAATATGAAGCTATGGGCAAACATGTCATTGCTCTAGATTTTTCCCCATTTCACGTATAATTAACTTTTGGATTTTTTCCTGCCTCAGTTCAACTTGTCTCCCTCTGCATACACTATTTTCTAGTATGGAGTAACAATAAGGGCTCTGATTTGCAGAACTTCAGTGAGTTATCCACAAGTCAATACATATTCCGGAAGCAACATTTTCTCCTTAGCCTTGTCATGAAATGGATAACTCTGACTCTTCTCTCCTAGCCACCAGCTACATCACACACAAATGTACCATTTGGCTATTGGGGAATCGAATGTTCCCTAATAGCCGTAGGTATATGTAAATAGTATTGGGGCCCATAGCATTAGGTTAAGAGGTTGGTTGGTAATTAACTCCAAAGCTAAATCAAATGGTTATGTAAAATTGCTATAGAATTTACATGACATGGGGTGAAATCCATAAGGTTCTATGCACATTAGCTGAAAAATGTAGAATTTAATAAAGATTTATACAACCTAGCCATCAAATGTGTTAATGAATTTGTGGAATTGTATAGCTACAATGATTTTGACACCTTCACTGTAAGTCAAAAGATGCATGCCCTTCAGTCTATCACCTACCACTCCCAGCCCCACTTCTCAATACCACACACCCCTGCAGATTGCCAGCTAGAGCATAGTCTAGCTTAATCAGGCTATCAGGTAATTTTCATGCATTCTTTTGTTCAAATTCTTTGGGTTGGATAAAATGTCTATAGAGAGCTTATCATTCTCCATTAAATCTATAGAACTTTTCAAAAAGCAGGTGTCAAAAATTACTGAGTCTTTAAAAAAAGGTGGATTTGAAGTGCTGGGAAAGCGTGACAGCAGTTTTTTCTGGTTTGTAGGACTACATGCAATTGCTGGCAATCTGCAAGTGTGTGTGTTGGAGGTGACTGTGAATGATAGGCTGATGAGAGGCAGTACCTTCCCACCTGGATGGCAAATGGTCCAAATTCCTCTTTGTTCTTACACTGCTGAAACTGACAAAGTAAAAGCTTTGATGGAATTGGCCCTGTAACATGCACACCTCATAACACAAGCTAGGGAGGTCTTAACAAGTCAGCCCCATGTTTGATGGTTGCATTTACTGAGCTTTCTCTGTGTCCTAACTAAAATTAAACAGCTGATGCAGAGCCATATTTCAAAACAGGTCAATGTGATTACTCCTATACCTTCCTTTTTCAAGATTCCCTCTCCCATCACTCTAAAGCTTCTTTCAGAGGGGCTCTCAACCTTTCTTCTCTGCTTAGTGAGACCCACCTTGTCTGGCTGCATGGGTGAATCAACAGAGTACCTCTGCACACGGATTTGATACATCTCCCTCTTAGAGATGCAGGCGTTATAGGCTAATGCCTGAACCTTCTGCTACTGGGGCAATGTATCTAAAATTCCACAGACTGAAATTTAAAGTTCTACAGGAAATAAAGACATGAGTGTAGCCACAAAAAAAAAAAAATACATTGTTACAATTATGTGGCTATGGCACCAGACCCTTGGACCCAAGAGATCTAGATTCTGCTTTCAGCTCTAACACAAATTTCCTCTGTGAATTTGGGCAAGTCTCTATTTCTCCTTGTGTCCCACTTCTAAGTCTGAACAATGGGGATTTTAATGCTTCCCTTCACCACCGTGTGTGATGATTCATTGTCTGTGAAAGGCTCAGATATTACATTAATAGGGGGTCATATAAATATCCAGATACCGAGAATCCAGAAAAAAATTAGAGTTTACAAGAAAGTAGTATGTTTTTCTCTCAGTGCTGCTTACGTGGTCCTGAATAATCCATGGGGAAGGCCTGCAAGACTAAAATGGAGTATCTGAGACAATTAAAAAAAAAAGTAAGATCTTGATTTTGTGACCATAACTTCCTATTGCATATGCACAAAATTGTGACTGAGAATACACATGCTCACACTAGGCAGGAGCAAAGTTTTAGTGCATGCACACATAGGACCAATTCTAAAACATGCTTGCCAACATTGTGTTTTGCAAGTCAAAATCTATTTGTCCATACCAGTTTTGTGAGACCAAATTCTAAAATTTGCATATACATGAATTAGAATGTTTAAAGTGTGTGTGCTGACTACCTTCAGAAGTAATCTTTCATGCATGGAAATAGAGATCTAGTAGAGGCCCAGCTGAAAACATGGCCCCACATCTCTACGAATGGCAGTACAATTCTCTTCATTTTAAAAAATAACTCCACCTAACTGAAGGACAGCCAATCTTGTTCTGTTTGACTCCCCTGTATTCTCCCTGGGATTTCTTAGGGTTTTTCTGGTTTTGGAGAAGAATAGTTACATTCTCAAAACTAGTGATGGTGTGGCTAACAAACAATATCAAACTGTAGAGTGCTATGCTTACATGGAGCTAAACAGTCACTGAGTATTTTTCTGTTCCCTCTGAATCCAACCTAATTCTTTAGAAAATCTGAGTATGTTTTTTCATCCTGTGTATAATTTTAAGCTACTCCTTCCCCACTACTGTATTTTAAAAATTTAGAGTATAGAACTGAATCAAAAGAGAAACAGAAAGGGAAACCATGAAATCATGGAAATGAGTATTAGAATGCCTACCAGAAAAAAATAATCTCTGAGAAGCCCAATGCAAGCGTTTAGATTTCTCTTTAGACTTTAATCTCAGTTACTTCATTATGTTTAACATTTTTCTTATTCATCTCCAGAGCTATGAATCTTACCACTGATTCTGGCACTGTGTTATCACTGCAGGTTCATTTAAAGTCAGGTTTGCACCTGCTTTCTGATTGCTTGTACCCATTTACAAGTTTAAATCAATGAAACCTATTAGCATGTTCTCTGTGCTACACTTTAATTTTTGATAGCAATGTATTATTAATGTAATCATCTCGACAAGTCTTATACGGCATCAAAAGAAAAATTTGGAAGGGTTCAGGATGCAGAAATTTAATAAGCAGAGTAGTTATTGCACTGTATAATACTTTAAACCTACAATATAAATAATTGGGTGAATATTCAATATATATTCTATAACTAACTGGATCCAGGCATAGCATGTGACTAAACCGAATAAAGAAAATCCTTTTCATATAAGACAAAGAAAGCCATGAAAAGACTATTCCAATGCAGTCTGTGTAAATAATTCTAATGATGTTTTACAATATTTCTAGAGACAGTTGTTTTCTGTTTGCATCACTATAGGGTTTTTATTTTAAAACAAAAGCATTCCCACCAACCAAAGCCGTGGCAATACAGTGCATATATTCTACAATTGGGTTGTCCTTTGTAATATATATTCGGTAAAAGGTAATTACTTTTCCAGAAGAAGATAAGCTAAGGTGCTGATGAGATAACCTTAATATTCTTATTACAAACACAAGAGTAAGAAAGTAATTTTTAATTTCAGAAGTAAATTCTCCTACCAGATAAAAAAATTACTTCAAGAACTGAGCTTGTCATTCAAGATGTAATGATGCTGTTCCAAAAGTCTTGCGATATTTGAAGATTTGCATTCATTTCTCTTTAAGTTCTCCTATAAGAAATAGAAATAAGGAATTTTCACTTTATCATTTATGCACTGCAGGAAATTGTCTAAATGACCTTAATGCTGAGCATTTGATCCACGCTTCTGTAACTGCAAGAGTAAGTTGCAGTGCTTTATCTGTCAGGCTTCAAGAGAATCTAATTGTTGTCTTCAGTCAATTAAAAATGGTGCCACTCTGACTGATAAACTAAAAAGTGGCTTCCATTATGCTTTCCTCTCATTGCTTGGGTATTGGTACATTTTAAAATCCTCACCTGGTCTCATCCCTTCTTACTAAGTGATAATTCATCCCTTCAGTCTCATCGTATAGCTTGTGCTCATCAATTAATGATCTGTGTTAATTCCCTAAGGTAAGGGATTCCATGGTATTTACCAGAAGTAGTTTTAGCAAGTAAAATCATGGTTTTTAACACTCTGGGAAAAACTAGTTAGTCCCATTTTAAGGCATTTTCTATTCTGAAAACCGTTTCATTGATGCACACCACATTACAGTTAGTTTTAGTTACACAGTCAAATTGTGGTCACATAAGGCATTAGATTCTTAGATTAATTTAGGGTTGTACAAATAAAAATAAAAATAAAAATAAAAATTCAGTGGGTATAATACTAATATATGTAATCAATGTTGCATGTTGGAATGTCTGTATACACTCTGATTTGGTATTTTCTCAAGGAAGTTATACATGTCATGGTTCATATATCAGTTTTCAATGTCATACAGACAAAAGTCAAAACATTTGATTACATGAAATGACATAATGCTAAATTGTAGGCTTGAAGCGTTAAGCAATCAGAAGTATGCAGAGCCACAGACTCCCAGCATTGGTCCTTTTGGCCATGCAGCATTCTGTAGCAGACGACCAGCTTTAATGTACAATCGTAGAGAGATGGAGCCTGTTCCTCAGTTTTAAATGGATGTATCCAAAGTTAGAAAAGATTCGTTCTGTGTTTGCTGGACATTGATGCAATTAGTTTTCCCAATGTCCTGGTTTAAGCCAGGTTTAAGAAGGTATTTACCAGTACCATGCCCTAAACTAGTTTTTCCCAGGAAACTGCCAACCCTGCCTAGAATCAAATTTAAATCTTCTCTGGAGGAAGTGGGGGGTAGGTAATGAAATAGAGTATACTTTATGTATTATATTAGAGTATACTTTATATATTATGGCTCTCACATCTAAATTCTTTTTAAATTAGCTTTTCATAATTAGTTTTATATATATATTTTTGTTCCTGGTTGAGCTTTGTATTAATTTGCTCCAATTCAGCAAACTGGGCCACTTCTGAAGAGCAGTTCATAAAATAAAGATGTTTCTTACTATATTACTGAACTAATGATAAGAAAGGCACCATACTTGTGGCACAAAAACTGAACTAATGATAAGAAAGGCACCATACTTGTGTGTATTTGCAAGTGTAGGAGTCTGAAAACCTGGTCTATTCACTTGTGCACCTTAGAGTAAAATTGTGGCTATAAATAACAAAGCTGCTCACTGATCCAATGAGGTTGAATAGTTAGGGTTGCCAACAGTCCCTTATTACACAGGACATCCCTTATTTTTTCATCTCTGTACAACAAGATCAGGAGAGTAAACTCTGTTATTTTATTCATTCTCTAGTTTCCACAACTCTGCTTCATTCATCTTCTTGATGTTTTTCTTTTCTTTGTTTTATTCAGGACTTTAATGCTTCAGTGTAGTGTTGGCAGCAGTAGGGTTTGGAAATCATTTTAAAATAAAGAAAATATTAAAGCCTAACACTGTGGAGACTCTTTTCCCCTCCAAACATATATTTTTTCCTATTTGAACCAGAATGTGTAGTGGAATATTATTATCATCCATGTTTGTTGCCCAGTGAAACATTATATGCACACACAGGCAGCCACCAGAGTAAGTGGGCTTTGGTATCTAAGGGGTCATAAATCAGCAAAGACAGAATGACATTTTCTTTTCTTTTTTTATGTCTGCAAGAGACCGTGTATTTGGAGGAGATAGTTGTGTGGGAGGGAGAAGAGGGGAGAGAGTGGAATTGGACTACACTGCTGCCGGCGGCGGACAGGAGATATGCAAGCTACTCAATGTTTATGTAGCTTGCATATCTTCCATCGACTTACTTACATTGCCCTACCACCGTGTCTTCACTGTGCTGCATCGACCGGGGAGGTGGATTAATTGCATCAACTGGAGAGCACTTCTGGGATTGATTCAGTGCGTCTCCATGACCCGCTCAATTGATCCCTCTGTATTGATCCCCAAGGAGCCGGCAGTGTAGACATACCCTTAAGAGAGCTGACGAGGGCATAACACAGGATTTAGGGGTATTGGGTGGGTGTACTGGGAAGGAAAGAGTGCATGAGGGGAGAGAGAGTGTATTTTATGGGGTATGGGAGGACAAAAAGAGACTGAGATCAGGTTAAAGGAGACACTGAAGGGAAGGGAATGATTAAATTATTGGGGAAGAGAGAACAATACAGGGAAAAGAAAAAGGAGGTAGAAGGAGAAAAAAAATAGAACAGGCACAAATATACGGAGAAAAAGATAAGCAAAGATAAACAACAGAAGGAAAGAAAAATATGGAAAGGGCAGAAAAAATAAACTATAAAACAAATTGTTTCTCTGACTCAAAGAATCCACCAAATGGCAAGTATTTTAAAATACAATAATCGGGAAAGCTATCCCTAACACCACAACCACTTTCCACCTCTTCCCAACACCTCATTGCCCCCTACACCTCTGAAATCTTTCAACATTCAGTGAGTTGATCAAAAGATATTTTCCAGGCCATTTGCACCTGCTAGTACAGTCCTGAGCCCATATACATTTCCTATTTATTTTGTTCTTTAGATTTATAAGAGATGTCTGCCATTCAACAGCTGCCCATGTGGATCCTGAGTGCTTAGGAAGCTCTTCAATCTTGGTCGCTTCTGGGCAAAAACAAAACTCATCACCAAGGACATCCACAACCTTCAGTTTGTGGACAACTGCTGCATGATGGCTCATTCTGCATAGAACGTGCAAGTGACGCTAGGTCTCTTCAATGCTTCTTATAAGAGTCTTGGCCTGTCCTTGAACATTGCCAAGATGAAGGTCCTCCACCAATCTCCCCCAGGCCAACTGAACATCCCTCATGCCATCTATGTAAATGGGGAGGCTCTGGAGTATGTGGAACACTTCCAGTATCTCAGCAGCCATCTCTCCCAACAGTCTACCATCAATGAAGTCCAGCACTGGGGTCAACTGCTCCAGTGCCACCTTCTTCAAGCTGCAACAACATGTCTTCAAAAACAGAGACCTTCAGAAGTCGACAAAGGTCCTGATTTATAAGGCTGTTGTGCTGACCACACTCCTCTACTGTAGCAAAACTTGGACTGTCTACGGCCGCCACATCAAGACCCTTGAAAGCTTCCACCAGCAATGACTACATCAAATCTTGGGAATCAAATGGGAGGACCGCTGGACTAGCACAAGCATCCTCCATGAAGCTGTATCCACTAGCATTGAATCCTTCCTCTTGAGGAATCAACTCTGATGGATGGGCCATTGCGTCCAGATGCCTGAGAACCACCTACCTCACTAGGTTCTCTTCTCCCAGCTCTCCGTTGACCAACACTGAAAGAGCAGCCAAGGGAAATGGTATAAAGACACACTTAAGGTCACCTTCAAGCATGGAGGCATAGATATTAATAACTGGGAGCAGCAAGCTGCTGACTGCTCGTTGTGGTGCTACCTAGTTCCTCAACACACGCACCATTTCGAGGCCTAGAAACTTAACACCAGGGCAGAACGGAAGCAGTGGAGGAAGGAGAAAGATTAAGCCGGGGCTGTGAAATCCACTTCCCCGCGCAACAGCATGCCCCCATTGCCGAAGAACGTGTACATCCAGAATCAGGCTCCTTAGTCATCTGAAGACCCACCAAGCTTGATGGACATCATCCTCAACTCGAGGGACTGTCACCACCAATGACCTGGGTACCTTTGTAAAAGAGGGAGGTCTATATTGACAGCGGCACTGTTGGTGCTGCTGGATCGATTCTGCAGGATCAACTGAGTGGCAGTGGAGACCCAGTCAATCAATCAATCTGGAAGTCGATGCCGTTAATCTACCCCCGCAAAAAGAGTAATGCTGTGTCGACAGGAGGGCATTTCCTGTCAACTCACCATAGTGGGTACACCGGGGTAGGTAGAAGTTAGGAAGTCGACAGGGGATAGAATAGCTTGCACATCTCACGTCGACTGCCGCCGAATTTCACCAGCAGTGTAAACCAAGCCAAAGTTACAATCTCATCAATATCTTAAGAATCATAACAAACAAACAATGGACTGATCGCCACACTATGAACACCTTACTTCTATAATTACCATTACTCTATAGGGCAACTACAGCTCCAAAGGAATATTAACTTTTCCACATACTTTCAGGCAACTTTAGAGAGGTCATCACAGAAAGCAGTTTCATAGCTGCCTGCTCCTACTGATCGTGAGAGAGCGCACCAGCTCAAGCACCTCTGTCAAAGGCAACGTGGTATAAGAAAAGATGCAGTCTCTCATTTAACTAGGTTCAACCCATTCAGGACTTTCCAGATAAAAACAAAACTAAAAAAACAACAAAACCCAACTGGAATCCTACTCAAATTGAAAGGCAGTCAGTGCAGGTCCCAGAGCACTGGGGGTGTGGGGTGCTAGCATAAAAGTGCTACATAAATGGCAGCCATTTCTACAGCAATAGCAATTTCCCAGTGGTCTCAAGATGTAACATCATGCAGCATTAATTACATTAGTCTGACCTTGAGATGACAAAAGCATGCATAAGCATAACAAGATCCACCTCCAAAATCAACAGTGCTACTCTGTTCACCAAATGCAGAAAATATAAAAGTGTGTTCCTTGCTATGGTTGCTACCAGACTACTCAGTCACAACTTTTGGTGTAACCAAATCATTACACGGCAAACCTGTCACAAATCCCTCAGTTAGGGTGCTAACAGAATATTCACCCATTCCAATTCTTTTGGGAGCTTCCCTAATTTATCACTGTTCTCTTCACCTATTTAGCTAGCTATCCCTCCCTCCAATAATACCACATAATACCTCCACATTTAAACGGCTCTGTCAGTTTTACATCCCTCATTCATACATCTCATATGGATTCCTGATTTCTGGATGTCTCAAGTCTTCCTCACTCTTTGACATTTGGGGATTTTAGTTCATATCTTCTTGCTTTAAGCCATCTAAACTCATTCCTTTTTTATGCATGCATGTTGGGCAAGGGCTGCTCTAGGTTCTCCAGTTTTAAATCTCTTGCACATTCACTAAAATCAGCTTTTGATGTTCAGCCATTTGGTCTTTTGCATGTTTTACCTCATTAACACAGAATTTCAGAATCCCCAGGTGAATAATTAGCTAGGATAGGCGCTTTAACTCTCATATATACATTTTTAATTTGACATTTAAATGAACATCGCATTATTGTGGCTCCACTCAAAAGTGACACAATACCAATGATGAATTACACAGGAATACAAGCACAGAAAGTCAGTTTTTTAGGTACACTACATAAAATCGCTAAGTTATTTAGGGAATTAATTCTATTGCACTGCTCAAAAAGAAGCAGATTGAAAACAGGTCCAAAAATAAACTAAAAAAAGAGGGGAGCTGTCACAAAAAAGCAAAACAACAGTTACTCAAAATACTATTTTCTAAAATGAGGATGCCTATGGGGAGATCAGCTTTGCATGACTAGCTGTTATGCAGCTAATACCCCCAGCTCAGACTGACTCTGGGAGCATTGGAGGCTATATCGTCACTTGAATGAAGACTTCTTCAGCGATTTCTCAAGTGTACTGAAGGCCACTCTCACCTCCCTCAGCATCAGGCTCGTTTCCTTTTTTGACCTATTCCATAAACCTACTTCTAGTGGTCAAAGCAAACAAAAACCTACTTGGTACCTCTTTTATTTCCATCTTACAATAGGATCTCAGGGGAGCGATGAAGTACCAGACCTTCGCTCAAACCCAGAGATTCAGATCATGTTTTAACATTTTTGGAGGGGGAAATGGAGGGGGGGGGGGAAGGGGAGGGAAGCAGAGCACACGAATCAGACAAAAAGGTCATGCACTAAGGGTTGTGCACAACTGTGCATCTCATTTGTGTGTGCAGCTTGCATAGGTGTGTATTTGCTCATTCAAACATTCATTTAAATGTAGAATTAGTTATTTGCATACAGTAATTCTATATTTTAGCCTGTAACATTATTACTGTATAATAGTAATTTCACAGTCATAGACTCATAGGACCGAAAGGAACCTCAGAGGTCATCTAGTCCAGTCCCCTGCACTTATGGCAGAACTAAATATTATCTAGACCATCCCTGACAGGTGTTTGTGTAACCTCCTCTTAAAAACCTCCAATAATGGAGATTCCACAACCTACCTAGGCAATTTATTCCAGTGCTTAACTACCCTGACAGTCAGAAAGCTTTTCCTAATGTCCAACCTAAACCATCCTTGCTGCAATTTAAACCCATTGCTTCTTCTCCTTTACTCCTTTATCATGTCCCCTTTCAGTCTTCTTTTCGCCAGTGAAAGAACGGGGTTCGTTTACTATCTTCCCTCATAGGTCATGTTTTCTAGACCTATAATCATTTTTTTCTCTGGATTTTCTCTAATTTGTCCACATCTTTCCTGAAATGTGGTGCCCAGAACTGGATATGATATTCCAGTTGAGGCCAACGTGTAGTAAAGCAGAAGAATTACTTCTCATGTCTTGCTTATAACCCTACTGCTAATACATCCCAGAATGATATTTGCTATTTTTGCAACAGTGTTACACTGTTGACTTACTGATTACTCATTACAATGCCTAATGTGTGATCCTTTACAAAGTGCTTTATAAGTGTCAACTACACTGGACACTAGGTGACTATTATTATCCTCTTTACACAAAAAGGTAAATTAAGGCAAAGCAGTTAAGTATTTTGCACAGGATCACAGAGCAAGTCACCAATAGAACACAGGAGTTCTGGACTCCCAGTTCTGTGCTCAGACCGTCAACCCACATTGCCTCTCTCACATTAAGTGTAGGGAAATATTGCAAGATTATATATACCAGTGTGGCAAATGTTGATTCCCGTATGTCATCAAAAGAAGGTGCCCCACCAGCCCAAATCTGAAGTCCAGGCTCAAGCAGATGCACTACCCTACAAAATCTAACAATTTTGTTTAATGATGGTTATGTAGTCAATGCTGTCACCACTAGGGATTTGCAATACAATAAAAGCCATGTGACCATCTGCTCCTTCTCCCTCCCCACAACATCTCTTTTCCCAGAAGATCCTGAGACATGCCTACTTGTTATGACATCTTCTATGAAGAGTATGGCACACACCAGTAACCCCCACTGTACCCAGTCTAATGTTTTTTGCTCTGCTTCCTTCTCCTGGTATCTTCAGAGAAAGATGTGTGACACTCCACCATCAATCTTTTGGGGGGCCTTGTTAGGCCTGCTGATCCCCTAATCTGGGAAAGGTTTTACTGGGAAGGGAGCTGGCATTTCCTGCAGACTGAGCCTCCCTCCTCCTTCTCCCCCCCCCCCCCCCATCCTTCTGCATCTAGTTAGGGAAACCCCAGGGGACACTGGAGCAGCAGCCTCTCAAGACCCAGACTCAGGTTAGACAGAGGCTGTACTATGCTCCTTCATCCAATACCTGAGAAGCTTTTCTAAAAATAATGGGACAGGTCTCCCTCTGAAGACAGAGGATAGAGGGAGCAACTGTCTAACACTTAATGAAGATCTCGGCAGTGCCCACACTCCAGCTGTGTAGAGAAGTTTACAGAAGGGAAGTATTCTGGATGCGAAGGTGAGGAAGAAGGGTTTTGTGACTTTTTGGCAAACCCAGTCTAAACAATGGGTTCTCAGTGAAACCCAGCTCTTTTGATTTTTGGTTCCTTTGCAAACCATTTGCACAATCAGAGCATAGTTATGAACCATTCTAGAGGCACAGAAGCAAGACTGAATTGCATAACAACTTCAGCCCAAACAGGTGAGAATAAGGTGAGAAAGGCTTTGTGTATTTAAAAAATGTGGATTTGTGCAACTGACTAGATTTGTGTAAAATTAAACACAGTTATCCTTAAAAGTAAATCCAATTAAATTTGATCATAGTGACTGACAAAGTCATTAATGACGACGTTAAAAAGAAAGAGGCTTGTTCCCTCCTTCCAATTAAAGTCTTTAAAAGAATAATTCCAATTGCTTGCAGAGAATGCATGTTGCCATGGTGATTGCTAGAAGTCTAGAATGAATTTTCTTTTAGTTGTGGTGGCTGCATCTTTTGTACACAACCAGTAAACTGATTTTTGCATTTCAGTCCCAGCCCTGGAATTACTTGATTCAAGCACTCTAATGACAACTCTGATATGGTGACTCAAGTGTCAAAGCACAGAGCACTACAGTGTCATTCTGTCCCCCCTTCTTCCCTCCCAAAAAAGGCCTTCTTCAGCTGGGAAGTATTCTTACCAGGAATGTTACATGGTTCTCTGACGGAGAGGGTATTTAAAATATTAATGAACATTCTTGATATTATGCAGGAAGTCTAAAGATTATTCAAACTGGAGGGGAAGCTCTCACTGCAGCAACCAAGGAGGAGGAGAAGCTGTGGGACAGCACTCTTTCTCCAAACCAGTGCTGTGGGAGGTAGGCAGAGCTGTGTTCCTCTAGCTCCCCCTTTCTCACAGGCCAGGATTTAGGCGGTCAGGACTAGTGGTCACAGCAGAAGTCAGGGGAGAGGCATCAAAGCACGGATCTGAAACAAGACAGGGTTCAGGAGAAGGCAGAATCCAATGTAGCAGCCAGCCAGGGAGTCACCTAATTACTCAGACAACTTCCTGTGTCTCCTCCTGGCTTAAATAGTGAGTCTGAACCAATCAGAGAGGCTGGATATTTCCTCCAGTTGAGTGCTTCATGGTGGTGCCTCTGATGAACTGGGTCTATCAACCCACACACTGTGCTAGTCCCAGCAAGCTGTTGTGTGGTGGCTGTGGTCTGAGAATGACCTGTGGAAGGGGTTTTGAGACCCATGATCCCTCATAGCTTTGCTTTAAGCTTTATATGCAGGGGTCTAAGTGAATGTGGGGATGGCGGTGTTACTTTCCCAACAATTTCACTCCCTGTTGCCAAGACTTCCAGCATTCCCATTTGCTATAACCATGTGCTCTCTTTTTTTTCCCCTCCACTCTGTCTACCTCCTCCTCCTTTCTGAGCATGTGCAAGAGCAGGAAACTGCAGTTCTGCTAGATGAAAGATTTCTCTCTGCTCCTTTCTCCCTCATCTTCCTGCTGCTGGAATGGGGTAAGAAGGGCTCTCCACTGTCCCTTCTGAGTGTGGGGACATAGGAGATCTCCAGGCTTTGTGCTTCCTGACAAGAGTGTCTCTTCCCTCTCTTGAGTTACTCATTTTTCGTTTCTTGAATTTTCTCTTTTTTCTTTTTATTTAAGAAAAGGGAATTCAATGCAAAAACCCACACATCCTGTGTTAACTTTACAATTGAGCATTTAAATGCACAGATCAGATCTGGACATTCAAAGCTATAGTTTCCACAGTAAATCAACATATATAGTAAGGCATTAATACTTAATGGCATATACTGGTATCCAAAGCAAGGTGTGAGAATCATGGTTGCCATGGTAAGCATCACTTTGAATGTCCTGACTTTTTTGCATTTTAACTCTCAGCCATGGCTATACATTAGCTCAGCTTTCTTCACCGATCTTTATAAAATTTAAATATAATATTTCTAACCTGTTATGGCCTGACATTTGAGATGTTCTCATTTTAAGCATATGCACACACACCTGAACATTCAAGCATTTCTCTTGCTGAACTAGCATCGAGCTGAGGCAGAATTGAATGCAAAGACGGATGCTAAGCTGGAGGTTCGACTAATCAGATGCAACCATAAATATAGAACTGCTATGATTTCAGAACTGCTCTAACACCTTCTTGCTATGCACTTCATATATCAAATATAAACAATATGCACAGGCAGCACTCAGAGCGTTGGATTCTAATAATCCTTAATGTCAATCTGAATGCCAATGTTTATCGCAAGCATAACCAGCTTTACTACTGATCTTACAAATCACGATTAGAGAGCCTGTCAAAAATATATGCACTGTTAATAAAATCCATATCTACCTCCCATAAAAGGACTGGCAGGCTTGTTTTTTCTTTATATGTAATTCATATGTTCAATACTAATTGTACAGTACTGCCAGAATATGAATGCAATCAACTGGTTTTTTTAAAAGAATTCCCATGTAATTTGAAAGCAAACTATGGGAGGCTTTTATCCAATATTTCTTTAATTTGTGAAACCTTGGTGTTCTGCTGCTGAAGAAATTGAATAACCGCTCTGACAGCTATAAAGGAAGATACAATAAAGAATTAAGATAACAAATCCAGGGCAAAAGCTTTCACAAAAATTGCCTGCAAAAAGCTATTTATAACAGATCTTTACTCGGTGTAATGCTGTCAAATTAGTAATATACAGTAGTTCAGGCTCCATTATATAGAGCTACTTCATAGGAAAGAGTACAAAAACTGACAGCGAATGCTACAATACAACTTGTTCATTTTTTTTTTTTTTTTAAATAAAGAAAATCATGATCAACTGGGAATTAACCTTGTCAGAAAAAACAATGCAAGTTGCACTATTTTCTCAATCAGTGAGGCCCAGCTCCACAAAAGTGTGCCCTTAGAGCATCTCATTGCCCACTGGCAAAGAGCTTCATACCATGTAACAGCAATTCTTATCAAGCCTGACCAACTCACTAACCTAACACGTTGTTAGGGTAGTCATCAAATGAAAACTTATGCCAAAACAGCCATCATAGGTGTTGTATGTCCATGTGTTAATTAAAAAGTTGTAGGTGTCTACTAAAATATGTTTAAAAGCATGTAACAATGCAGTGCGGCTAATACTTCCCCAGGCAAAGGCATGTTGACTTACCTGTCTGCCTACGTCCCTGTTGAGAATCAAATATCCTGACACCAATACAAAGGATGCTTCATTTGCATTTTAAACACAACAGAGAAAGCAAGTTATCAGGAGGATTAAAAAACAGAGTGATGTCAGCTCACTAGAGCACAAACAGAAGGGGATCTGGGGATAAACTCTAGAATAATGCATTCCAAAGGTTAACTGGACTATAAGAGGGGGAGAACCCCTTTATTTTCTATCAGTTAGGGGACAAAGGCTTGAGCTCTTTGTATCTTTGAATGTTGGATCTCTTGCCCTGGGGGTGCGTGATGCTGTAAGGTTTCTTTAGGTAAGAAAATTTATCTCGGTCAAGGATTGAATTAAACTGAGTTAAGTTTTAGTCACTAGGAAGCACCATTATACGTTTGTTTTACTTGTAACCATTTTCTTTTTCCATTCTCTCCGCTTAGTATCACTTAAATCTTTGTTCTTTATTAATAAACTTGTCCTTGTTTAAATCTCAGTGATGTTCAACAAAAGTGAGGTGTGCACCCTCTGCTGAGCTGACAGGCTGGTGTGTACTCTCTCTGAGACAGCAGACTTGGTAATTTCTGTGAGAGCAGTGGCTGACTGTTGCAGGGAAATGCTTCTGGAGAGTCTGGGAATTGAAGTTTACTGAGGGTTAACCTGCAAGGCAAAGTTAAGACTGGCAGAATCCTGAGGACTCTGTGGGGCTGACTAACAAACTGGAGTGACAAGGAGTTGTCACTCCAGGTATGCCTACACTGCAATAATAAACCCACAGCACTGAGTCTCAGATCAGGGACTCAGGCTATGGGACTAAAAAGAACAGTGTCAACATTTGGATCAGGTTGGAGCCTGGACTCTGAGACCCATCCCCTTGGAAACCAAGCCCAAGTCAGCTGACCTGGGCCAGCCACAGCCACACCACATGTCTTTTGTTGCAGCGTAGACATACCCTCAGTTTAGCAGGAATCTCTCTAAGTCAGTTGGCTGAAGTGCCTGTCAAACTCCATAAAAAACAACCCAGTGCAAGGTAGGAATTACCTTTAGCTCAGTGGTGGTTAGGGCATTCTTCCAGCATGTAGGAGACCTTGGTTTTAATTCCATCCTCTGCCTGGTGAGGAGAAGGGATCTGGACAGGGATCTCTCAGCTGGATGCCCAAACCACTGGGCTATAGAGTCTCTCTCTGGCCTGATAAAAATGTAACTATCATTAACAAAACTACAGGCTACAGAGATTTAGAGAGACCCACATCATCCCATCATCCTTTCCTTTGTGGTTCTGGCCCTGAGTGTCCATGTTGCACTATTACAAGCCTTGTTCATAATCAAGGCTGAATATTTATTGGGTAGAGGAGGAACGTTGAGGGGCTGATTCCTTTCTAAGAGCTAGATTGTGTCCAATCGCTACATGGAACTATGGCGCAGAGTAGTTAATAGGGTGTAAAGAGTGATTTGTCACAGCTGCAGCCCTTGGCCTCTCTGGGTAAAAGTCACTTTTGTTCAGAGAACTTGCATAAAGCCTAATCATCACTGAAGAGGCCTATATGGGACTTCAGTGATGCAAAAGCCTTGGGATGCGGAACAGAAAGGAGTGTATTGTACCTAGAGAGTGCAAGGACTGGTTCCTGATGAGGACTGTTGCCAGACCAGAAAGGGCAGGGAGAAGGCAGGGGCCAAGGCAGAGCTGGATGGCTGCAGAGTGGAGTGCTCACGGCACCCTAATTAAGCTGTGCACCTGGGAATTCAGAGATACACAATGCCTCTCCCAGCTTTCTGCTGAGCCAATGCCTGATAAGCACCAAAGAGCCTTAAGTGAAACAAGCTTCATTTCTATCCCACTCATTCTAAAGGTTACATTAACCTTTACAAACTAGGTACAGCTATTTTGGTTTTGCAAAAGATGAGTTTATGTAGGGGGAAAAAAATCAAGGGAAAAATATATATTGTGATCTTTATGAAGTGCAAAGATAATGAAGTCATTCTTAGAATGGCAGGTTTCCCCCCCCCCCCCCCCCATGTGCGTTAAATGTCATTTAAAGTTCATTTGCATGGAATATACAGCATTTCACTTCCAAGTTCAAATCCACCACAGGTTGGTAGCAACCACAATGCATTACCTTCCACAATACGTTTGAGGGACTGCTGTTAGCCCCCAACCAATTCCCACTAGAAAATAATCCATATCACTAGAACTATCACCACAACTAGCATTAATTTGCATCCTTAGGAACAGGTTGAATGGAAATTATATTACCTATCTTCATGCACATGTCCCCTACCTGGTCAGAGCTGAGGGTAGAATACAGAAGGAAAGCTTGAACTGTCACCACTCATGCAGTACCTAATCTGTTACCCACCTCTGTCTGAAAGTGGGTAGGAATAAATGACAAGAAAAGGTGAATGTTCAAAGCCAATTTATAAAATAGTAAAGTTCATACTACATCTGACCCAAAAGTGGGTAGCCAAGGCAAACACTGCATCTATTGGGCAGCCCTCCAATGTTCAGGGGAGATGGATTTACCAGTCAGGAAGATAACCTCCATAGAATCTCTGATTCGACCATTCAATAAGCTTCTTTAGTACACAATGATACACAGGACTCTTGGAGAGGGAATGCCCCTTGCTAAAAAGAGTAACTTAATCCAGAAAACATAAGTTGGAAGGAAAAAAAAAAAAAAAAAAAAAAAAAAAAAAAAAAAGGTAAAATCTTATTGAGTTTGAGGCAGCTAGAGTATTATACTTCTCTATCATCTTATATATCTGCCCAATGGCCAAACACCAAACTTTCACTCTTAACGACCACCAAGAGCTATTACTGAAGAAATAACTGATACTATTTTCAATATTTGTATTCATCCCCAGACACTGAGTGATGGTAGGCACAAAGCTAGGCTAACCCATGCTCCCTGCCTCCATCAACTGAAAACAGACCCTCAGCAAAGGAAATGAACCACCAATCCCCAACCCCAGCCAGCAACAAACCCACCAACTGGCTAAAATCCAAATTAAGCAGATGTGCCTTGTGCCATATCCTGAAGATGGGTAAACTCTGGCTTTAACAGACCTTAAGGAGGAATTAATTCCAAAGACAGAGGCTTTGCACTCAGAATGTCCTTACATAGAGAAAGAGAAAAAGTAGATCAGCGTTTGTCTATCTAATACCATTGGGAGATTCTGACTATATTTGATTACATAAATGCATATAGTAAAGGAAACTTGGGGTAGTTTCCATGCGAAGAAAGAGGAACAATAGTTTCCATATGAGTACACGTCCTTTTCCCTACTTTAACACAAAAGATCTAGTTACTCCCTCTGTAGGCACATGCATTTTCAAGGTTATAAAGAGATTTGATCAGTCAGCTGTCAACTGACCAAATAACTTCATTGTTTTCTTCATTGCACAGTTTCATAGCCAGAGTCCAAGATGGTAGCAAGTTCTCTAATTTCCTGTTTATCTGGTTAGAGGGAGATCTGAAAGGAGGTTTGAAATGTATGGATCATCATGAGGTACAACAAAATAGTCTTTTATTTCATCATTTTGCAGTGAAACAATATATAAGGAGCCTTATTCATAACCTTTTATGTATTATTAGCTACTAAATTACTGGTCTTTACAACAAACCACAGAGAGATAAATGCTGGTATTTTTTAGGCCCAAATTCTCTTCCATGATGCAGCCCCTTCATAAACACATAATTTGGACCATAGTCTTTAATGGAAATATATTTTTGAACTCCCTCACAAATCTTTCATTTAATCAATTCATTTTTTAGAAACCTGCGGAAAAAGAATGGAAAAAAGTGTTAAACTTTAATTTTTCCTGTTTCCAGCCTCTTATTACAGTACTAAAGATAAAACAGATTAACAAGGCTAATGCTATTCACTATATATGCCAGAATTACACTAGTGATTTGAAACAACTTAATAAATGTATCCTACCACAACTACCTCTAGAACTACTGCTACCAATCTTGGAAGCATCTAAGTTATTTCTGAGATAATAAATACTGACATTTTTCTTTTTAATTTATTTATACAGACCCATCGAATATTCTAACATTTTAAAACCTCAGAAATCCTTTATGTAGCAAAAATGTACAGGAAAGATTTCCTTTTTTTCCCATGAAAAAAAGACCAAAATACATTTGATTAAGGGTCAGATCAGAAAAACTGTCATAGGCAGGTGTAAATGGACAAAAACAGAGGTCAAGCATCATCACCACCACCTCCTTTTGGGATCCCTAATAGCGGGGGACAGCTTTAACCTCTATAGGAGCTTTGTCAGCAGTATCCACTATTGGAAGCACTGAATCAGTACACTCCTTAGTCACTCTGGCCCCACCCCATTTCTGAGCTACCCACTTTTTGATTTTTGATCATGGCTGTCCCTATACCCTCTCTACCCCCAACAAAACTGCAGTCACTTTCTATTGCCACTAATTTTTTCCCTGGTTAGTCATACACAACAGAAAACCTCTGGTGAGGTTTACACTGGAATAAGCCCTGGATGAGTCTGGCCCTGCATCTGATTTGTATTAAATGTTGCATCCAGATGTATTTTGGGGTGAATGAGGAAACATGTTGAATTCTGTACTCAAGACGTCTGAGTTAATCAAGTTTTTCTTTACAGATTTAATTATGCTTCATTAACAAAATAATACCTCTGAATTCTTAAGGATGCTTATCAAAAAGCAAGAAACATAGGGTAGGAATAGGTCAAATTCAGCTGTACTATAAATGGGAGCAATTCCTATTGAACTGACTGGAAGTGTCACACAGCTATAGCAAGGATAAAGTTGGTCCACAGTGTTTTCTTTATAATTGCACAAACCTGGCCCAAATTCATCAATGAGTAACTCCACTGATGTGCTATTTAGAAATGAAGATGCTGCTTAAATGGCCGAAATCAAACAAGACAATTAAGACGAACCTGATTATTCCAACCTCAGTCCAAAGTTCCGTTGTGGGAATTATAGATGCTAGGAAGGTGGCTTAGCTAGACTTGCACTCTATTTACTTCACCGTTTAAATGTTTAATCCTAGTTTCTAATGTAACTTTTTTTATATCAAACCTCTTTATATGACTGAACTTTTCCATTAATGTGAATTGTTTTGGATCAAATCTATTATCCTTTCAGGAAAGTTCATGTGCTGCTATCTCTTCATTCCAGATGAAAAAAAGTCCTCCACCAGCATCCAATTACAGTAAAAACAGAGCTACAGTACCAAGTTATCAATTAGCTGTCAAGTTACAGCAGCTTTCAAAATCAACCTCTAAATCTCCAGTGATTCCTTCCTAACCACATCCGAATCTTTGTTCATTGTTGCAAAGTGCTGAATTCAATCAATCCAATACTTCTCATGGCTCCCACACTTTAACTCAAAGATATGCACCTGCCAGCAATCAATGAGACAATGTATTGATTTAAGTTTCTTACCACAGACATAAGACACAAGAGAATCTTATGTGCAGATTTATCTACGTCACCTGGGTCACAGAATGTCAGTATCTATTACTTGTCAAGGGTAGAGATGCAGCAGGAAAAAATATTGGTACAACTTCCAGAAACTCCACAACTGGCAGCTATTACTAATAAGATGCACCAAACACACATCATAAACCTAGTTCCCAGCTACTTAAAGAGAGCAAACTAGGAGGCAAGTTCACTGTAAATCACATCCATGCCATAAAAGTTATCCTAATTACTTTAAAGTTCATGGGGGTAACTTAGAGCAGAGTTTAGCCCTAATTATTCGCATCCTGCTTTCCCTGGCCATGCAATTCAGTATCTTTCCAAAAGCCTACTGTATATTTATAGTTAAGCTTTACATACAAAACAATTAACTTTATTATATAATCCATTTTCACACACAACATTTAAGCTGAGGAATATATTGTAAACAGTTTTATGCAAAGCTGAGCATGTGCATTTAATATTAGTGGATAGTCTTCACCCATTGGTTGATGATGGCTGTCAACACTGATACCAACTGAACACACTTGCTTACATTTGTTTGCTAAAACCCAGGCAGTAGGGTTAGTGACATGAGAGGAGCTTACTTTGCCCTCATTTCTCCAAATTGGAGGCCTCATACCCAACATGAAGACATCACAGTGGACAGCGATATATGTTTTGTAAATTGTTAGACAGATGACCTTTAGGTGACTTATAACAAATATCAAATTTCAGTTTTGGGCTTTTTCTGTAATCACAAGGCCCACAGGGAATGAATGAAACAAATTTTCCAGATTCAAAAAGGTTCATGAAGGTTCAAAAAAGTACATGAATTTCCTGCTTTTTCTGACCTTCTGAAATCAAACAAACAGAGTAGACGTTTTTATGATTTCTTCTAGAAGGTTGAAAGGCGAAACTTGGTATTTCTCTCCTTCCCCTCTGCTTTCAGCCCCTCATAATGAAAGTGAACCAGATTTCTATACTGTAGTGTAATGAAAACATGGATGTGTTTAAGATCCTGGCCCAAAGCCCACTGAAGCCCCAAATGTGATTTTACCTCAAGTAGTCAGTCTTTTAGGATTCTACCCTTTTTTTTTTTTTTTGGTGCATCTCAGTGATTTCCAGATCAAATTTACTTCGTTTCCACACGTAAAAAGGATTTTTTTTTCTCCCCAACTGCCACCTCTGCAACCTAGATTCTTTTTGCTCCCATGGGAGCAAAGAAAACACTTCAATATACCGAATTCTGTCCTTAGTTATACCTCCGCAACTCCATAGCCTTCAAGTTCAGTACTCAGATACACATGTACAACCGCATTGTCTGACACAGGACATAATTTGGCCCTGCAATTGGAACTTAGACATAATCAACTGAATTGTTAACTAAGACCAAATACCGCCCAATTCACTCTTCCATTGCTATGTTGGGTCTACTAATAGGAGTAAAATGCAGTAAAAACTCAATAAACAAATGCAACTTGGAATAAACATGTAGAAAGCAGATGGGTAAGATGGTGCCATTTTTATACAGTCACAGTTCAGTTCAGAATTACACTTTAAATGAAACTAATATTTCTTAAACCAAAAGCTTTCATCTATCTTCCCCAGCTGAACGCACCTTTCTGACTTTCTCTAAGGCCCTCCTGATAAAAGACAAAAAAGACCAATAGACTTGCAAAACAAAGAATGGGGAAAGGGGGGGGGGGGGGGGCGGAGTAATATAACATTTAAAAAAAATCCCTTTAGCTGGTTTATGAGAGAATATTGAGTAGTAAAAGTCACTTTCATAACAATACAACAGTATGAATGTAAGAAAAGTCATATGCACGTTTTATGATTATATATTGCAAAAATTCTATTTTGTTTTTATACTGTACACATCCCCATAATTGAGCCTCATGGGCTGCTGTAATGAATCCATGTAGCCATATATCATAGATTAAAAGTAAATATTCTCCAAACAATCACTGTCTTCAGCTAATGAACTGTTTACCTTACCTCTGTTTGACTCGATCTCTATCAACCTTTGCTGCAAACAGATGCACAAACTTTATTAATAACAGCACCATTAAAAGGAGAAAGGATAATGTTGTGGTTAGCACCAGATCAGAAGATGAGACCTGAGTTCCATAATCCATAACATTAATTAAATGCTTATCTAACTCGCAGGGAAGTTGATGATAAATCTATTTATGTTTGTGAAATACTCTGAGATTCTAAAATAGAAAGTGCTATGCAAGTGAAGCGTAACATAATATTGTAATAGAAATACTCAAATGTTTACATCCATTTATACATATACATGTGTGTACACACACACACACACACACACACACACACACACACCCCTGCCTGTTTAGGCTGCCCAGCACTTCCCATCGTACAACTGTTTTAAGTTGATTATAACTTCGCCAATCTTTAACTATTTGAGCTGCAATTTTTCACGACAGGTGTCTGCCTCAGGCAAAATCTTTTGAGAAAATTCCAGCAATAAAGGCTCCGCTATTTTTCAGAAAGAAAGTAAGGAAAAAAATGTTTTGCCTACATTAAAAATTCTTACAAGTGAGAAATTCTATCATGTCCATGCTTTGGAGCAGGAATTTGGCAGGCACGTCACCCTAGTGTCAGATATATCTTTTGTGATCCTCATGAAAAATCAGCCTACATTTGATGCATTTATAAGCCTCTGAAAGCCTCAGTTCACACATGCTCAGGAGAATTGGGCAGCTAAATTCTCCAAAGATTCCACCTGCACTGAGTGTGCTCCAATCCAGTCTGTCGTGGATGAACAGAATTTTTTCTACAACTGCTGTTCCTAGCTGCTAGGCACCAACCACCAGAATGGAGATCAGGGAGACTGTCTCTCCCATGATCTCTGTGTTCCCTTGCTTATATGTAGGCCATGAGAAAAAGAATGCAGAGGAAGAAGAGCCAGGTCTTTGAGGAATTATGAGGAAGGAGACTGGAGTGAGAAGCAGGCAGGTACTGAAGCATGGACACCCTTCGTTCTGGCATTTCCTCAGCAGGTGATCGAAGATCTTCATCACGTGGTCCATTGCTTAGTTATGTGGTTCTTCTAGATGGTAACCAGCTCTTTGTCCAAAGGGGCTTCCTCATTAATAGAGAACAAGCAAAGTTTAATAATCCTCCATTGCTAGTCCTGTGTCACCACCCTTTGGAATTTCACAGTCCAACATGGAGGTAAAAGGACCACAGGGAAGGCAGGCAAGCCCCAAAATGGAATTTGCAGTTTGACACTAATAAACAAGGAGAGTCCCTAACATCAGACTGGAATTAATAAATTGTACATAGAAAGATTCCTCACGTAGTTGCAAATGAGATTATTAATGCGATTAAGTGCTGCACGAGTTGGCACAACATTTTTGCTCTATGTGAAAGGAAAGGATCTCCCCCGAATTAACATATTTATGATCTGGGACCAAATTCTGCAATCTGATTTACAGAGTGGATAGTTTTGCCCAGCAGTAATTTCAGTTAAGTCAATGGCACTCCAGATAGGCACAGGAGCCCAACATCCATACAGATCAGAATGCAGGACTGGGCAACATTTTCTCATTTTATAAATACCACCTGTGTGGTACTTTCAAAATAAACAAATGGGTCAATAATAAAAATAATGAAACAAAGCAGTCAATGTTATTTCTATCTTACTCAAACCTGAAGGTCTCTGGTACTTCTTCACATAATGGCATTTAGATAAATGAAAAAAGTCAATATATTATAGTTCAAGGAAAAGAAGATGTTGAGCATAAAATAGCTGAAATGAAATACCCAAATGCTGACTGGGCTGCGCAAGCGTAGAAAAATCACACATCTTAAAAAAAAAAAAAAAAAAAAAAAAAAAACGATTGTTTTCTGCAGTCTAAATTTACCATGGTTGTCAAGTTATTTTAACATTATTCTTTGGAAGCTGTGAATGTGAAAGCTAATCTTTGTGAAGGTAATCTTTAAGTATCTTTTAATACAAGGCAATAGTTCAAAGTAAAATGTGAAAATTCATGGTTCTGTTAACATGGGTGGCTATAGTCTTGATAATTCAGGAGTTAGATTTGTAATTAACAGGAAAAGAAAAAAATACTACTCTGGGTTAGGGAAAATAATTAATGTTTTTTAAGGCTAAATATAACACAAATAGAGGAATTTTATATTCCATGTCTCTATCATTTTAAAATAAAGTCAAATTCTACATAAAAGCCATAGACAAATCAATCCAAGGAAATGTGTGATTAATTAAAGCAATTATGCAGCTTTCGTAATAAATGATACATTTATCTCTCAAGATAGGAATGGTTCATTTTCTGTCTAGGGCAACTAATGATATTGAGCTTTGACGACTTCAGAATAATGGAATTTTAACTCAAACTCCTATTACAATTTTCTGGCTTCAACCTCTTTGAAAAATAGGCTTAAATCGCCTGTCGTACTGTTAAGTTAACGGATATTTAGAGTGTCAGAAGAAGAATGTAATATTTCTAGAAAAATTGGTTAGATCCAACTCTGTTCCAGGGTTCTTTTCCCCAGACAAGTCATGAAGGACAGTGAACAGAAAAGGAGAACTATGGATCTATAGACACATGTAAGGCAGAAGAAGTAACTCTCACCATGGCGCTGTCTCTTTATAAAGAATTCAAACCCACCACACTCAGCCTAGCCAAACATAACGCGTAGGCTTCGGCTCCTACTGAAAAGTGAGTGGCAAAACTCTCGACTCCAATTCCTTCTTTTCCCCAAACTTTGAAGTGACCCATCCTCCTCTGCCAAGTCATGGTTAATTCTCCAATGGTGTGAACAGGAATGTTGCCTGAGTAAGGACTGCAGGATCATGGCTTTGAAGGATTTAGAGTTTATCATTCTGCTGTAGAACAGGTTATAGGAAATAAAAGGCTACTTACAGAAAATTAACAGGATTTGGTAAACCTGCTATATTAATTTAAGTATATGGATCTATTATTTCTGTTTAAATACAGCTATTACTGCAGCCTCCTACCTCCCAAAACACTTGAGGCATGTACTAATGGCCCATGAAAATATGACCTATTGAGACTAATTGTTTAATAATCCTGTGGTGGATGTTCTGATGAATCTGAACGCTCACTGCAAGTTACTCTTTCAGGAATATTGTTCATGGCAAAGCGATTAAACACTGAAACAAAGCCAAGGCACCGGGTACTCATAAAAGCTGCTTGTTGCCAGGATGCCATGAACATTAATCTTATTACATGACAGCAAAAAGATTAATCAAACGAACACCATGTTGCTTTAATAACTTTTTATCTTCCCATGGCAAGAAAATGCATTAAGTGCTGCTACTTCCTTGGACTGTCCATTGATAGCTAGGCTGAAGACAAGTAACTGTGAAGGCAATTTCTAAAAATAAATAACTGTTCATTTGCACACTAACCACTCCCTAGCAGTACTGTGACTGGACACAAGGGGCCAAATTCTTGGATCTGTGCAGCCCATTGACAACTTATCACTGGCTTCACTGGGCTTGTACAAGTGTCAGTGAGAGCAAGACTATGGCTAGAGTATTAAAGAGTATTTCCCTATTGGCAAGATCAGACATTTTTCTAGGCCATAATCTGTTAAAATCTCCATCTTGTTGTGTATTGCTTAATAGTGAAAGTAATTTCATAATAAATCAGACATCTCTGCAGACAATATTTAGCTTTGTTGCATTGAAATGCAGCCCAGGGAACCAGAACCTATAAAAAAAAGTACAAGTACATTACACCTATTCATTTCAAACTCTGAATTACCTCATCCACTACTGAGAATAACTTTGTTTTTCTTCCATAACAAAATGTGGAGGAACACCTCTCTTTCACAAACCATACTATCATTTTATATTGATATAGAATCATAGAATATTAAAGTTTGAAGGGACCTCAGGAGGTCATGTAGTTCAACCCCTTGATCAAAGCAAGACTAACCTCAGCTAAATCATCCCAGCCAGGGCATTGTCAAGCCACATCTTAAAAAACTCTAAAGATGAAGATTCCACCACCTCCCCAAGTAACCCATTCCAGTGCTACACCACCCTGCTAGTAAAAAACTTTTTCCTAATATCTAACCTAGACCTCCACCATTGCAACTTGAGACCATTGCTCCTTGTTCCGTCATCTACCACCACTGAGAACAGCCTGGTTCCATACTCCCTGGAACTCCCCTTCAGGTAATTAAAGGCTGCTATCAAATCCCCCATCATTCTTCTCTTCTGCAGACTAAACAAGCCTATTTCCCTCAGCCTCTCCTCATAAGTCCTATGCTCCAGACACCTAATCATTTTTGCTGTCCTCCGCTGGACTTTCTCCAGTTTGTCCACATCCTTTCTGTAACTGGGGACCCAATACTTCAAATGTGGCCTCACCAGTGCCAAACAGAGAGGAATAATCCCTTCCCTCGATCTTCTGGCAATGCTCCTACTAATGCAGCCCAATATGCTATTAAGCTTCTTGGCAACCAGAGCACACTGCTGACTCATACCCAGCTTCTTATCCACTGTAACCCCCGGGTCCTTTTCTGCACAACTGCTGCCTAGCTCGTCGTTCCCCAATCTGTAGCTGTGCATGGGATTCTTCCATCCTAAGTGCAGGACTCTGCACTTGAACGTCATCAGATTTCTTTTGGCCCAATACTCCAATTTGTCTAGGTCCCTCTGTATCCTATCCCTACCTTCCAGGGTATCTATCACTCCCCCTAGCTTAGTGTCATCTGCAAACTTGCTGAGGATGCAATCTACCCCATCTTCCAGATCCTTAATGAAGATGTTGAACAAAACCGGCTCCAAGACCGACCCCTGGGGCACTCCACTTGTGACCGGCTGCCAGCTAGACATGGAGCCATTGATCACTACCCGTTGAGCCCGATGACCTAGCCAGTTCTCTATCCATTTTATAGACCATTTATCCAACCCATACTACTTTAACTTGCTGATAAGAATACTGTGAGAGACTGTATCAAAATCTTTGCTAAAGTCAAGGTATATCACATCCACTGTTTTCCCCACATCCACAGAGCCAATCACCTCTTCATAGAAGACAATCAGGTTGGTCAGGCATGACTTGCCCTTGGTGAATCCATGTTGACTGTTCCTGATCACCTTCCTCTCTTCCAAGTGCCTTAAAATGGGTTCCTTGAGGACCTGCTCCATGATTTTTCCAGAGATTGAGGTGAGGCTGACCGGTCTGTAGTTCCCTGGATCCTCTTTCTTCCCTTTTTTGAGGATGGGCACTATATTTGCCTTTTTCCAATCATCAGGGATCTCCCCCAATTGCCATGAGCTTTCAAAGATAATACCCATTGGCTCTGGAATCACATCAGCTAAGTCCCTCAGCACCCTAAGATGCATTGCATCTGGCCCCATGGACTTTTGTATGTCCAATCTTTCTAAATAGTCCTGGAACTCTTCCTTCAGCACTGAGGGATGTTCACCTCCTCCCCATTCTGTGCTGCCCAGTGCAGTAGTCTGAGAGCTGACCTTGTCTGTGAAGACAGAGGCAAAAAAGGCATTGAGTACCTCAGCTTTCTCCACATCCTCTGTCACTAGGTTGCCTCCCCCATTCTGTAAGATTCCCTAATCTTCCTCTTGTTGGTAACATACCTGTAGGGTTCCTTGCTAGCTATAATTCCAATTGCACTTTGGCCTTCCTGATTTCATTCCTGCATGTTCGAGCAGTATTTTTATAATCCTCCACTTCTTGTAAGCTTCTTTTTTGTGTTTAAGCTCACCAAAGACTTCTTTGTTAAGATAAGCTGGACGCCTACCATATTTGCTATTCTTCCTGCACATCGGGATGGTTTGTTCCTGCGCCCTCAATAAGGTTTCTTTAAAATACAGCCAGCTCTCTTGGATTCCTTTCCCCCTCATATTAGCCTCCCAGGGGATCCTGCCCATCAGCTCCTTGAGGGAGTCAAAGTCTGCTTTTCTGAAGTCCATGGTCCGTATCCTGCTGTTCTCCTTTCTTCCTTTTGTCAGGATCCTGAACTCGACCATCTCATGGTCAATGCTGCCTAGGTTGCCACCCACTTCTACTTCCCCTACCAAATCTTCCCTGTTTGTGAACAGCAGATCAAGAGAAGTGCGGCCCCTAGTTGGTTGCTCCAGCACTTGCATCAGGAAGTTGTCCGCAACACTTTCCAAAACCTTCCTGGATTGTCTGTGCTCTGCTGTATTGCTTTTCCAGCAGATGTCAGGGTTATTGAAGTCCCCCATGAGAATCAGGTCCTGTGAACTGGAAACTTTCCCTAGTTGAGTAAAGAAAGCCTCATCTACCTCATCCTCCTGGTCTGGTGGTCTGTAACAGAGACCCACCACAACATCACCCTTATTGTTCTTGCTTCTAAGCTTAACCCAGACACTCTCAACTGGTTTATCTCCAGTTTCATACTGGAGCTCAGAGCAATCATAGTGCTCTCTTACATACACCCTTTCGCCGCTGCCTGTCCTTCCTGAACAGTTTATACCCATCCATGACAATGCTCCAGTCATGTGAGTTACCCCACCAAGTCTCGGTTATTCCAATCATATCAGTTTTTTGACTGTGCCAGGACTTCCAATTCCTCCTGCTTGTTTCCCAGGCTTCTTGCGTTTGTGTACAGGCACTTGAGATAACTGGCTGATTCCCTATTTTCTCAGTGCAATTTAGGTGGCCTCCCCTGTTGCACCCTCCTCTTTCTGCTTCCTCTTGATGTCCCACTTCCCCAGTTACCTTCAGCCTAGGTCCCTGTCCCCCATCAAACCTAGTTTAAAGCCCTCCTCACTAGGTTAGTCAGCTTGTCTGCAAAGAAACTCTTCCCTCTCTTTGTCAGGTGAATCCCGTCTCCTCCTAGTAATCCTTCTTCCTGGAACAACATCCCATGATCGAAGAATCCAAAGTCCTCTCTCTGACACCACCTGCGTAACCACGCATTTTCTTCTGCAATGCGATGGTCCCGACCTGGGCCTTTTCCTTCAACAGGGAGGATGGACGAGAACACCACTTGCACCTCAAATTCCTTTATCCTTCTTCCCAGAGCCACATAGTCTGCAGTGATCAGCTCAAGGTCATTCTTGGCAGTGTCATTGGTGCCCACTTTGAGAAGTAGGAAGGGGTAGCAGTCTGAAGGCTTCATGAATCTTGGCAGTCTCTCTGCCACATCTTGAATCCTAGCTCCAGGCAAGCTGCACACTTCTCTAGTTTCCTGGTCCGGACAGCAGATGGATGACTCCGTCCCCCTTAGGCAGGGGTCCCCGACCACCACCACCCATCTCTTCCTCTTGGGAGTGGTGGTTGTGGAACCCCCATCCCTAGGACAATGCATCCCATGCCTTCTGACCAACAGGGTCTCCCCTTCTGATCCATTCCCTCCGATGAGTCTTCCAAATTGTTCTCCGCCCTAGTATCTGTACAGAGAGCCTGAAAACGATTTCTTACCTCTATTTGCATGGTGGGCATATAGATTCTCTTTCTTCGGGTGGTCACATGCTGCCAATTTTCTTCCCCGTTCTTCAGTCTCCCCTATGCTGTCTTCTCGGATTCTTCCTCATGCTGTGCCCACAGTAACTAATTATGTCTTCTATCAAGAAAGACTGTTTTCTTTAATGCAATGCAGGGTTGATACTTGGGTCTCTATTCTTTTAACCTTCTCTTCCAATATGGAAGCCAGTGTGCACTTTGTACAGATGAAGTATATAATGATTTATGATATTCCCTGACCCTTGCATAAAGCCTGAATAAACATGAAATACTAAGCACTGTATTATGTTTATGTGTTTATGCTGTGCCTTTGCTTCCCTTGTACAAACAGTAATAAATCCCAAGCAGTCACATATTTCACTTTATTCCAGCCATGAGTATTAAACTAAAATTTCTATTGATAAGTGTGTCAACACTACCTATAGTGAAGAACTCACTGTAATCTCCGGGGAAAATTACTGTTAATTATTTTCATTACAGTAACAGCCAGAGATGCCAACCAGATGAAGGCCTCTTTGTGCTAGTAAGGGACTGTCCTTGCTACAAACAGTTTGCAATCTAAGCTGAGACAAGACACAATCAATAGGTAATAGAACAAAACAGTGGATGAGAAATGATGAAGTTAACAATGGTAAAGAGGCACTGAACTATTTACAGAAGATTCATGAAAAGCAACATAATATTGTGGATAGAACATAAAATATTTAATGTTTTTAGTGGGGGAGGGCTTTGAGGCTATCAAAATTATTTCTATATGAATATTATTATTAATAAATTATGTATTTGTATTACCTTTGGGTCCTTGTTATACTGGATGCTGTACTAGACATAATAAAAAACAGTCTCTGCCCGAAAAAACATCAAAATAGGGCCTGGTCTATACTGACGATGGCGGTCAACAGGAAATGCGCAAGTTACATCATAGCTTGCGTATGTTCTATTGATGTACTTACATCGACATATCGCAACATCTACGTGGTGCTGCATTGATGGGAGATGCCCTCCCATCGAAGCAACCTTATTCCTTTTGTGGAGCTGGACTAAAGGCATCGACCGGAGAGCCCACCTTCCATCAATTGAGTGGGTCTACATGACTCGATCAACCGATACCGCTGTATCAATCGCTGCAGAGCCCACAGTGCAGACAAGCCCTAAGTGAGTACAAGGGGCAATGTTGGGGGAAGGGAAGAGGAAAGGGAAATAAGAATATTCATTTAAAGAGCGCCTTTTTAATCTAATTTATCAATATGAAAACTGAAACACTGAGAGGTTAAGTGACTGGTCAAATATCACACAGGAAGTTAGTGGTAGGGCTGTGATTACAACCAAGGAGTCTTGGCAGGCTCATAGTCCTGGTTTCCTAACCAGTAGGCCACATTCCTTACACTCTAGAACCTCAGAATCTACAGGTCCAAACATGTTATATGCAGACAGTTAAAATGTGAATTTATCACAGTCCTTTCAAAACAAGAATAACCATACAATGTAAGGAACAGTCCTAGGGCCACTCAACGAAAGGGTCATTAGGGACACGTCAGTGAAAGAGATGCTGTCTGGTGCAAACTCTCTTATCTATTGTGGTTACTATAATGTTCTGTAGTTTCATGAGAGTCTTTGGAATCTCTGTGGCTGTTCCCAAGTCTAGGACTAGTTCAGTTAACACACTTCCTTTCCCTGCTCTAACACAGCCTAGGAAAAACAAATCTGTTTTTTTGAGTGTGCAGAGAAAGCTATATAGAAGCAAGCATACACCCTGGTCTGTAACTTCATATGATGCTTGTGTAAGTGAGACCTGTCAGGTTTGTGTATGGAGAGATGAAACCAACCATGACATGCACAAAAAATTAAGGAAAAAATGTTGTAAAAGAAGTTATGCAAGATTGAGGCTGTTTTTATTTGTGACTAAACATCTAACTGTGCCAGGACCTCAAAGCCTACAGGCCTGAACCACCCAGACATTTAACATTGGCCTGTACAGTGGCTCAGTCTGACAGAGGACAAGATGTGGTGCAATCCCAAGACCTTAATCAGAAATCTCTCTTTTATGGGTTTTTTTTTCCTGAGACTCTTAATACTGATCAAGTAGTTTTGCTATTATCTAAATATACATTTGGCTATTCCAATTTGGGGGCAAGAGATGGATTTTTGAACTGCAGGAGTCTAACAGTGCAAGATGCTGCACTTCGTTAATGACTTGACAACATGTTTTTGCTACAGGCAGACTATTTATACATTCGCCAGCTGCAGCAATAGACACTTTGTTATGGTAGCTATCACGGATTACATGGTAAACCTATTTCTATATAAAGATGCAGTTTTTTGTTTTTGTTTTTTTAAACACACACACACACACACCCCTCCCAGCAGCAGGGCCAGATTGTATCTCCTACATTAGTGACGTCCTCAAATTAAGCTGAGTCAGAGCACTGTTCCTATTCTGTCCCACTCCTAGCTACGGAATGAGATCCAGAATGCCATCAAGGGCACCCCCATGAGAAGCTGCATGCACCACAGTCCTACTATCTCCAGAGAGCTGGGAGAAGGGGACAGATCATGTGTTTGAGATGGACACCAAGCTAAGGATCTGCTCACATTTTTGTGTTGCATCTGTGTGCAATGTGCATCCACACTTCCACTGCATTTGAGGGCACTGAGGACAGCACATCTAAGGGTATGTCTATACTGACAGCAGCAAAGTCGCCGCCGTCAGATCGATCTTTCTGGATCAGTATAGACCCGCTCAATCGATCAGGAAGTCAACGCAGTAAATCCACCCCCTCAAGTGGCATAGCACTCCGTCGATGGGAACACAGTTCCCATTGGCGCGGTACAGTGAAGAGGGCGCACAGAAGGGAATCACAGCAGTTGACGAGTGTTACGCAAGCTATGCAGAGTAGCTTGTGTAACTCCAGTCGACTGTTGCTGAATTTCCAGGTAAGTGTAGACCAGAGCTAAGTGAGTGCAGTTATTGGAACCAATTCTTCCCCCATTGAAATCAATGGGAGCATTTTTCATTAACTCAAGCAGGAATATGAACAGATTCAATGTCAACTGATTTAAACAAGGGATTTTGCTTTTCTGCTGCAGCATTCTAAACTATTATAAAATTTTGCCAGTTATAAAACTATTATAAACAATTGTAGAACAAGTCACTATAAAATAAAAGCAGGGTGAAATTTATGACTTCAGCTGTGTGAAACGCTCCCACTAAAATCAAACGAAACTTACATGCATGCTCAGAAATCAGGCAAGGTTTATCAAAAAGCTTCCTGATTCACATGAGCCCGGGTGCATCATAAACACATCTGAGTTGATGATTTACACTTACCTGATGAAGTTCCAGGAGGTGAGTGTGTTTGTGTGTGTGTTGGGGAAGGCAGTAAAACTAATATAGGGACCTCAAAAGTTAACGCAGCTTTCAGTGAAACTTGGAGATGATGATACACGTACACCCAGACTTACTTCTGGGTCCCAGCTGGTACTCCATTCTATGTACTGATCTCTGGGACACAATCTGAACCCTATCTTGCACACACAGTCAATACACAAGGTAACATAGGGCCACACTTTTGAGCCTGGTTACAGCCCATTTGTACCACTTGGGTAGTGTAAAGGGTCTGTTATTCTGCCGCACATCACTAGCAGGGAATCCTCTTCTTAAAGGAACTCCTTGCTGGCATATCTGTTCTACAGCCAAGCCCAAAGCCTCTGTCTTCACTGCTCCCCCACCTCCCAGCTTTGGGTGCAGTATATCAGGAATGGGCAGGGAGTGTTGTGGAGCTCCAGTATACTACACCAATTTTCCACTCCTGAGGACCCCATGCCAGAAGCATGATTTAGAGCTGCCTGGCAGAATCAGAATCTGGGAGCTGTAACTAGTTCCCTCATGCCCCATAGTGCACTCAGAGGAAGCAGCTCTGGTGCTGGAGAGAATCTGCTATGCTATACAACTATAGTAATCCTCACTCAAAAAATCCAGTTTAGTCACTGCTGATTTAGACTTATGTGCCTTCTGGCTATGAAGGCACAACACTTCCAACGCCATTTTTTAATGTAAAGTTTGTTCCAAACTTGGATAAGGAAACCAATAAAAACTGCCACAGCTGCTCCGACTAAAAGAAAGCAACTAAAGTAAACAAAGCTTTTGAATGCAATCTTAAGCAGCAAATTCTCTCACAGTCTTTAGGGTATTGTCAACACTGCCATGTTGCAGTTCAGATTACAGGTGTGTGATTTGCAGCATGCACCAAAGGGCGATGCTATAATTTCCGTTTGTGGATGCTGTGGGAGGAAACAAAGATTTCTAGCTCTCAGTAATGTAGTCTTGTTTGTTCACTAATGCAGTCTTCTTCACACAGGACCACATTAGTGCAGACTAGGGGCCTTTAAGTTCACACTCACTGCATCCATACAGGAGAGTAATAGCACAATACCCTCTAAACCAAATTGTGGGGCAGTGTAGACAGTACCTTAGACAGCAGTCAAAATCAGTGAGGGCACTGCTCTTGCAGAACCCAGAATATAGCACTGAGTATATACACTGAAGTGTAATGTGAATCTGCTTTCATTTCTAATGTAAATTATCATTAGAAGTCTTAAAAAGCTGTGAAAATACCACAGCTAAAATACTGTCACTTGAATGCCATCAGCCAGATGCTATTTTTGAAAGCATGTGTGACATGGTGTACATTTTCCATGCAATGTTTAATTTTAATGTTTTTATAAGGACTATACAGACTGAAATTTCTCAGAGCCTGAGAGAGAAAGGCAGCACTTGAGTTAACCACCTCAGAGTTAAAGAAGGAGGGAAAAAAAAAAAAAAAAAAAAAAAAAAAAAGGTTTCAACTTAACTTATATGGGACATTTGGGCTCCAGGTGGTGTATAATGGGTTTCAGCAGCATCTCCACAATGCCATGCCCTGAGAGATGGGATGCCATTTAACCTCAAGAGAGGGTGCTGAGTTTACTACCACTGTTCCAGCTAATGGGTTGGGATGCTGGCTGTGGATGACTGAAAATGTCCTGGGTCATGCCCCAGGTTGGCAAGCAAATTACTGCTCCCTAACCTCCTTGTCTCCTACACAATTCTCTGGAGAAATCTTGTTCACTTTGGCTGTCTGTCCTGCCAGTGATTTTCATGCTTAGAGGACAGCACCACTTATTGAATCCTCAATAGAGCCACTTGTTGGGGGCTGTAATGGGGTGGCACCCACCTCCCATGAGCGCTCCATTCTGGTTGGTGTGTCTGCAGTCTTTCAGTTTCTGGTGACCCCTGTCAGTGGTTCTCAGGCAGTTTTTCAGTGAGTCAGCTCTCTGGCTGAGTCACACACACTGTCTGTATGTGAATCAGAACAAACCCCTTCCCAGGATATACAGTCTTTAACTAGTCCTGGCTCTGGCATGGGGCCTTACCACCCTAGAGACACTGTCTTCCTGCAGCCCTTTCCAAGCTCAGTCCCTACTCAATCCCAGCAATCAACCAGAAGCCTTCTCACTCCCCAGCTCCCTACCAGCAACTGAGCTATCCATGGTCCTGCTGCTTTTTCAGCCAGCAAAGAACACAATCCTATCTCCTTCAGCTCCAGGCAGCAATTAACTACTGCACTTGTCCGCAGCTCCTTTTATATGGCCCTGCTGAGCCCTGATTGGCTACTTCCCTGAAACCACTCTAGGCTGCCTGGAGGACTTCTCACCTGCTCTTTCTTGGGATGGGGTGTGGCAGGACCCTGGTGCCTCCAGCAGGAGGCCTCTGGGCCTAGCCCATCCTGTCAGAGGGGCTTTGTTGTTATTGGGGTTTTCTTAATTTTTTTCTAAGTGTCCCATCCAAATATTGAGTAGGCCTGAACCAGACTTGCAAAAAATGATCTTGATCAAATTCAGAGTCCGAGTGTTAAAAGACTGCAAGTGAAAACAGATCTATTAAAGCTATAAGTTGGTGAGACAGCACACACTAATCACATCCCACTTGTGGGAAGTGGATACTGAATCCATTTTATAGAGCACCTCACTGAAAATACATGATTTAGGTCTTCTAATAGTTTTTACTACCAAAGAAGTTTTCAAAGCTAGAATATGCCTCTAGGCACATCCCTTACCAGGGGTGGTGTGTGAGCAGTATTACCCAGGAGACGTGCTCCAGTGTGACTTCTGAATCTTCCCCACTCCATACTGTTGTTCAGTGATCCATTAGCCTGCTTGTTCTCAGAGGGCAGACATGTATTCCTCTTAACAGCAATAAATTAATCCTACCCCCACCTGGACAACTGCTCTGATCAGCAAGCAGAATAAGTGGACCCAAGGCAATTTCTTTTCCTCTCCCAACTGCTCCAAGAGAGGGAGTAAGCAGATAAGCAGCACCATTTACTCGTACTTGCAGGGAATCAAGAGTAAAGGCTTTTCTTATTGTCTCTTCCTCCATTGCAAAAAACATGTAGTCCAAGCACAATCTAGCTCTTCTGAGAGCAAGGGAACCTGTGGTAAAAGAACATTTTTTTAATTGTGGTAGAGAAATTTGGCCACAAATCCAAGGTTACAGCCGTGGCTCTTTGGCTAAGAGAGTCCTACTTTTTGTTTTTAATCTTTTGTATTACAGGTCTTTAATACTAATTTGGGTAAGTAAAATATTGCAAGGGAAAACTAAATTAGGTTGAATGTTGCTGAAAAGCCCCTGAAGAACAACAGATATGAGGAAGATCCTAATATGGCTTTAAGATTCCTCAATAGTACTTTAGAACATAAATATCTTTCAATGTTTGATCAGTATCTTCCTGTTTGCTTTGTTTTAGCTCTGAATCCAGTGGTATAATGCAGAATATTATTCTAGGAACAACATTATGATGCTTTCTTTAGTTGCGAATCACACATTGCACTAATTTTCATCATACACCTTTAAATCTTTGACCCCCTCCACCACTCAAATGTCTGCTGTAAATTACACCTCACAATTGCTGCACATGTGGAACCACAATATCTCATTAGGAGATTTTTTTTTTTTTTTTTTTTAAACCCATAGAATTACAAGAAAGAAGAGTCCAAATGGAAACACATTGTTTAAAGTTCAGGATGTGCTAACTAAGCATCTTTCTGAATCTGGAGCAGGTCAATAAGGAAACACACAGTTCTCAAGTACAATACTGTATACTGCGAAAACAAAAGTTAGTCAGCTCTCAAAGGTAATGTTTCATTATAGTTTATTGTAAATTAGACCCATACTTTGTTATAATGAAGCACCCAGTTTCCTCTGTTACAGTTCCATATCTAATTCCTATGTACTACATTGAAAACACACCCCTCGCTTGTCACAAGAAGCATTTTGATTATTAGGTGGTGAACACTTAACCTTGATCTGAGAAGATATCCAGATTTTGCAGTGACAGTTTCAGTACCGGACCTTTTGTCTCTAAATTCCACCATTGCCAAGCTGGCAACTGCTTTGTTGTAATATGGAGCCAACAAGTCCAAACCCTCTACTTCATTCATATTGCTGTAATAAAATAATAAATAAGTGATAATGCAAACAGTAAATGCCAAAATATTTTAAATTTAGGCTGCTATTGGCTCTTTATGACATTATTGCTGAAGACAAGTAAGGAATTAATTAGTCCGCAGAAATCCAGGCAATTTCTGATGTCCAATCTAGGAGATGGATAAAATGTTACAGACTGTCTACTCATCAGACATCAAGCTGCAGGCTTTGGACCAAGGCTAAACAAAAACAGTCATTAATAAATTATTTTCATTATTACTTTTTCTGTGGCAGTACTTTACAATAACACAAGCCACTAAGGGGACAATTTTAAATCAAATTGTGAAAATAAAAAAAAAAAAACATTCCTTGTGGTGTATGTATGTGTCTGTTTGTATATATATATTCCCCCACTCACCCTCCACAAACCACTCTCTGCTTAAGTAAATACTGAATTGAGATCAATATGAGTACATGTCATCCTATGTAATGACTTTCTAGTCTGCACATGTATCGCATGTGTAATAAGGTCAGAGATGGCTTCCTTCAGAACAAGTTAAGGAAACTCAATGAGTTTATTAAAAAATTGTAAAAAAAAAACTGCATTACGTATTTAAAAAAAAAAAAAAAGTCAATCCAGTTTAATAACTTGAATCCCAGAAAAATCCAAAGTTTGGTCTTTAGTTGCTTAAATCCAAAACAGTACAAATTAAAAAAAAAAAGAGAAAGAGAGAGAATGTGAGTGAGAAAAATCATAGCATAGTTGTTCCTGAATAAAACTTGTAGAATTAGCATGTTCAATGAATTCAGTGGACCATAGTGATTTTAAATATGTTTGTACATTGTGGCTGTAATGTTCAATGTTCATGTTCACAAGCATGTTTATTGAAAGGCTGTGCGATCTTCTAAACATACATACGAATACACATTTAGTGGTAGGTCAGATTCCCAATGGAATTGAAAACAGTATTTTGTGTCTTTTTAGGGAGTGAAAAGACATGAAATCAAGATCACCACAAATCAAGATCATCATCTAAAGTGAGCATGCTATTGGGTCTGAGACAGCCCTATAATATATCAACCTGATTGTAAATGCTTTTTTAAAATTTTGGATGGAAAGATAAGAAATTAAGACAAAATAATTAGTTTCAGGTAACACTAAGTGTCTAACTCACAGAAGCAAGGAAACTAAACACTGAAGGCTAAACCTTGAGATCTTTACTCAGTTTGACTGCAACAGGAGCTGGCCTGAGTAAGGACAGATTAAAAAAACCTGAGAAACATGCCCAGGATTTCTGTTCTTTAAACAAATTTTTAGTATTTGTGCTATAGCTTTGCTATTTGAAAAATACCCGTCTTTGTTACGTGTTTTTGGATGTAGAGGTGAAAAGTACTATAGAACAACAGAGTATTATTAGTAGGGGAAAAAAATCGCTGTTTTATCTACAGAAAACCAAAGTGTTTGCCACAAGGTCACATGGGTGGTCGGGAGCAGAGCCACGAATAGAACCAATGTCTAATTCATAGTCCAGTTCCCTATACCTAAACCTCAGTCCCTCTATCTGATTTCAATTATAGTAAGCATAGGATTTCGTTTAACAATAGTAAATAAAGCATTTTCAAATAGGACAGTCGCTTATAAAGGGACTGTGTCCCTTTGCATATTCCCTGATCCATCAAAAGCATCTCTGGACTCTCAGATTTATTTTATTTTACACTAGAACAAAATGAAGGAAAGAGATAGTATTCATTATTAATCTAAGTGAAAACATGGCCCTACTGATGTTACCAAATTCAATTAGGCTGTTAGCAATCTGCTGAGTAAGAACTGATCAAGTGTCCCTTGAGGTCAATTTGCTTACTGACTTCAGCTGGACAGGTCTTGAATGCTCACAGCAGAAGTCAGAGATCATGCACTAGAAGAAGCTTTAACTTACACACCTAATTTTTTCAAGATGTTAAAAAAAAAAGTTAGGAGGGTGAAATCAGTTCAACTTGCTCGCTTTGGCCAGTTTCAAAAGTATTAGATGGTTTTTAATAGCTTTCATCCCGAAGGATCACAACTTGCTTAGCAATCTAGATGCCTACACCACTGACTGTTGGGTGGATGGCAATAGCCAAGCAACTTTCAGAACACCGAACAACAGTGTGGGGTGAGGAAAAAACTGTCTGACAAAGGAGACATTCAGTTTCTATGGTGAAGACAGCCATATAGGTTAGGAAATCCACAAGTTAGAAAATTCAGGACTCTAATGCAAAGCCACATGCTTATGAAGAGCTTGATAGGGCCATTAACACAGTAGACAAGGTGTTGGTTTCGGAGGTCTCACCGAAAGTCTTCCCTCTCTCTGTCCGCAGACTCACATAAATTAAAGTACCATGCAATGAACTGCTTTATCTTCTTTGGCAGGATGAAAGACTAAGCTGGCCCTGTTGTGATTTAAATACATGGTTTTAGGAAGGCTAGGTGCATATCAAACTTGAGGCCTCATCTTCCAGTCTTTGCATATGCAAAATGTCGTCCATTGCCTTCAACGGAAGGTTGGATGTCTAAGAAATACAGGTGTGTGTCTCCTGATGCTCAACTAAACAATCCCCTCCTTTGGAAATATACACTCCCATCTCTCATTTGGGCCAGCTTCTAGAGACATGTACCAGATGCTAAAACAGAGAATAAATGAAAAATTTGTGTTCCAATTATGTGGAATAATGAGCTACTTCACATATGAACAATGGAAGAAAGCAGCCCTATATGCTCACATTATTAAAATAACAAAGGGTTATTTAGCCAGTAAATGTAGTTAAATGCTATTTTCCAACTTGAAGGCCTCAAGCGTTTGAACGGAGGGGTGGGGAGACCCACTGTTGCAGCACATTTGCCTTGCATTGTTCATGCACATACCTCCAAGCATTATACTTCTTGTTCCATTTGCAAAATGCTGATACATTTTATTTAAAAATAGCCTATGGCATAATAATTCCAGAGCTCTGAATGGTTCAAGGAGGTTTATTTCCAAAAGATTTTTTTACATTTCTCTTGAATAACATTTGTGCGTAACCATTGCAAAGCCATTGCCTTGCCTTTTAAAACCAAAAGATTTGAAACCTACCACTGGCATTGTAATATTGTATTTTATTAGACTAATTTGCCATTTAATTTGGATGACTGATTTCTGGCGTAATCTATACCCTGTCTCTCAATACTAATGAGATCTAGAGTGTTGAATCATCCTCCAAGCCAGTTCCTTTTTCTTCCTAGTGCATAAATTTTTTAGGCCTGGTTTTTATTCATTTCTCCATTCCCTGTCTACAAAACAAACTCCAGGGACCTTCAGTAGATGGATTATCACCTGTCTGCATGGAAAGAGGGATGCTCCTCTGTAGAACTGTCCTCTTCTACAAGGGACTCTGGGGAATTCTAGGGGAGGTTGGAGTTTTAGGGAAGTGAGAATTACAGATTTGTTCTTTTTCTGTAGTTTGAGGGAGGGGGGGAAATAAGAAATCCAGCCAGAAATTGATTCAGCTGGGAGCTATAACTAACTCTGTATCCCTTCTAGGGCTCCTACTGAGCATGTACAAAAGGACCAAGATAATAACAGAATATTTATAACAAGAGCTATCCTGCTAGGGAAGGAAGAGAGGGCCAGGAGAGCAGCTGCCTGGGGCAGCCGTCCATGCAGATGACTCTCAACTGAATACAAGTAGGGAGTTCTTTATCCATAAGTCACTTAGATTTGCAGAGGTGAGGGAGCTCACTCTCCAACCCCTCTCACCAGGAGGCATGTGCTACAGGAAACAGAAAAACCATGGAGATTCTTCTGCCTCTCTGGTCCTCTTCTTGGGTTTCTCCACAGGAAAGGGAGAACTTGGCACAAGGAAACTACCTATACTTAATAGCAACTGGTGTTTATTCTCTTTAGCAACTTGGATAGTTAATGCTGTGAGGAAATATAGGTAAAGCAGAGGTCACTTAGCACAAGACAAGAGAGTCACTTTGCTTTACAAATATTATAGGTACACTATTCTTTCTCCACACCTGGGTTCTCTTTGTTCTTTTTAAAGATGGGTACTATGTTTGTCCTTCTCGAGGCATGTGGGACCTTTTCTCACACTGCATCACAACCATAGTATCCCCACCACACCCTCTTATCTCAGTCTTTCCCTTACCATGCACCCAGGCCCAGTTTCTCACCTCTCTGTATTCCAATCATATTGCTCCCTCCTTCTCCTCCTCCTCACTGCCTATAGCTTCCAGTGGGGGGGGGGGGGGGGCATTGAAAGTAAATAACTAGTGTTCCGTATTTCCAGTTTTTACCCATTTTCACTGATAAATTACCAGTTTTTTATTAAAGGAGTTCAGTTTTTACTGATTTACACCCATTTATCAATCCGCTCAGTATTCTTTTGGGTACTTATTTTTGTTAAACACTAAAGCTTTATGCGATGGTTGTGTCCTACAACTCTGAGATTGAAGCAGTTCCCCAGTGTAAAACATGGAACACACACACACACACACACACACACACACACACACAGGAGGTCAGAAAATCAAATAATGTTAATATTGTGCTATAATTGGCTCACAAGGAGATGCTGCCAGCCGATTTCTTTGCATCCATTCAGTGTGGCGCTGAATTTAAACAATCAGTCCTCCACCGATGAAGACATGTAATGCCCCCATCCACCCAGTTACCTCCTCTAGTACTAATCTCCTTATGGGTTTGGATGGATGTGCCTGGGTTCTTCTGGATCCCCACACAGCCAGTTTTCCTTTCTCTGTGGCTGGCTCCAGACAACGCTCAGAATGTCTTCTCCCCCCTCCAGGGCTCCCAGGGATGGGCATCTCACTCCCTATTGGTCAGGCTAGCTCTTCTTCCTGGGGGCTTTCCCTTGTCAATCATTTGACTCTGCCCCTTCCTCTGAGCAGGCATGCCTGTAATCCTTCCCCAAACCAACAGGGGCCCCTGTTCTACATAGTGTCTCTTCTCTGTCTCTGTGTTGTCTAGCTGCCTGAATCTGCCCTTGGCTCTCCCTTCCTACCAGGGACAGTGTGCCTTTCCTTGAACTACAAGCACACAGAGCCCCAGTAACCTAGGAAAGCTCCTTGGGAGTTACAGATAGATAAGGTAAAAAGGTAACATGGGGCAAGGATGCAGATCTATGCCTGAATACCAACAAGAATATCAGTTCTTAGAAATTGTCAAGAAAAGTAAGGATGGGAGAGAAGAGGCTACAGTGTGCTGGAAGTACTGCATCACTGAGGCCAGTTCTCACACTGACAGAATAAAGAAGCATGTCAAAAAGCAAGCGACACAAGAAGCTTAAAGAAGAAAGTAAGCGTCGGGATAAAGAGTCAATATCAGGAGCTTTCACCAGGGCCTTAATGAAAGAGAGGAAGCAGCACGATTGTCTCAATGAATTTGTGCATGCTCTGTGTTTCATCAGATAACTGTTGTTAATAGCAGAGGGGCCTACTGGTGACTTTGTGTGACAATACTGTCCAGCAGCAAAAATCCTTCCTAATGCAGACAGCCTCACTCATAAGTATCTGAAAGAACCTGATAATGCTTTAGTATCTAAACTGATGGAATGAACTGATGGAAATGTGATGTCTATTCTGATTTTTGACAAGTGTCCTGATGTTTTGGACCGTCCAGTTCTTGGCCTTCTCTTTTCATTTTTTTTTTTTCCAAAGCAAAAAAACCCCACTTTGTTTTGTGCTGATGTGACATTAACCCCTCTGCTGACAGCCATTTTGTTGATGCAGCAACAGTATTTGAGATGTATCAACTAATTTGGGAAAATGTGGCCACAGCTAACAGAGATTCTGCTCCCTACATGGCTAAGTTTGCACAGGAGATTAAACTCAATCAGAAACCGGAGCTGCTACGTTATTACCGGTCCTGCTAATGTGATTAAGGTTGCACTGTCAGCAGCTACTGCTACAAAAGAACAAAAACAAATTTTGCAATGCTGAATGTCCTGCAGAACAGAAATTCTGAGTTTCAACCAGCTGTACCACTGAACATGTGTGAACACAGATTTTCAGAGACTCATATTATGGCCAGATTTGAATGAATTTTCATAGGAATGTGCCTTTGCTATTCCTACATTAAAGCAACCCTCCTACCAATTTCAAGTCCCTGATCCAAAGCATGGAGGTGCTAGAGCCCCTGAATGAAATAGTTGTAAGATTTAAATATAGACAAAATAATATTTCCCCAACCTCATTTCTGGCAAATGGCTGAACAATTTTTGCTAAAAATTTCATTTAAAAAGGAAAAAAAAAAAAAAAAAACCAATCTGAGACAGACATTCAGCATGGAAAATTTCAATCCAAACATTTAAGATTTGGCAAAGTTTTAAACCATATAAAGAAAAAGAAAACAAGGAAAGAAGTGGGACAGCTAAACAGTGAGGCTGGGGTGGAGATTAAAGATAATCTAGGCATACGCCCAACATCTCAACACTTTGCCTCAATTTTTAATAAAGGTAATGAGGAGTTTATGGGTAGTGGCAGGTTGGCTAATGGAAATGGGGATTTGGACGTTACCACAGCCGAGATGGAAGTCAAACTCAAACAGTTTAATGGGACTAAATCGGAAGGCCTGGTTAATCTCCATCCAAGAACATTAAAGGAACTGGTGCATGAAATTGCAAGCCCAATAGCACGGATTTTTAATTAATCTAAAAACATGGGAGTCGTACCCTATGATTGGAGTATTGCTAATATAGTAGCTATCTTTAAGAAAGGAAGAAAAAAAGCGATCCAGGAAACTACAGACCAATTAATTTGACCTCAGTTGTATGCAATGTCTTGGAACAAATACTGAAAGAGAAAGTAATTAAGGACACAGAGGTAAACAGTAATTGGGATAAAATATAACATGGTTTTACAAAAGGTAGATTATGCCAAACCAACATGATCTCTTTCTTTAAGAGGATAACCAATTTCCTAGACAAAGAAAATGCAGTAAATCTAATTTACTTGCATTTCAGTAAGGCATTTGACACTGTTCCACATGAGAAGTGATAAATTAAATTAGAAAAGACGGGGATAAATATGAGAATTGAAAGTTTGGTAAGGAATTGGTTAAAGAGGAGATAACGGGTCATATTACAAGGTGAATTGTCAGCCTGCAGAAAGATTACTAGAAGAGTTCCTCAGGGATCAGAGTTGGGACCAATCTTGTTTAACATTTTCATTAATGACCTTGGCACAAAAAGTAGACATGCACTAATAAAATTTGCGGATGACACAAAGTGGGGAGGTATTGCCAGGATGGAGGAGGACCCGGAACATTATACAAGAAGATTCGGATGACCTTGAAAACTGGAGTAATAGAAATGGATGAAATTTAATAGTGCAAAGTGCAATCTCATGCACTAAGGGACCAATAAGAATTTTCAACCTAGTTCACTAAAAATAGCTATGTAGCCACAGTGGCATGGATGACAGCCTGGGCTAGCCATCTGAGTGCATACCTAAGTTACCAGTGGGATTGTGCTTTGGTGGCTAACTCATGCTACTGCCTGCGCTGCTATGGCTATACTGTTATTTTTAGCAAGCCTGCTCATTCAAAGCTAGTTCAGGTATGCCTGCCACAGTCACATCTCCCCAACTGCAGTGTAGATACCACGCTGTGAAGGAACATGTGAGCTGCACAGAGTGATTGGATAACTGCACAAAGTAACTGTGTTAGTGGCTGACAAGCTATAGTAACTGAAGCCATAGCTTATATATCCCGATGAGCCAATCAACTGGAGTTGAGGGCTTGTGTGTGGATGAACTTGAGTTAGGGACAACTTTCAAGTTATAACTCAAGTTATAAGTGCAGCAAAGACAGATCCTGTGTGAGTCACGCTGCCAAGTCAGAGAGGGACCAAGAAGCAGCTGAGTAGGGCTGCCCATTTACTTGGAGGCTCCAAGATGCGTGAAAATGGATCCTGATTTCCCCAGGCACTCTCAGGATCCATGATGACTGAAGTTTTAACTTAAGTTCAGGGTAACCCTAACTCTCCATTTAATTTTATTGTATTTGTATATTTTAAAAAGGTGTTTAACAAAGGCCATAAAAGTGCATGTGGTTTCAAAGCTGTTCTACGTACAGCACAGTGCATGAAACCATCACTCTTTAGAGCAGGGGTGTCAAACTCGCTGATGGTGACGGGCCAAATTCACATAAAACTGCACTTCACAGGGGCCATGCAATACCCTCCGCCGAAAACTTCAGGGAGTCTCTCTGCTTTTTGGTGGCAGGGTTCTGCAGAGGAAGGTATTGCCGCTTTAAGACTCTCTTAAAGTGGCAATGCCCTCCGCCGACAAATCTCTTAAAGTGGCAATGCCATACGCAGAGAAATGCGTCAGCACAACTCACTTACACTGGCCGAACGTGGGCCGGATCAAAAAGGTTCGCGGGCCAGATGCGGCCCGCGGGCCATATGTTTGACACCCCTGCTTTGAACTAGACTAAAGAAACAAACAAATCAAGTATTTCCAGCATTCCATTGTTGAAGCAAGAAAAAGAAAAATAAAGTAATCAAGATGAGTAGCTTTTCCGAGCACAGTCTAACTACAGGGCGGTTTTTACTGCTGTTTCTCTAGCAGGGAAAGTATAAATGTAACACACACAAGTTAAGATATACAAAAGGGCAATATTTCAGGGTGAAGTCCAGGCAGATATCTCTCCTAAAATTCAGAATATATCTGAATGAGCACACAAATTTACATCTGTTACTGGATTAAAAGGAACATCTACATTACAGAATGGGGGTTTTTAATTGACTAATGTTTTAAAGTGCTGTTCGTTTGCCTGCAGCTCTTTCCAGTTTGCCACTCCTATTTGGTTGCCACCTTCTAGTAGTATGGTACGGAAAACACTGTATCTGGTTGCTCTATGCGATTTAGTAGCACTAAAGCCAAACTAACATCTCTTGTGGATTCCCCCTAACACTTGGAGATCCTCTGGTGCTTTGGAGCTGCTATAGTGGCTTCTGTCCCACTATCCCACTCAACCGACAGTTCTGGGGATGTTATGAGAGATAAGGTGTGGCGAGGACACCACTATATGACAAAGATTCCTGCTCACTAGAACAGCCAATTGGTAGCTGTGAGGAGCTGGTGTTAGTTATACCAGCCTCTAGCCCCAACCCATACAGATTGGCCCCAGGATTTGGGGATTGAAAAAAGTGGCTGAAAGTTACCTTTGCCCCAACTCACAAGTCTAGCCATGTACACGATTTGGCTGGACCAGATAAAATTAGTTTTCTGCCTGAATCTACAGAGTCAAATTACTGAAGAAAAAAAAAATCTAAATCTTCATTACTCCAAAGCAAAAAAAAAGTCTTCTCAGACTTTCAGGATCAAAGTAAAATAGATATTGCTAGGCCTACTTGTATAAATGATTGGATCCAGGAATTAGTTTCAGTTTTGCCAACTCTTGGGATTTTATCACAAGTCTCATGATATTCAGTGTTTTCCTTTAAGCACCTTGAATCCTATACTTACATAAACTTCCCAGCTTTCATTAGAAAGAAAGTCCTTGTGATTGTGAAAAAAAAGCTCAAACATCACCCAAGTGTACCCTCAAGGCTCAAAAACCAAAAGACAAACATAAAGAACCCCAAATGTATTATTTCTTTACATTTCTCATGTTTTTTTAATCTAATCTTATGATTTCTGGGGCCCTGACTCATGATTTTTGAATGGTTGGGATTGGCCATAGTATCGTTCTCGGACTTCTTCTGGGCAGGCCATATTACAAAGTCAATACATGTATAAAAAACAAGAGGCAGAATGAGATCTGGTGTTAAAACTCACTCCACTTGACTGAAGCTTATGATTCCCTCATTATACATATCAAACAGATTAGAACCTTGACTCACCATGCCCCTTGAGACATAGAAGCACAGGTAATAGATAACTCCTCATACATTGAAACTTGCACTAAGGATCATCCCCTAATAGGCAACTCATCATCTTAAGAGACCACTTTAAAGTATCCCCTGCTTTCCAGGATAGTTACCTTTGACCTGTCATTAAAAAAAAACCCTCTACTAGGCAACCAGTATTTGCCTGCCCACTTGAGAGTTATTTAGACCTTTTAACGGTATTTTCCTCTGAATAGCAATATATCAGACACACAATCACAATCACACACACACAATCACACTTCAAATGAAGTATGGTTTTCCTGTTTACCAGGAAAGGTGTTAATCTGTAGCTTCCACAATCAACTATGTTTTGATGCTGGAAAGAAAACAGAATGTTACCTTAAAGGAGCAGCTTCTCCGTTTTTAAAAACTCTCATAAAGATAAGAAAGAAAAATCCTTAAGTGGGAAGATGGGGGATAGGGGGATGTTCCAGGTTACATAACATCAAGGTCCAGGGTTTGGTGGGTTTTTGTTGTTGTTGTTTTTTTAAAGACATTTATATCCTGAAGAAAATTCTATCCCGAGGTTCTAGTTTGTATTGTCAATCAACAGAAACAGGTTGTACACATTTATAGGAAGTGAATATAACCTTTTGTACAGAATCTGCACAGATGTTGTTTATTAACATGTTGCAATGAGCTTTAATGTATTGCACTCAGTTATTTTAATGTACATTTTAATGCTCTTTCAGATATTATGAAGAAATATTGCACATTGTATTATCAAACCCTGTAGAGAAATACATTACAGTAAGTCTTAGGAAAACAGGGAAAATAATTTAAATGCACAATATTTCTGATTTATGAGCCTGTTCTTTGAAATCAAAATATTAGTGTCATAGAATAAAGGTGGGGTGTCTATGTGTCTGTATATTACAGAAATAAAAAGCATCCTACAGCAACAAATAGCAGTAGATTCCCAGCGAAGAAAAATATAAGCTTTCTCCACCAACAATAGCTTCACATTTAAACAAAACAAGTCAACGGATTGTCTCTAAACCCACCAAACAAGCATTTTTTTCCGCTCTTCTTCACAAATGGGTGAAGTCTTAAAACACATCATAAAAAACTCTGGAACTCCATTATATCGCTCTGAGCTGTGGACTTGGACTTGTGATTTGGGGTCTATTTCCAGCTCTAGCACTGGCTGTATGGGTGACCTTGGACAAGTCACCTTCCCTCTTTGCCTCAGTTTCCTCATCTATAAAACGGGGATAATGAATATGTGAAAAATCTTCCTGAAAGTGACTCTCAAATAATCATCCAAGGTAACTGGTACAAACCATTTTGCTTGGGAGTCTTTATACTACATTGGAAAAAAAAGCACTAGAAAATGTGTTGATGAAGCAAATCTTTCACTGGCAGAGAGATGGGCTAGATACTCTCATCAATATTTAAATAACTCAGATTTATTTTTGCTGTTAGTTATTTGAACAACAGCCGTGCCTAGATGGCTCTGCGACAGGAGCCCTATTGTGCTAGACGCTGTACAAACACATTGTAAGAGAAAAAATCCCTGCCCAAAAGAGCTTGCTGTCTAAAGACACAAAACAAAGGGTGGGAGGGGAAACAAAGGAACAGACTGGTAAAGTGACTTGCCCAATGTTACACAGCCAGTGAGAAGACAACCAGGGAATTCATTGGACCCAGGTCTCCTGACTCCCACTTCAGTACACTATAATCCCTGATTTTTTAAAATTATGTTTACATACAACTATTCATGTGCCAACTGGCATTAGGTATTCAAGTTGTGTGAAAGCTGAATGGATGGAATCCATTGTTTTAGCAGAACAGAATCTTTGTATTTATGTACATAACCAACAGCACTATCCAACCCTGACCTGTAGGTCCTTCCCTGCTCTTCAACTGACAGCCTGTGTCACCAGCCAAGCTGATAACTACAGCAGCAATTAGCAACTTATTCCTGCACCTCAGCATATAAAATAAGGGACTGGCTATTTGAACAAATACCATGTGTGGAAACGGAGGGGGAAATCCACAAAGAAATTATAGTGGCTTGGTTTAATGAGCCAGCACACACGGTGCAGACTTAATGGGCAACACTGACAGGGTTCAATTATAGAGAAGTCTGCAGCCTCATTACTACCACTGGTTGTCACTTAGTGCATTAGTCCAGGGAACCTACACAGTGGGAGGCAGACAAAGGAAAAAAAGGGGAAGAAATGGAAAAGGAGAGTTTTCTTAAAACAATAAGGATATATAGCCTCAACTCACAAAACAGAGCGCATCAGTCTGAAAAGCCTGACATAGGTGTAATGCAAGAGGGAACAGAGATGCACATACCTACATACCCACACCCTCCTCCCTATCAGACACAGATTGTTAAAGGAATAATGCAGAAAAGCATAGAAATCTGAAGGAGGAAATAGAGTCATGAAACTTTTTTTATCCACACAAGAACCACTCACTTTTTAATTTATTTGTAATCTTTTAAACCACATATTGATGTTGGCATTAAACCTATCTTCCATGATTAAACCTACTTCCATATACCAATGTTACCAGGCCAGTTAAAGCCTAATCTAGATATGGGAGCCCTTCCATTCACTAAAATGGTGTGGCATCAAGCCATTAATCCCATAGTTACATTTTAAAAAAAATCTGAAAGTTCACAAGACAATTACTGAAGAATAACCCCATGAGTTTTCCACATTCTCCCAAAGGCCATGGTCTTAAGTGGACCGAGCACTGGACTGGGACTCAGGACACCTGCATTCTATTCCTGACTCAGCCACAGGCCTGCTGGTTGACTTTAGGCAATTCTTCACCACCTTGTGCCTCAGTTTCCTCATCTATAAAAGGGAATAGTAATTCTGCTTTCCTTTCAAAGTGCTTTGAGACCTACTGAGGAAAAGCACTACATAATAGTTTGGTTATCATAACACATTTTTACCAGCTATAGAATTTAATCAGTTTCTTTTTGCATTCATTAAAACACTTTTGCCACGTATAAAAAAAAAGGTGACATTCCTTTTAAATGATGCAGAAAGACATAAATGGAGTGGAATGCAAATGATCTGCGTTTAGTTCCCGGCTCTGCTACACACTTCTTGTATGATTTAGTGCAAGTCACTTACAGGGAGATTTATAAGAGGCATCGATTTGCAGAGAGAGTTGGGCACTCTTTGTGCCACTGAAAACCTGTATTAATTCCTCTCTCTCAATTTCCATCTGAGGAGGATAACACTTCTGTGTCTCTCTGACTTGTTTAGATTGTAAGCTCTTCGGAGCAGGGACCATCGCTCACTATGTGTTTGTGCCTAATACTGGGCCCTGATCTCAGTTGCGATCTATGGATACTAATTGATACACATAATTAGTACTTATTATATACTAAGGCATATAAACTCTAAGAGCCAAAAATAAGCACCCTGTGTCTGCTTTATGAAATGCACACAGCCCAAAACATTTACACTGGGCTTTTCAAAGAAGCCTAAGGGAGTTATGTGCCAAAATGCCAATGAAAATCAAATGTCAGTTGGGCGCCTTACTCCCTTGGGCTCCTTTGAAAATCACAGCCTAAATGGTGGTCATGAAGCAGAATGCTCAGATTACTGGTGTCCTAGGTCAAATAAAACAAGCAAGCAAGAACATAGGCTATCCAGCATACTCCCGATTATCTGAATAGCATGGGGGACACAGATTTTATTTGGATAATTGGGAGTTCGGATAATTTAAAGGGCAGGAGATGTTTGGCAGCAGGAAGGCCTTCCCTGCAGCCACAAGCTCCTCCTCTTCCTCTCAGTCCTAGTGAAGAGTCTCTGCTCTGCCCTGCTCACTCACTCTTGCAACAGTGGGCTGCAGAGAGCTCCCTGTGCTGCCACAGGGCTGGTGACACCCAACAACAGGGACAGTTGTAGTCCTGATAGGGTAGAGCACAGTCTTGTCATGGCCCCACTCACTCATTCCTGTGATACCAAGGCTGCAATGGGCTCCGTGCGCTGCCACAGGAGCCATTCAGCAGCAGGGTTGCCCGCCTCTCTCACCCCTCCCCTCGATGACTGGGGGCTTCTCCTGCTCCTCCTCATAGAGCTGAGACCCCTGGCCAAGACTATTATCTGAACCAACACATTATCCAAATCCCTACCTTGTCCCCCAGCATATCTCTTATACTTGGAAACAAGGCAGGGATTTGGATAATGCTGAGGTTTGGATAATAGGGTTTCAAGTAAACAGGAGTATATTGTATATGATTACTAAATGACTATTTGCTACAACAATCTAGACCAACCCTTTCAAAACCACAAGTATAATATGAACTCCTCCCCCCACACACACACACTCGTTGATAAGGGAACCTATTAATAAGTTGCTTCTGAATAGTCAAGACCCTATTTAAGAATCACACATCTGGCACTTGATCATGCTCTACACATTTGTGTACTAGTTTTTAATTACTGCCCTTTCCTAGGTAATAAGCCTTTATTCCGATTCACACAATATTATGCTCTTAATTATTTTTTTTAAAGGTTTCAAGAGGCAGATGCTGCCCTTTGGAAGAAATAACGGTTAAGATTAAAATCTCTGTGCGTAACAAAGACAAGTAGGTGCCTGTCACACACACCAGTCTGAGTCAGTGATTCTACATACTAATTTGACTGTATTTCTGAGAGGCTGGTCTGCAGTGTCCAGCCAATACAGATAGTCCCAGTTATGGGGCTACAGTTAAGATTATCTGTTAATACAAGATGCTTCATTCTGGCATATTTCACAACATGAAGTCTAAGGCCGAAATTTATGGATAGACTCAGGCTTTAAGGTCAGAAGGGACCATCGTGATCATCTAGTTTGACCTCCTGAACATTGCAGGCCACAGAACCTCATCCAACCACTCCTGTAATAGACCCATAACCTCTGGCTGAATTACTTAAATCCTCAAATCATGATCTAAAGACTTCAAGTTACAAAGAATCCACATTTATACTAGTTTAACCTGGAAGTGGACCCGTGCCCCATGCTGCAGAGGAAAGCAAAAAAACCCCAGTAGAAGCCTCTAATTTTGGCTGCTTGAGATACCAGATGTCAAGTTGGGCACCCAAAACTTGCCAAGTCAGAGCAACTTTTGAAAATGTTGGTCTAAGTCTATTAATTTGTCACCTGAAAGTTCAATTTGCCAAAATGATGATGATTAAATTAAATATACTTCAAATAATACTATATATTATAATGTTTATAGGAATCAACGTCCAGCACAGACAGTCCCAGCTAATAATCCAAAAGACAGCTATAAAATCTATTACCACCAGGCAGCTTTTATGAAAAGTGTTACAAACACAGGCCAATAGTACATAATATCTAGGACTGTGTAATAAAGGCACTCAATATCATGTACATAGGGGCCTAAAAGGTGTGCATAAGATTTGCCCTAGCAGCATTCTACTTGTTACGTCAATGCTTCCAATCTAAATTAAGATACATTGAGCAAATAATTACATAGCTCAAAATACATATTTATCAGCAGGAATTACAGGGTTGTGTCATATGGTAAGTCAGCTAAAATATTCACCAACACTGCTAGTTTGCGGTATGACACAGGCGATTTGTCATATTGCAGCCAAAAAGCATGTATGTGAAGTACTTTACATGTGCAATTAAATATTGCAACCTCACATTTTGGATAAGTATTTCCAATCAATTGTGCAGATGAGGAGACAGTGATGACAAACAGAAAAACCCCCATACTCCATGCATTTTTGCTCATCCAAAAGCAATAAAGTTTTAAAGTACGTTGCCAAACTCTCTTATTTTGGAATTCTTTATTGAGGAAAATGGGTAGAGTTTCCCTTTAAATAACAAACAATTTTATCTGGCAGAGAGGGAAATGTCTCACTAGCTAATCATTGCCTTAAGTACCCCAAATCTTTTAGAGACGGTTACAATGTTCCTGAACACTAGCATTTTTGTATTTGGTCTCTGATTTAGCTGATGTGCAAAAGCTACATTTAGCTAGTCAACTCCCTGGTATTATGCATTAAACTTACAATTCAAATATTCTTCTGAAGCTCCACCCTTTTTCAATAATATATAATATTGATTTGGACCCATTCCACATTTTAGGTTATGCCATTTTTCCCTTGTGTGCAACAAAATTAGAGAAGTTATAAATCAGCCAGAATGTGATAGGAACATCCACTAATATCCTGAGATACAGAGGCTGCTCTCAATTCCAGATATCAAAAGAAGAGAAGAGGCATTCATAAAGTCGAGGAATTCCTCATAAAACACCACTGGACAGGGTAGGGGGAAATCAAATCAAGGGAAGATGGTGGGAAGAGAACAAGAGTATATTTAGTCACACAATTTTGAGCCTCTGCCATCTACAGAATGGGATTCACCACAACCTTATAAAATTTAACTTTTGTGTCCTCACATCTGTGGAATCATTGTTTCATAACAGGAAACTGTCCCATTACCAATGGTTCTAAACATTTCTCAGTACCACAGCTATAAAACTAAATGGCAACACTTTCCCAATTAACTATCCAAATTTTTCTCTGTCATAATCTCCCTTTTGCTGCACCCTCTGCATTCTGACATTGTTGCACAACATCATGTCCCACAGATCTGTTTCTGTTTGTAATTCCCAATTGTAGCCAAAAGCTTTACACGACAGAAGCCTTGGGCATTATAGTTGCTTTCTGGCAAGCTTAGTTAAGGCTCTTTTATATCAGGGTGGGAAAAGGAATAAATTCCCTTTAAGAATAGGTTCACATAGGGTTGAAAATTATCTTAAATAGAAAATAATCGTTGTTCTCACTTGAGCCTCCCCCAATGATCAGTAAGCTTGCTGAAGTTAAATGAAGTATTTTGGGGGACAGATTATTATCTGTCTTGCAGATAAAGTTCCTGCATTGCTGTGTAGAATAAAAATAGGAAAACAAACTAGAAATCACACACACACACAGAGCTATTAAACATTTTATTATTATGCAAGAGATTCAAAATGCATCTAAAATATTTCTAAAACAAGATGATGGCAGCAAATAAACATTCTTTCAAGTAAGTGAAAAGCTGTTTAAAAGTTTAGCTTACATTCATTGAAGTGTAGTTATACCCTGAAAGTAACTGTACAAATGACATTGTGGAGTTCCATATTCTCTCTCACATATAAAGTACACCCAGTTAGCAAATCCAAATATGCTTTTTTGATCTGCTAGTACTGCAAATTCAACCTGGGACCTCAAAATAATCAAGCTATTTTAATTGCCGTCTCTTGCATAGGAGCTTCTCCAACAAGAATGTATAGCAGATGAGTTTTGTTGATTCACAAGGCAAAACAGAATCCAACCCACCCATGATAGCCTATGACGTACACAATCACATATGTCCATCCCCATATCACTCATGGACACGCAGCGCCATGCAGAGCACCATCCACAATTTCTGACGTGATCCTCTAGCATGAGCAGGCCACTACAGAGGTTGAAATATCCTCCCCTGCGCTACTGAGAAAGTAGCACTTGGACTCCATTACATGATTTGCCAGTCCATGTAGACAGAGCTGTCACCAGAGGCTATTGAGCCTTGTAAACAGGTGAAGAGGGAAGCTCACTGCTGAGGGAGAGGGGTGGCACAGCTGTACACAGGCTGCATGGGATCCCTATGTAAGACTGTCTCTGTTGCTTCACGTAGGACTCTACACTACATAGGACTGTCCCTGCAATCTCACAACTATATTGGCCCCTCAATGCTAATAGCAGTAAGATCTTGCTCTTGGTCCAGTAAAGCAAGCAGATATGGCTCAATGCCACAAAGTGCTGATAGGCAGAGCAAAATAGTGCTTTGCTTTTTTTTTTTAAGTTACATTCTTGACCAGAATTTCACTTTAATCTAATCCTTCTTCTCCAAATCTGCTTGAAATCAACAGCAGGGCTCTTGTGCTTTCAGTTTCCATGGCCCCTATGAAATGGGGTTGCCTGGAATTCACATGAACTGCACCGGTGCTACCTGCTACTTGCATCAGTTTAATTTTTCTTTAAAGCACTTCTTGCACAGGTCATTGAGACTGACAGGTTAGTAATGAATGGCAGCACAATACCTTGTAAGGACAGACAGTTGGGTCAACTCAGACCGTTGGTGTGATTAATAAACGATCAATCAAAGTTCACCAATCTCCACTCAGTTCTTTGCCCAAAGATACTGTGAATGAAGTACTGTATCTACCTTGAACCTGCTGTAGTTTTAAACTGCTTCATTTTATCACAGTGCTTCATCTGAATGACTGGTGCCAGAAACTTGCCATTGTAGAATTAATAACGTACTGACACTTTCAACCTCTCAGTCTGTCTTCGACATTTGAGAGCAGTAACAAGCAACAGAATATTTTACTTGGAAGAGATGACAGGACCATAGTTTCAGAATCCTCCTAATGCAAACAATTAACAGCTTAGCAGTAGTAAATGGATTTGATTTGTTGGCCAAAAGATTAGGGCCAGATTATCATTTCTGGACCTTGCACAGGTGTTCTAGGGAGGGTTGTGCTGGGTAGGATGCCAGAAGCCTAGTCCCCTTACACAATTAAAATCTGCACTTCCCTGAATGCAGTGACTGCTCCTTCCCAGTGCTCCTTCTGGCACTGGTCAAGAAGAGAGTAGGTGGGACCATCATACTGATCCTCTTTCTATTATAGCCAGATGTTACATGGGATGTAGTTTGGTATCACGTCTTAAGGGAGGGTGGAGCGTGCACTCCCCCTATAAACCTGGGGTGATGTGGCTCTGCACCTTCTCCAAAATAGGCCAGTGCCTGGCAGGTACAATGTGGCCCTAAACATAGTTTTGAGGTAAATTACATTTATTTAGACTGTCCCTAAAGAATATCCTAAACCCCTCAGTGTGCCTTTAAACATTTTTATGTTAATCAGAATTTTCCCCAAATGTCTTATGTATAGCAGGTTTGAAGGGATTAAGGGGTCAGGTATAAGATAATTATTTGCTATCTTTATTTTGAGCACAACCCATGGTAGCTTTGAATTTTTGCCAAACAAATACTGGCACCTCGGCTACTTGAAAAGCCTTAGAGATAAATTACAACTTATCCTCACATTCCAGTTTTTGGCATACTGGAAAAGATGCAAATACACATCTATTTTGCATGACAACCACTGGGTGCCTAAGTGTAAGATGCTGATTTGCATGAGCATGGGTCTAGAAGTGCAAATCCTCAATCTGAATATGTACATTGGGTAGCATAGCACAAAGTAGGTGCATAAATGTGCAGCAACCAGGGCACTGAAAATTAGCCCTTAAATCATCCATGCAATTTTTTTTCTAACCTCTAACTTAAGAGATAAGAGCTCAAAATTGTGCCAGACAACTCTAACCCCAAGAATCAAGCCAAAAACAGAGTAAGACTTTCACTACTACTTTCCCTAGGTGATTGCGTAAAACATCCTAAACCTCGTTTAGAGCATGACGTTCTCTCTCCCTTTAGGGGACCATCTGCACAGTAAATTTTACTTTGTGGGGTGACCAGGGCTTAAATTCTCACCAAGTATTTCCTGGAGCCTCAGGGCTTTTTGCCCCACGGGGCAAGCGGAGGCTCCCGTAGGTTTCAAAATATTTACTGGAGCTCTGCTCCGGACACTTCCAGTTGACTTTAAGCCCTGGGAGCGACCATAATATAAACACAATAATGACTTGACTATGTTATAACATGGTTGGGCCATGAAGGCCCTTCCTTTGTGTACATGGGGCCACAGGACTGATTCAGCACCTGTGTCTTCAGTGACTCATGTTACCAAATCTGCATTACAGCCTCCTAGATACTATTTCTTTACAATATTGGTGTTCGGATGACATTTTCCCCCAACCCTTTTTTACAAATCCTACTAATTTCTTTAATTCTTTCTGAATTTATTCTATTCTAGTCACTTTGGCAAGTCCTACCATTGGGGCTAATGACTTTCCCATACACAGTTCAACAGCACAGCACCAATAAGAATACATAGTAACAACCAGCCAATGTGAGTTGTCAGGGTGTCAGCTACGCAGGTGTGTGACAATTTTGTAAAGAGAGAAGAAAAGACTCTCTGCTCCTAATAAGTCTTGAGCATTCCAGAGAAAGCAACATCCAAGAAATCTGATTATTCTTAGAGAGTAATATACTTTTTTCCCCAGGTAATTTATTCACTGCAAAGTCTAATCCTAGTGCCAATAAGTCAATAGCTGATCAGCAGACAGCAGAAAAACATAATCATGTTTAAGGATGAGAGGAGGAAAGCATGCCCAAGCCATATCCTGCTTTGACACAAATAATTCCAACATTGTTTTGTTTTTCCCTAGTAGCTTAGTGTTGAACGTTAACATATTAAATACAGTCTTCCCCTCTTCCTTTCCCTTCCCACACCCCACTCCGCAGGGCAGAGCAACCAATCAGAGCTTCTCCTTCTCCCCTTTTGTGAGCAATGGGTCAGCTCCTCTGCCTCTCCCCCCTTCCTCCTGAGCCATTGGCTGGGGGCAGGTGGAAGGGTCTCTGGATCCGTCCCCCCCCCCCCCCCCAAACCAGCAAGGGGAACAGGGACCTCACTGCAGTCCCCCAGAGAAGGGAGAAGAACCACAGGAAAAGCAGAGGTGAGGCAGGGGGGCTGAACTGGGGGCTGTGTGGGGGTGGGGGAAGAACTAGTGGGGGCTGGGTCAGGGGAGATGGGGGGACAGAACTGGCAGGGATGGGGGCTGGACTGGTAGAAGGTGATGGGAGCTGGGGGTCAGAATTGATTTGGAGACTTGGGGCACAGGATTGATTTGGAGGTTGGACGGGAGAATTCATTGCTGGATAGGGGACAGGCAGATGTAGGGGTGAGAACTCCTGCAGCAGTGGCCAAAATCCTCATCCCTAGTACATTTGGGAGCATTGGCAGCACTAACAGGTCGCTGTCTCTCGGGCTGGTCAGGGGGGCAGTTCAATCATTAGACAGAGTGAAAAAAGCCCCCAATATAATCTTTTTGTAAAGCACCACATGTTTTCAGGGCCAATCTCCTGATTTGCTGGGGTGTGACATTTATTTTCTGATCTCTTGAGGTTGGCAATACTCTGAGTGGGATTTAATGAATTATATTGCATTTCGAAACAGTGGAGAAAGTGACACACACTTGAGAAGCCTATTTTGGGAATGAGAAGAAACTCTTAATTATTAATTGCTTGTCATCCCAAAATAATATTCTCAAGTGCATGTCACTTTCTCTGCTGAGCATGCTTTTGTCCAGAGTTCTTATATTTACTTTAATGTTAGTTTCCACTGTTAAAAACGTTACTTCTGGTACAAAAGACAGATCATAATCTAATGTTAGCAGCCTTGGCTGTTTTGATTTTAACCTCGGTTAATTTTATTTGCCTCATTCTGGATTGTCTCATGAATATTCAGGAGACAAAATTAAGAGTGGCTATGATAGAGCAACACTACGCTATGCTCAGATGAACTTGATGTTATAGAATCACATGGTGGGTCAGTGTGTTTTTCAGATCTTATAAATCTCAAAAGTTACAGCGGTGAATTTATGACCCAAAAATGGACAAATATTTGAAGAAAAAGGGTTTTGGTGGTTCCATATCTACTTGCAGTAATGAAGGTGAACATGAAACCAAGAAAGTTAAAGTGGTGAACTGACAGTTCTATGAGAGCTATCTTGCAAATACAAATTTTCATCTACAGGGGAACCATCTTGCCCTTTTCCACAATGTCTCGTATGCAGGGAGAAACTCTCAAACACTGCCATGGTGTCAAAAAAGTTAAAACATCTTACAAGCAAACATTCATCCCTTGCAAAGACGGACATAATTTTTTTAAAGCGTTTGAGGGATCAAAATGAAAAGCAAGCACGAATGATGATAGAAAGAGTTGTACAGTCTGACAAATCACTGGAAGGAAGCTACATGGTCGCTGACCCTTGTAGCAAAGGCAAAAAAGCTGCATACAATCGAGACATTAATTTTACCAGCATGCAAAGAAATTGTGAGAGTAATGTTCGCTGCACATGCAGTCAAGGAAATTGAAAAAGTTCCCCTTTCATATAACACAATAAGTCAACACATAGATGATACGACAAGTAATAGTGAGAAGGCGCTCAGAGAAAAATTAAAATCAAGCAGAAAATTTGCATTGCAGCTTGATGAATTGACAGATAGCAGTGGCCATGCTCAACTCTTAACCAATGTAAGGTATGTGGATGAAGATCGTATGGAAAAAAGTTTTTTGTTTGGCAAAGAACTGCCAGGTCACACAATTGAAGAGGAAATATTCAGTGCGACAACAGCTTACCTTGAGCAAGGAGAACTTCACTGAAAAAAGTGTATGATGATGGGACAGCCTCCATGACTGTGAAAGTGAAGGCGGTTATAAGCAAGGTCAAAGAACGAAACCCAGATATGTTGGTGACCCACTATTTCCTGTACCGTCAAGCTTTTGTCATCAAAACACTGCCAGAAGAAACAGGAGCAGAGCACCAGAGTTTACTTTTGCACGCTGAAGTGTACTGGCTTTCCCATGGAAAAGTTCTCTCATGCTCGTATGAGCTAAGGAGAGATCAAAATATTTCTAACTTCAGAGAAATCAACATACATGGACTTGATTGCTGATGTGGCATGGTGTGCAAAGCTTGCCTACATGACTGATATATTCTGTCAACTCAATGAACTGAATAGGAAAATGCAAGATAGAAATGAGCATCTTCTTTCCAGCACAGATAAACTGCATAGGTTTAGGTCTCAGTTAGCCCTCTGGCATGAAAACGTAGCAAAAGGAACAATAGAAATGTTCCCCTTGGCATATGCAGTAGATCCTGCTGTCAGTATTTTGGTCAACATCGTTTCTGAGCATTTGGAAAGTCTGGAAGACTAATTCAGTGCATATTTTCCTTCAATAAATATAGAAGATTTTGACTGGGTCTGAGATCCTTGGTGTTCCTCTGCAATGCAAAATGCTAAGAATGTTACAATAATGGCTAAAGGTCAGCTTGCTGAATTAAAGATAGACTGCACTTTGAAAATAAAATTTGACGATATGCTGTTGGACTCTTTCTGGTTGAAGGTGGAAAGCGAATTTCCTATCGTCTCTGACCATGCTCTCTCAATTCTTTTATTCGTTTCAACAACAGACCAATTTTTCAAGCCTAACTTACATCAAGAACAAAGAAAGAGAGCATCATAGGTCGGTGGAGCAAGAGCTCAGAGTGGCACAATCAGCCTCCCAGGATTTATTTAATCCTCCCAGGGATGACTCTGCGCATCAGGACAAGCTCAGATGTCTCATTAAAAAGGGGTTATTTTTGTTATTTTAAATTTTTTCATATAATTTGTGGTCATTCATCACAGACTGTGAATCACAGCCTGCAGCTCTGCTCTATGCATTGAATTCAGGCAGCATTTCAGAGTTCCATTTGGTGTCAGATAGTGCCAGCTTTGGATCTCTGGCTTGGAGTTGGGCATTTGATGTTGCTCACTTCCAAAGCCATACAAAAGTAGTAAGAAGTGCCTCAGAGACGAAGAGATAATACCTACCATTAGTCTTGATACATGATAATATTGTTAGTTGATGTTTCTTGATTGGTACAATTTTTATTATGGGGAACAACAAATACAAAACAATTTTTTTTTTTTTTTTTGCATATTGTGGTGGGAATGTGCGAGTCGACTGAAAATACTTGTCAGTCTGTACCATACAGTTAGTGATATTAGACTCTAACTGTATGGTACAGCCTGTAAATGGCAAGGGTGGTAAACAGCTTAAACAGAGGCAAGAAGAAGGTGAGTTCATTTGGAGACAATATGGTGGTGCGTCTCAAAATAATTAAAAGGTATCAAGGTGTGCTGGGGCAGAGAAAAAGTTGGGAACCCCTGCTCTAAGAATTCTACCCCGTGGACCACAACAGTGACTTCAGAGATGCCATTTCCCAGCCTGCTTAGAATCTGGGGCAGGGACAGAAAGAGCTGGAAACTCTGGCCAAGACCAATAGGGAGGTTTCTGATGGAGTGATTTATATAGGTACTTCGCTGGGCCAGTTGTGAGCCAGGAGTGCTCAGTGAGAAAGGACAGCCTGACCCAGAGACAAAGAGAAGGGACTAGTTTTAGTTTCACTTTTGAAGCCTTTGACTTCAGAGCTGAGAAAGGAGGAGAACAGCCTAGGCAGCCAGGCTCTCTGCTTACTCCAAATCCCCAGCAAATCCTCCCAGACAAAGGGAGGTTTTCAACTGCTGTGGCATCTAGTGTGTGATTGGCAGAGGCAGGCATCCATAGAGGCAGAGATCCCAGTGCCAGCTACCCAGAGTCTACTGAGACCTCCTCAGGACTCCAGGCCAGGGAGCCAGGAGAGGGATCTGCCCCACCCACGGGTGAAAACACTGGAAGGCCCTGTTCTTTAATCCAGCCAACATTTGCACTGCAGCTACACCCACCTCTGGACTCTAAGCATTCCATTTGGGTGCCAGGGAGGGAGTTGGGGTTTGTGGTACAGTTGTGAGTAGAGAGGGCTGGGGAATTTGTTCTGTTATTAATGTTTTAGTATTTCTTAGTTAACCTTAACCCTTTCCTTCCCTAGCTCCTCTTGTCCCCAGTAAAGTCCCCCTTTGTCACATTTATTTTTGGGTGTGGGATTTCATTGGAGGGGGTTTGTATTATTATATTTTGTTTATTGTGCTCTGGATCACGCTCCTTGTTAAAAGTAGGAGTATTTGGGAAAACAACAATAGCCATTACCACTTGTGTCCCAGGCAAAACAAGTCATGCAACAATGAACCTAGGGCCCAACCCAGATGAGGAGAGGGAAGAAGTCACTCCAATTAGCAAGCACCAGGGAGATTGAGCCAAATCTCAGGGGAGGGAGTACACTTCTAATTGAAAACAAACTGGCACTCAGCTTTCTTGTACTTTCCCTGATGTGTCTGTGGTTCCATTTTCTATACCCTGTCCTGCTCTAGTGTAGGATTTTTCCAAAGCCAGGGCCTCAATATTTCAAGAATGGGCCCTTGGGTTAGAGTGGGCTTGTGCTCCCAAACATCTTGTGTGTCCTTGTTTTCAAAGCCTGCTCCAGTGCCTCTCTCAATTTTACAAAGTCCTGACGCAGCCTTATCACCAGGCAGAGCAAATTTCACCAACTAAACTGGTGAAATTAACAACTGAGATTGACTAAGAGCAAACGTGCCTCTAAGAATCCCTAACTAGCACCAGGTCTATCACATGTTGTCAGGTTACACTCCCAACTCAGCCTGCAGTGAGCTCTCCTTTCCACACAAGTCCTCAAAACCTCCTCCACAAGTAGAATCAGAGACTTGCTCCGACTCTGGAAAGGGCTGTGTGTAGCAAGCCCACCAGCAGCTCCGACACATTGTCAACACATGCAGGACTCTGATGAGCTAGCCTGGGCCCTAGTCCAGACTTCTCCTTACCAGCACCAGAAGGGAGATCCAATTGTGGTGGGGCACAGAGGGACAAAAGGGAAACTGTTTCTTTGAAGCGGAAGGAGGTAAAAAAAAGAGAATGGATGAGAGGGAAGAATTAGTGTGGTAGTGAAAAATGCAAACATTAGACCGGTAAGAGCTAGGAAAAGAGGGAGCAAATTGAAGGATGTAGCAATAAAAAAGAGGAAATAAGAAAAATGGGAGAGACAGCGCATATAAACTGTAAGAAAAAGGAGTACAGAACAGAAAAGGAGACGAGCAGAACCTAAGGTTCTAACCTAACCTGAGCAGGATGGTATTTTTAAAGAGGAGCTGGGAGCACACATGTAGGATACAAGAGTCATTTCAGGAACTGGGAAATCTCACTACAGCCACCATAAACAGCAACTCACACACATATGCACACACCATGCGTATAGGACATGTGGTTTCCATTCTACTGTCCACCCTGGGAGCCCTCAGAGGCATGAGAGTCCCATCCATCATGGAGAATCTCATAGAACTCCTGCATTATCTCCTCCTGCTTGTTTGTATCCAGAAGGAAGAAAATGTTATTGTTTGCCCTCCTTACCATGGCTTTTAGGAGGCCTTTCAGCCTGTAGGAGCATATTAGGCATCATATCGGCTGATCCCAGTGGCATCCCCCAATGGCCCTCTGAAAAGGCTTTATGGCAGTTATGATCAGGATAGTGGTGACCCTGAGAAGGCATACCTCCTGGGTCACCTCTCACCTCACTGCACAAGTACAGATTGACTCTGAACTGCTGGATTAACTGCTTCCATGAAGTCAAGGAAGGTTCTTCTTGGCTCATGAGGTCTGTTTGGAGCGTGTGAGCACCCCTTTCATCCCTGAACTGGGAGAGACATGGGTCTGCTCCTTTCACTCACTTTCCTCAAGAGAGACTACCCTGCATCCAACACCAGAAATGCCAAACCCAAGATGCACCATCTCTCTGGCAGCAGTCTTTTCCATCCTGTCCTGCTCTATCTCCAAAACATTGATGGCTCTGCCTAGCCCCAGTTAGCAGAATTGCTCCGATTCTCTGCATCTCACTCTCTGGTTTGTGTATTAGGGTGTCTCCTGGGTGGCTTACTCAGTGGCTGCCAGCTGTGTCTGAGGTGTTTTGGAAGTGCTGATGGAACAGCCATTCCCTTAACCACACTTGGATCTTGCCTCCGTACACAGAGCTCTTGAGAACTGTTCTGAAAAACCTCTAAGCACCCAAATGTGTGCTGTAATGAAGACTCAGTGTGACAGGCCCCTTACATCCATGCAAGCTTCTAAAACTCATGGTATCAGCTTACTGTTGCTACTTTCAGCTCCAAAACCTTAGCCACAGTGGGTGCCCTGAGGCAAGGGGCCACCATGCAGGTGAGGAGCCACCCAGGACTGCCTCTTGCTTAGCTGCTGAGGTGTTGAACTCTGCTGTCTACACTAGCAGGACAGCTGTTTCCAGCAGGGACTTGGACATCACTAAGGGAATGTTATTTCTGACAGCCAGCAGGGCCTCAAGTGAAGATCAAGTTAACACACTTTCCCTGCCACTGCACGTGTGTTTTTTATGAATTCTGTATAAGAGCCTCTAGATGCTCACAAATAGATTATTTTATACACTGAAATAAACAACATGGTGTACACCAGGCCTCAGCATTTTGCAGTTGGATGTTTGGGGATGCATCAGAGGCTAAATTATTTCCTGCAACTTGAGTGAACTTTCAAAACACCAGTTGGTTTCCAGCCCTTAGATCTGGTGGGCAGCAGTTAATTATCTAACCCAAGCAACTGCCATTTCCGACAGGAAAAGAAGAGAGGATGGGGTTTATAGCAATCAGAGAGAAAGAAAGAAACAGATAAAACAAGCAAATCCATAGACAGGAGGAAATAGTATTGGGCAGTGAAACAAATACTGTAAAGTCTAGAGAACAAAAGACACCAGGAAATGGTGCTTAAGACTTCAGAAAACGTTATGAGGGTCATGCAGAGCACATTCCTTTTGTGTTGTACACATAAATGCAAGAAACAGGACAAACAAAAGAAAGGAACTGAGATACAAGCACAGAAAATAGATTTTATCATCCTGGAATCAATTGATTCCTGGCAAGAGTAGAATGAAAATTAAGAGGAGTAAATACAGAGGGTTATAAACTGTTCTGAAGATCTTGTATGGAACAGAAAGGGAAACAATAGTCTTATACATAGTGTGGCAAGGTGGGCCTGTTTTGCCCCATGGGTCTGTGCTCCTTACAGCTATGCCAGTGGTGCAGCTGGAGGGGAGCCGGGGGGGGGGCTAGTCCCACCCTCTACCCCAGGCCCCGACCCAGGGACTCTGCAAGTAGTAGCCTCAAACAGCTTAGTCCAAGGGGCTATTACCTTCCCTGGGTCGCTTTTCTGTAGCCCCCCCGGCTTGTGGCTCTCCTTCAGTCTCCACACCTTGCTGCTGCAGCTCCACTCCGCTACTGACGCCACACCTTGTAGCAGCTCTACTCAACTCCCTCTCAGCTGCCCCCATCTGCCTGACTTGGAGGCTTTTAACTGCTGGGGCAAGTTCCTTGATTGGCCCCAGCTGGCCTGATTGGCCTAATTGTCCTGGAGTGGCCGCAGCTGGCCTGATTGGCCTAAATGCCCTGGAGTGGCCGCAGCTGGATCACCCAGGGAACAAAGATTTGCTAAGCCTGGGGCTGATATATATGCCTTCCAGCACCCTCCTGTAGCCGTCAGGGCTGGTCCCGTCACAATAGAAACTTGTGTTGAAGACCACCATTATTAAAAAAACCAACCCTCCCCAAGAGATCATCCAGCATATCCTCAAGCATTTTCACAATGTTAAATTACCTATCTTAAGTAACTTTCTCCAGCATGACCGGAATGACTGCCCGGAATCAGTCCCAAATGCAGCAGTATACTTTGATAACTCTGTATATTGCTTTAAGTTTTTATACTGAAATACCAGACAGCAGTTAAATATAATCAACTTTATGGTAAAAAATTTCAATAGCAGGTATCTAAAGGTAGGCATCCTAAATAAGTGGCCTGATTTTCAAAAGTGATGAGCACCCAGCAGTATTTACCAAAAGGAGGATGGGAGACACTTGATATGGATTTAATCAGGCTACAACTTTATTATTAGACATCAGGGACTACCTAGCAGATAAAAATGTATGGTGCAAGCAACTCCATGTTCATTCAATAACTACCTGGGGCATCCACCAGCCCCCCTCCTTCATTTTCCATCCTGGTCCCCCCAGCCAACCTATGGCTGGGATCTTACCATCCATCCCCCCTTATAGGAGAATTAAGGTGGGCTATCAGAAAGTGGGGTCGGCTCCCTGCCATACCAATCATAGGAGCCCCGTAACCCCGCCCCCCGACCCACTCCGTTCCTTTAATCGGCACTTCCTTTTTAAGTCCTTACCAAGCCATTTAATATCTGGTCATGGACACCCACCCCACATTTACATAATGAGTTGTAACATATAGCCTAATCCCCTTTCCTTCTCACCATAATAAGCCGTCCCTGAAACCCACTGTAGGGAAGGTGAAAAAACCCCACTCCTCCAAAGCCAATATGGTGGTGAGGGAAAAATTCCTTCCCAGCCTAAAAAGAAGCAGCTAGCGTGATGCCCATAGCAGGTCCTAACCAAACCTTCTATTTGTCACCTTGAGGGGAGGGAGGGTGGATGCTGCCTCATCTGCTGCATGGAGAAAGGGTTTCTAATGTCCAGGCTTGTCCCTTTTCAAGCCTTCTGCATTTATGTTCCCAGGGGATGAGTCAGCATCACCACGCTGATCCCCACCCATCCTTTGTGCAGTAACTTCTGACTTCTTCTCCCCATGACCCATAAAGCACTGCTACGCATCCTCTGGCAAGCCTGAACAACATCCCCTCCACTTGTGTCTAGTGTAAATGGCAGACATCAGTATCATTGACTACAAATGACATTTGTTAAATACCTGTTTTATTAAGTATTTTATAAAAAATGTTCGTAATTTAACAGCCAAGTTCAGCTGTCAGTAACATGCAGACCTATTCCATGTTTTCCAACAGTTTCCGAGGAGCATGCTCAGGTATTACACACTTGCTTTTCCCAAATTGGGGGATGAGATAGATATTTAAGAGTAGTGGAATCATTTAACAGGAAATATAGGTCAACCATGCAGGTGCAGCTAATCAAGAGTAATTACAATTCAGCTTATGTTTGGAATTAGAATTACAAAAGACCAAAAATGTGTGGGAGGTTGGATTCTTGCAAAGCACAAATTTTGAACCAATGTGGGAATTACTGGATACTTTCGCCTTGGAGTACTTTACAAAAAGGGATGGAGACGGGGAAGGTGGAAATGTCATTCTGAAAAAAACCAAGGAAGAACACTGCAAAATGTAAGCAAGGTTAAGAAACAGAGAGAGGGATAAGACAACAGGGAAAGGAGGAGGGTTCTAAGGATTGTAAAGTGCACTTAAAACCCAAACACAGAAATGAATACATGCACAATATTAAAAGTAGACAGCCCAGGAGGGTAGGATAAAAAATAACTGCTTTTTCATATAACAGGAATAAGAGGTCAGAAAAGGGGAGTGAAAGACTGCTAAGCTACTTGGAAGGTAATTTATTTGCAGATCAAGAAGACACGGTCATAAAATAAAATGTATTCTTTGCATTCATGTGAAAGACGAAGGGATGGATGCCAAGAGAAGATATAGTTCTCAGGGGAGGAAGGAGAAATGCTGACGAGAATGAATATTACATAAAAATAGGGGCCAGACTGCCCCCCTTTCACCAAAAAACAAACCAAACCAAGATGGTGTTAGAAGGGGACTGAGACATTCATGAAAGTAACTCATGTGGTTATCAGGACATCATACCTTCTGCTAGGAACAGCTTGGAGCCTGTAGACTGGTCCTGAGTAGATGTCTCACAGCCCCATAATTCCCAGAGATCAGTGGAAAAGGGCAACCCCAAGATCTGCAGACTGAGGAGCTATCCTGAGTAAACAGCTGATGCTCCTTGCTGTTCCACATGCTGCTACTGGCTGAGTTTTCCAGCAGCTGCTTAGTAGTAGCTCTGGAGGGGCTTGCACAGGAGTTAATGCTCCCCTACAGTGACACAGCATTCCACCCATTTCCAGTTGGCTCAAGGCCTTCACCTTGCATTAGTTCCCCTTCACTTGTGTACGTGGAGGGGATGATCTCAGCTCAGGTAATCAACTTTTTACAAAAACCTCAAAGCCTCTGAAGTCTAAAATGCAATAGCCCGATCGATGCCAAAACAGCTGAAACAAACTGGGACAGACAGGAGAACCTTTGTCTTTGGTATGTCTGCTAATCTCCTTAGAAATAGAGGAGATGCCCATGGCCAGAAGAAAAACTAATGACACTGATATTCAGAAAGCTGAAAGCTTTGTGCTAACGTTTGTATGTATTTTATCAAAACAAGGCCTGCTTCTGAGTTTAAATGCGCATAACATTTGGTGCAACACCCATGGAGATGGAGATCCAGTACATCCACAGAATGTATACAGCACCATTAATGGCAGCATACATTTCCATACCCCACCCCTGAAGTGTATTAGCACTGATCTGGAAGGACTACCTATTTGGGGTACTAAACCGGTTTCCATCCCCATTTAATACTTCACCCGCCTGCTGAGATTGACCGTGAAGGTTCCACTTTTTCTACTGTGGCTATCTGTGCACCTTTGTGCCTAAAAAACTGTAGGTCAAGGGTAGCACAGGTAGTCACTACAGAGGTCACTGGAATTTAAATCCAGAGCATAGATGTGAAACAAATATGTTTTTGAGGAAGTACTACTAGAAGGGTATCAGTAAGAGAGGACTGGACCTGCATTTTTACGAGAACCTTTGGCATAATATTGCAGAATAATCTCGAAGGCTAGTAAATTTAGTCCATGAGCCTGCCAGGCTTTGGAGAACGAGACAAATTTTCACTGGCTGAGCAGTGAAGAATCACCTGCTCATTAGATGTGATGCAGCCATTCCAAGCATGCAGAAACAGATTTAGGAGTTCTCCACAAAAGTATTATTGGTAAGTGACTAAACTAAACTAAAGAAAAACCTTCATGAAAACTCATGCACAAAAAAAGAATAGCGAAACAAAACAAAACAAAAAAATCCTGCCTAGAAAAGGGGAAGAAAATGGAGAGAGAAGGAAACAATAAAAAAAATCTACAACAACACAACAAAGAAAGCCACTAAACACTAATGTTTGTTCGTTCGACACCAAGCGCAACAGGGTCTTGTCCATGATTGAGGCTCCTAGGTACTATGATAATATAAATAACAATAATAAATCCCAAACAAACCAAGAGCCCTACCTAAGGGCCCAATCCTGCTACTTCCCTCACAGGAATAAATCTTATGTACACAAGTAGTCCATATTACTTGTAAATGTATGAATTACTCATATGAGTAGGGGTTACAGCAGGAGGTCCTGAGTAACTTAATTTTCAGTCCTTGAACAGCTGAGTCACATACATTTTTAAGGGGCTGTTACAAGCAGACATCAATCCACAAAGCAACAAAGTTAGCTTGACTCAGTTGCAAGGTTATTGATCTCAGGTACAGGGAATGAGACACTTGATGAACATAAAAGATCCATTAAGCGATGAAGCAGAAAGGATATTTGTGAGAGTGGACAGAGTTCAGACTGGATGAATGAGGCTAATATAAAACCCCAAGAATCAGCATTAAGGATTTTATTCTTATGGTTTATCATCACACAATTTCTCAGTGGCCTAGAAACATGCTAGACTGATACTTCAGACAGCTCTTCTCAGCAGTGCCTATCTTTGTTTCAGGCATATCTTAGACACCTTGAATTCTTCAATCCAGTAATGTTGAACAATTGGTAAAAAGTATAAATATGCTCCGATGTATAATTAAAACATTACAAAAGTATCAATATAGAAACAAATTTAAAATTTGCCTATGTACTTCTAACCACTAATAATATATACAATAGATTAATAGATATTGATGGAAACAAATTAAAATAACCAAAATATAAATGGGGGGTGGGGAGAGAATATATAAAAAACTGTATTAGCAACAAAACCTGAATTATATAAATTTAAAGGGGTTTATTTCCATTGTTCCTTTTTCTTGGGTATGAAGTTTGGGTATCCCTGTTGTATGTCAAACATTTGTTTCCCCAAAAGGAAAATGACTGCTACCGAGTACAACTCTGCAACTATTGGCATGTGGTTTTTTTTGGTTTTTTTTTTTAAAATCATACCAACTCTCGCCTCTGGAAAATTGTTCAGTTGTAGCAGACTAACTGCTCCTTTCAATGTGGGCTGGCAGAAATTCTTCCTTGTGCATCCATCTGCACAGCCTTGGTCCTATTTTCCTGGGGTTTGACCCTGGACATAGCCAGTTGCATGTCTGGGGCCTTCTGTTTCCATTCCCTGAGCCATCAGTCACAATCACATACTTTGCTAGGGCAAGGCCTGCCTCTGTATTTCTTTTTAAGTCTCATTACAGCATACTCCCCATTTAGATCAAGAAACACGGAACCCTGACTTACTCCTTCTTGATTTATGTTGCTGTCCACCTAGATTCTTAAAACAATATATTTTCACTCAAGAGCTTAGGTTCGTACAACATGAAAAGTTAATTACTTGATTTGCAACTGAAATGACTTCAAAATTAGATACACAATGTAGTTCACGCAGCACTGCTTTACTGCAGCAGATGGGTTTTTTTTGGAAAAGGCTGCTAGTGGCTTGCTCTCTGACCCCTATGGAGATAGTATGAATGTATGGTCATACTGGGAAGGCAGCTAGCGGCTTGCTCCTTCCTGAATGTTTTCTCTCTTTGCATTTCTCCATACACTCCTCCATTGGAGAAACACTTCATGTGCTCCACATGTAAGATACCTGCCCTCTGAACCTCCAAGACACCTCCATAGCATACATGCTCCCTTCAGATACCTATCCACGCCAAGAAAAATGCACTCCCACACCTTTTGAAGCTCTTCACAGATTCCAGCCCCAACATGTGCGCTCCCATGGTCACTTGCCCATTCTGTGAGAAATTTTTAAGCCCCGCGTGTTGCCCCAGAAATACCTTTCACCCCATAGCTCTCCATTCACACTCAGAAAGACACCCCACTTCCATTTCATGTATAACACCCTCTCTCCCTCCCCACACAATGACCTTTCTCCCTTTAAGGCACAGCCTCTCTATTAGCATCGCCCCTCCCTTTGAGACTGTAGGATGCCCATGAGCTACCCTCTTGAGATGTGGGGCCTTCCCATATTTACTACTACATCCCCTCCCCCCCTTCCTCCCAAGGTCTCAGACATCTCAAAGATGATTCAGAGAGCTGTCCTTGATTTCCTCTTCTGCAAGGATGACTGTCCTCACCTTCAACATCAGCAGGCTGCATCTTCTTGTGAAATGAGAACAAATATTTAACTAAATAAATCCTTTATTTGATCTGAATAAAAAAAATCATTCTGTTTTCTCTTGCCAGCATTCAGGACATTATAAAACAATGGATTTCACTTTAAGTCTTTTTTAAAAGACACTGCTTTTAAAAAATAAAACACTGAGATAACGACGACTGCTCAGTGTCACAGTATATAAATAGAACTAAGTGAGAACATAACAAAAGGCTTTAGCTCTGCTACTGCATAACATTGAAAAGAATTCTGTTAGCCCCCATTTATCAATGTTTACCAGTCTTAGCAGACTGGAATGATGGGTAGTCTTCACAGAGCACCGGTGCAGTGAAAATTGCCATAGCATCACTGCCTTCCTATTATCAGAAGGCCATACCATTACTAGAATCCAGGAGGGGCTTAGGAATGGGGTCAGTGAAAACAAGATGACATGATGATACACAGATGCATAAGGAGTAAAAGAATAACATTCAGAAGCCATCAAAAATTATTGTCTAACCACAGCAAAAATGTGCCAGGAGCTCCCAGAATCAGAAGTAGGAGAAGCATTATATGCAGTAAAGGGAAACAAAGAAAAGGAAACCCTACAGTGAGATTTCTCAGATTTTCTGATTACAAACTTCCTCTTTCAAATTAATACATACTTCATAGTTGATGCAGCAACGTCTATTGGAAAGTGCAACTTTGACCAAGACTCTGTGTACTCTTTGGCAAACTGGACCTAAATTTCACAGCATGAATCTGTGGCCTCTAATGGAAATTCTGCAGCCTCTTCAAGTTTTATTTTATGAATTAAATTAAATATAAAAATAAATGCTATCATCTGTACAGTATTTATTTTGGGACTGTGGGATAAATTAGCTGGATGTCTGCTAAAAGGATTAGCAGTCAAACACTTAACCAGACAGATTTTTAAATGGTCAATTTTAGATTTCAAAATTAACAACGCACTGCGGTGAATATGGCAGCTCATTCCTCTCATTCATAGTTTCAGGTTGTCAGAAGACTCGGAAATGGTTTACATTTTGAAGGTTTTCTTTTCAACCATAAATGTTTGGAACAATTTTATTTTTTAATGAAAGCTTAGATTCTGACTCAATTCTGTGAAAAAAAAATAAATTTTGCAGGGACAGAATATAGAAGGTCTTGACTATGACCAAATTGTCTATTTGTGATGTTATTTTAGTATTTTCTTATTAAGCCTTGTTTTTAAGGTATTTAAACAATATTAGCATCTATATAGAGAAGAGCTTTTGAACATATCTCTCGTTATTATGAGGCTAATAGTTTCTCTCTAGGTAAGTAACTTGACTACAACATGCAGAGCAACCTTTGTGTGAACTGGCCATGGAAACCATATCAGCAGCTTTCTAACAAGAACTGGATTCAAACATGTTTGTGTAGAAAGGCACTTACGTGGTTTTAAATCTCAGCATAGACAGGACCTTAGCAGGGCTTTAAAAACCATGAATGCTTATTTGTTTGCCACTTAGCAACAAAGCCAAGATAAAAGTTTCATATGAATTTCAAGCTTTGACTTGCCAGAAAAGAGATGTTTAAACTACAGCATTTAAGTAACTGTGGTCTGGAAAGTAATACCAAGCAACATCTATCACCATCATCATTTTAACCAAAACCATGCTCTTCCTTTTGCAATTTTCCTTCATGCCTTCCCATGTAATGTACAGTATTTTACCTCTATGGTGCTTGCCCCCAAAAAACCCACATCCCTGCCGTACAATGCACAACTGATCCAGAGAACACGAGACCACCAGTCATTAGACAGGATGGTGTGTGTACATGATTTAGTTAGGTTAAAGGAAATCTTAATAAAGAAGAAAAAACTCACCCTTTATTAAGGAACAAGTCTCTCCATTAATCATATCAGACAAACTTTACTATGCAGACAGCATGAAGTCATAAATGAGAATCTCACTCTGTCCTTGGTATTGATTTAAAGCTTCCTGGCAACCTTGTATGTGTATATGCACTTGGAGTTCTCTCTTCCATGTTGATCCCGATACACCTAAATTGTAATACCGCTATATACAAAACAGTCTTACTCTTTCGCAAGGTTCCACTGGTCATTTTCGCCTGAGTGGCAGAGATCCTTTCAGCAACAAGGACAAGTGACCAGATTGTCACAGGTGGTCAGCTTCATTATAAACACCCCCACAACAGGAATGTACTAACCTCTGAGGGACTGACATTTTGATTCCCATTGTATTCATAAGCTATTTCATATTAAGTGGCAGAACACGATCAGTAATGAGGATATTCACAGCCAAACCCAGCAACCATTTCCATCAGCACTAGTTTGGTTTTGGAGGCTTTCTTGGTATGGACATATTATGAAGATGGAAGACCAGCAAATTATGAAGCATGTTTTCCAAGCAATGCCAATACATGGCCAATGATCACATGGTCACCAAAGGCTTTGGTGGTGAGATAAGATTACTAACGATGGATATAAACTGAATATCCAGCCAGACCACCTTAAGGACCCACCTAGAGATCAAGCTGGGTGGCACTTGATCTGCAAGGAGGCAACCTCCTTTGGGATTTGTGATGATGATGATACTTTCAAAAGGGACATCAGTGAAACTGAACTAGTGAAATTCAAATTCACTCACCCATTCTTGTATCAAACTGTAACAGAGAGGAGCTTTGGTATGCATCTTCTATAGTGCAGTTACTCTGGGCCAGATCTTCAGCTGAAGTAAATTGGAATAGCAACATTGGAAGATAACTATGACATCAGAGGTACCACTCTGTGGCAACTGTAGGAAAATCCTGATAACTGTGCATTAAGTATATTACAAAATGTGGCCCATATTCTCTCCTTAGCTATACAGTAGGTGCAGAGGAGAAAAAAGTGAATGGAAAAGGGAGAGAAGCAGCTCAATGACATTCTCCTCTTTGCTCACTGATCCCATACAATTCGTTCCTCCCCAAGTCAGCATTTTGGGAGGTTATAGGGCCTGGAGACTTGTGGCAACATCCTTGCTCAAACCTGAGAAGATTTCTCCACAGAAGGTAATGCTGACCCTATAGTATTGTTTTCCATGGAGTTTACTTCCAGTCCTTGACAACCTGCAGGGAAAGGACTTGGAATAGCAGTCAACCGAGAAGCCATTGATAGATGGGCTCCAGATGTCCTGCATGGATTCCCCACAATTTTGAGACATGGGCAGGAGTAAGATCCATCAAACCAGCCAATGTACTAACCATTCTGAAGGAAACTAAGTCCAAACTAGAAGTTTCTTGAAGAGCTTAAGTGGGAGATGGTGCCCAGAGCATTGGCATGCAAATGGGGTTTGAAGATTTGTATTTTGATTATTTTCTTTTTATGTATTAAAAAGCTGTTGAAAACATCAGGGAGCCATTAATGGGGCTTCAATAGCACAAGTTCTGGTCTTCATGTGGTATTTCCACCATCTTGGAATTGAAACACAGAGAAGTCAAGGCATCAGGTTATTTCCAGTCAATAAACAGCTCCCCGAGATTAAAAAAGCACATAAAAACAAACTGGTTTCAACAAAAGCTGAACACAAACACTACAAGGCAGGGACTCTCAAAGGGAGGGAATTTTTGGCCAGTGAGACTGGTGCAAATACCTACTCTTTTGAAAATTGCCTTGAGAATTTTAAATGCTCATGCAGAGTGCACAGAACATTTTTTATGGGCTCATCTGAAAGACTGTAAACTACAAAGAACTATTAGAGAAGAATGAATGGATGGGTGAGCGCTGCTGGGCATCAAATCTCTGGGTCAAGGGAACCTAGTTATTTCAAACAGGATAACATTCTTTCCACAGTAAATCAGTTCTTTTTCAAGAACGATTGTCGAGTAAAAGGTTTCTTATTGGTTCATTTGCAATTTTTTTTTAAAACCTGAAAACCTAAGCAATATGCAGAATCTGGCATTTTATTATGTCCCTGCTTTTACTTGTAGTTTATAGTTGGGTTGATTTTAGATTGGTAAGGGACCCCTCCCCCTCCACCATGCAAAAAAAAAAAAAATACAAACAAAAATAATCACAAAATGATTAAGTAGATCTATTTATTCCAGGAACCTCCTGCATCTGACCTAGCCACTAGACTATTCTGCCCCCTACCTGATATTGAGATAGAAGGAGCTCAATATGCCTATGAAAGAACTCAAACCAGGTTTGGTTTGTAATCATTAAGTGCAAACTATGTAACCTTTTCAAATAATCAGTTCAAAACTTAATGGCATTTGCAATACTGATTCATAAATTCAGATCATTTCCATGGAGAATACTGAGGAACAGCAAAGACAAATCATCATATTGTATAACACAGCTGTCACAATCCTGCCAGAACTGAACTGGGTGATGTTGCAATCCCACACTCACACAATATGTGGGATGACACAGATGTACCTTTTAATACAAACGCTTAAGCAAACATAGAATTTTCACACCAAATCCTAATAATTTCTTTATCTGGCAGTACTGAGAGAATACCTTTCAGACAAAGTTAGTACAGTTTTAAATAGCATTCTAAACCCAGTAATTTATGCCGCTTTATGCCACATCTGCTGACAGAAATGCAATTCTACAATTTTAAATGTTTCCCTGAGGTCACTATGGCATATCACCTTATAAATTGGGGGCTTGGTATTAGTCCCTTGTGATTCAAGAGGGCATTAATGTTGCTATATCTAAATGTGTAGTGTCAACAAGTAAATCACCACGAACACTTGATGAGCTGAAAATTGTACCTACCTTCTGTAAAGCTTGCAACGCGACAGGCTTGATCGTTACCATAGTAATCATGTGACAATTTCTGATGTATTACCTTGAACTGCATGCTTATAAAGGTGCTCCAGCTACCTTCTGCAGCATTTCCAGATTCAAGAGCAATACTGTGATAAATGTCCACTATCTAAAAGATATACTCAATGGAATGTAACATCAGAGAGAAGTGCTTTAAATGCAAATTGCATACTTTTTGCCCTTTTAGAATATTAAAGAGTCATTTCAACGACATGAAAAAGAAGAACCATGACCTCTGACACCATGATTCTTTGCCGTGGAGATCATAATTTTCTGTGGGACTAGCTACTGAATATTTAAGTAGTTTGAATCTGAAAATGAGGTAATAAATTCCACTGAAGATAGTCTGAGTAATGCATTGATTACAAAAACAAGCATATATCTGAGCAATTACCAGAGCAGTCAGTCACTTGGTGCTGCATGTTCAATATATTTCTATCATTATTATAACCATTAGATAATAAATTGCATTACTTCATTATAGCTAGACATCTTTAATATTTTCACAGAGTAACTTGAAAGAACATTGCTATATGGAACAGATATCATAGATAAAAGGAATCAGTAGCAAAAAAAAAAAAAAAAAAAAAAAAATTCCAAGCATGCCAAAAAGGACGATAAAATGCACATTAACATTACTATATTTTATTACATTTTTGGTTTAACTCTATGGTAGACTTTTAAAGAAGCATTGGTAATTTGCCTTTTGATGCTAAACTAAACCCTCCATGCTACTGTGTACAACAATACTTCTAAAGAATTCCTTCTATTTTTACTTATAAACATCTCAATTCATAAAATATTCCATTTTATTTTATTGGATTGTTTCTGCCCATAATTCTGTTTGATTGCATAGCAATAAAAGGCTGAAAGAATACCGGCTTTCTTGCTTATCAACTGCAGAAACACCAGGCACTAATTTGTGTATTAGCAACTCCCTTGTGGACCCTATATTATTGATTCTGCCATCTAAATTCTGCTGTTCGACAGAAAGGATATTGCATATAGGATTAATAAAATCATCCCCTCAAGCATTTTTAAAGCACTGGTTATGCAGCTTTATTTTTAAAAGATTTTCTTAAATATTCATTATAAACCCAAACTATCTCATGGTACAGCATGTCACATAAATGAATACCGTTGTCTATCAGTGATTTTGCAGAGAATTCCTGTTGATGAAAATGTATCAGGCAGAGATTTTTTTGTAAACCCATAGGAAGACGCATACCTTACAGTTGCTGGTTTCCTAAAATGTGCTATAACAATCCTGTCTGAATAAAGTGTTGCTTTTTCTATTAACTTTAAAAAATGTGATGACCTAATGACTTTACTAAAGAATTAACATTAAGGTTAATACATTGGTACTAAAAAAGTCAAAAGCCTTCCAATTCCTGTACAGCAGGAACACATCTAAATTCAGAGTATTTGCTCCAACATACAAACTGAAGAGACATATCACAAAGGTCATTTTGCATCTAAGAAAAAATTTGAGATAAAGTAGGAATTTTGTTTTTATCCAATTAATAAAAAACCCCTAGCTGTGGCCCATTGTAGCATATTGTTACGAATGAGTGAATACACAAACCTGCTTAATTGAATCTAGGCTGACTGTTCACACTTCTGGGAATTAATGGGTTCATCCCAATGAGACCATCAGATTGAAAAAGGCTTTTGGCTTTAAATCAGATATACAAGGAAGCAAGTTTACATTTTAAAAAAAGACAGTATTTTTAAAAAGTCAGAGAAGTAAAGGAGCTGCAATGAAACTACTAATTAGAAGCACTAAGTGCCAAAGACAAGAGCATTGACATTTTCTTACCCCTCCCCCTTTGTGGCTATAAATGTTTTGATCCTGGCTTAGGTATTAATTTAAGTGAAACATGAATTGGGTTGGGCCAAGATATATTTATATTCTCCATGGTGATTTTAGGTCATTTGTATGAGCCAGCATGGTCCACTATTCTCAGCAATCAGGATTCTATTCCTGGATTCTGCTAGGGGCTTGGGTAAGTCACTTCACCTTTTTTCTGCACCTTGTTTTCTCTATATATTTAAAATTGAAGATAATCATACTTATCTGCCCTTTGAAAAATGCCTCCAGACCCAGGGATGAAATTTGGTACATAAGGACTAGGTATTATTATTTACGTGTGCCAAAAATTACATACAAAATTCAATTCTAAATAGCTAACGCATACACAAACATATCAAACTACCAACATGCATCCATATTAGTCATCTAAAGACATTTGGGTTTACTTAACAAAAATTAATAAGAACGTGGTTTTTACAAAACCTGAAACAGGATTTAAATGAAACAATTCTCATCATTACACTTGATTTTTTTCAGGAGCATGTGCATAAATAGAAGGGTTTTCATTATTTAAAAAAAGAAAATATCAATGTAAAACTATTTGTTCGGATTCAAATATTCCCCAGCAATGCTTGCAACCCAGTCATGTCATAGTTGTGCAAATGAACCAGAAAGCCAAGCATATTAATCTGTTTTCATTGTCCGAGCTAAGAGACTGATCCGGAGCTCTCTGATTTCAGAAGACTTTTGAAGTCAACAGAAATTTTGTCCGAGCAAGGACTTCAAGTCTTGTTTCTCAAAGATCCTTTTTCTTTAATATCAAAGCTCTATGGAGGTAGCACAGTTACTTAGGGATAATACAGAAGGGCATTGCCTCATCACTGCATGACATTGTGTCTGAGTAGGCACAATGCCTCCTCACGCTCAAGTGGAGGCTCTATATACACTGCAAAATGAGGACCCAAAATTCATCAGGGTTAGCTGTAGTGTAGATAGAGCTCGGTCATTTACACAACATGTCTGCTGAACCAGGTTAGATTAGATAGGCGGTTAAAAACTCCTGAGCTTGATCTATACAACCACTGGTGGAACTGCACCAGTGGTGAATTAATTAATGGTACTAATTTTTTCTCATGTACACAAGGCCAAGGAGTGCAGACACTGCAACCCCAACTTTGAAAAAGCTGTGCATTTCCCCTGCCTTCCTTTGGGGGCAAGATCTATTGACCTGTGCAGAAATTAAGTGAGAGCAGAAGCAAAGAGTCACCTACGTTGGGGAGTCTAGTGGGATTAGGCTCAAAGTCCTTGTGCTTTCCGAGTGAGTGTCACAATTGTGCTTGAGTAATGTGCAGAGGCACAAATAGTGTTCCTTCCTTGTGCCCTTTCCTCCCATCACCAAATGCATGCATATGAATCCCAGCACAATCTGACCCTCTAGGATTTCAACCAGATTGTCCCTTTAAATTTCTGTATAACAAAAATCCAGCTATCACAGAATACTTTTTATACTGTATGTCTTCTTAGTATAACACACCGCTTTGAAGGAAGAAACAAAAGAATTCTGAGCACCATAGAATGCTGACTAGTCAGCAGAAACTATGGATCCAATCCTACACTCTTTACTTAGGCAAAAATTCACACCGACTTCATTTCTCAGTTGATTGAGTAGGGACAAGCTCTGTTAGCTGGCAGATCTGTATGTTGGCATTCATACCATATTCAGTGGTAGGAACAGATTAAAAATATAATGAGATTCAATATCTGGTGATCATAATTAATCCATATTGCTATTTAGCCACAGCTACATACTGCAATATGTTGTTCCAACCACCCTTAAAACAGGAAATATTCAATACATTTTTTCTTAAATCACAGAAATATTGATTTTAATTTCCTGTAAAAATGACTAATATAGCAACTGTACTACAAAACAGCCTGCTTCCTTTTCCCATTTCTTCTGGGCCAAATGAAATCAGAAACGGTCTCTGATTATAACCTGAACACAATAGGCAAAGTTGGGTTCTGATGTCTCAGTGCAATAGCAGTAACACACCATTTCTAGGATTCAGTGCTTGCTGACAACACAAGTCATTTTAATGTGGTTTTCTGCACCTCATTTATCAGTAGCTATTTAAATAATGAGGCAGTCAAGGAAAGCACTTGATGGATCAGGCCTCTATCCATAATTCTGGCCACTCTTGTCAGTCGTGGAAGCACTCTGTACGGTCCTTGATTCTGAGCTATTGTAGAATGTTCTTCTCGTTCAGATCTTATTTATCATGCTGTAGATAATAAAAATAGTTCCTTGCACTGTGCATGCAATTACATCGACTCACAAGATGCAATGTGAAAATATAAGCAGACAGTGAAAGGCAGCCATTGCACTGAATAAGGGACATACAGACACTGTTCGCATTTTTCCTCTGCAGGTAGAAAATGCTGAGATTAGCAAAATAGTTGCTTGCGGGCATCCTGTTGCTGACTAGTGTAAATATTTTGGTTAACTCAGTAGATCTCAGCACTGACATCTGACATGGATAGCAACAGAGACAGTGCTAGTCGTGAGAGCGTGCTGGTGGCAGGCTAGCACTCCCTTCTCAACTGCTAGAGAAGCTCTCTCAATCTTTTCTGGTGCTACATTTCCCTGACAGAAGCAGAATTTATTAGTAAACAAGGTGGTGCATGAAGGAGAGGGGAAAACACGGTGCCCCCTCCTTGCAAACACTGTTCCTAGCACTGACCTTACAGTCCCCCACCTCCTCAAAGACTGTTCCCTATGGACCCCTGAACAGGGAATGGAAGAAACCCCTATGGAACCTGTCTCCTTTTCAGCATGACTATTTCCACAAGAAGAGCAAGACCAGTAATTTTCTCCCAACCAGCAAAATAGGGGTGTAAGAGAAAGAGAAAGAAAAACTAGGGGAGAAGGAAATCACCCACAATTAAACAGATAACCATCTCCCAGGGCAATAAAAGCTGTAATAAAAACTGGCAGGCTGTCTTGCACCCTATGATTTGCCTCATCATCTGAGACCACTTGAGGCACTCAAGTTAGCAGGTGGGGCCAGAGCATTCTATGCAGGAATCTTAGATTTGGAATTCATTCTGCATGTTGATCCAAAATAGTTCAAATATACTGGCCTTAGTAGGACCCGGTCTCTTCTGTACCTTTCTGAAAGAAGAGGATTTCTAAGTATTTATTAGTGCTTGATGACATTTTGTTCATGAATTCTGAGCTCTATGAAAGACTGTATTTTATTAAAACAAACAAGTATCGTGTTGTTTAAAAAAAGATTCTTCAACTGAGGAACATGCCACTAGCTCAAGAACTGTTTTACCTAGGGGCATTGTTTTACTGGGTATTAACTCTCCAAGCAAGCTACATAGAGATAGTGCATCAAATGATCTTGTCCCTTTAAAAATATGAACCAACATAGCCCCTCCTGCCACAAACTAGGCATGAAGGTCATAGCCAGACTGGGGACATAGATGGTACAAATAAATTGATCTTCATGAAGAAAGGGTATTCTCCACTATTGCTATGTAAATTTTTCACCTCATTCTTAATTCTAATGGAGTCGGAAGTCTGAAAAACTGCTGAAACATACATAGCTAAACTATGGGCAAACTGATAAGAGAAATAATTAGATGGGAGAAACAAATAGCATTAGAGAGAGTCATGTTGGTTTTCCTCATTTCTTAGGAAAAAAGATAAATGGATTTTATGGAAATAAAAAGATAAATGCTCACAATTATATGTGAGCATAGCGAAAATATACATGGGCTGGAGGCAACAAGTTTAGACACAGGGTTTAAGGATGGGGAGAAAAGTATCACACAGAACAGAGGTTTGAGAATAAAGGAAGAGAGAAAGAACAGAAGAGATGAGGGTACAAAATCATAACACAATATTAGCTGCCCACTTTGGACTACTGATCAGTCAACAACTGGATTCCACGTTCACCAACCAAGTTACAAAAAATGCAGGTTACTGTTTGTTTCTGCAAATGGTTTAGATAAGCAGCATAGTCACAATGGAGAAACAGTATTTGTTGCTATAAAAAGCAACAAAACTTTAGCTGTCTTCATTTCCACTGTACTGAAACTGGTATAGTATGTTTGATCATGCTTAAAAAACTTTAACTTGCATGGTAGAAGTTGAACAAATGAACACTTCCATCTGACTCTGCAGAGATTTCCCTGTAAATGGAAAATTCCATTCTCATTCAAGCCTTGAAAGTACCTAATTTTTACAGCTTTACTGCTGTTGCACTGGAGCAGCATTGTGAAGTGTTAGCACATTCTTCATTTCTATGCCTTACAGATACTTAATTTTTCTTAAGCAAAAAGTCTCAGGAAGGATCCATATTTCTGCTCAGTCACCTCCTTTTCCTTTTATGCTGCATGCCTTTTCCCTACCAAAAATGGAAGGCAATAATGATGGGAAAAGCCCTACAAAACAATTACACAACCTACAAAAAAATAGGAACTGTGCTTTCAGATACATTTCCCTTATCTGATGCTTAACAAAAACTTAAAATATATATTTCATCATTCAGTATATGAAACATGCCAGCACCTCACAATAATTTCCTTTTGTTTTTATAATTGTATATTCCTATGCAACTACTTATTATGTTTATTGAAAAAAGGCAAAGTCAGCATTTTGGGAGTCATACAAATGAGCAGTTGATGTTTCTGATTGCTTATGGTACCAAAATTACTTTAAAAGTTATCCTAAAACCACTTAGTTTATTGTCTGCTGATTTTCACAAACTATAATTTTGAAATATAGAAGAAAAAACAGACTTTTTTTAATGAAAGTATATACTTTTTTGGTTATGGCCTCAAATTACTATATAAAGCAAATTCTTCTTGCTAATAACACAGTCAGCACTTGACAAGTACAGTAACTTTATGTAGAGTCTTTCCCATTTTTCTGACCAAAATGCAAATGCTAAAGCTATTATCTCAGGAATTCAGAAAATACTGAGCTACCTGAGATGTATTATAGAAAATTCAAATGTAATAAATAGGGAATGGGAGTTTCATCAAAATTGGACATTCATAAACCCCTCAAATATTTGCACAGCACTGTTATTCACTTGGATAACATAAACCGGGCAGGGGCTAGAATAGCGTACGGAAAACCACTCTGCATTAAGAAACCAACTAGAGTACTGACTCAGTTGAATAGTACACTAATACGCTGACCATCTGTACTCAAGGGACTGCGGTTAAATTCTCAATGGCGCTAGCTAGGTCAGGAATCACAAATGGATGATATATGCATAGAGAGATAGTAAATTTCTTTATTCCAGTATATCCAGACAAGGAGATAGTAGTGCTTTAGAGCTGTTGCCCTGTGGTTGAAAGAGAAGGAGGCAATTACAATGATTTAGCATTAAGAAGCAGACTTTCCCCCCTGGATTATGACTTTCATTGGGATTTACATGGAAATTCATTTTAAGGTTTCTTATTTTTTAACCTATCATTGCAGAAGGATGGGTTCTTTAGGATAGTAAACAAGCAGTGCAAGGTCTTTCAGAAATTTTGTAAAAAAAATATTGTACTTTGAGGTTTTAAAAAAAGACACTAATGCAATATTTTACAATTTTAAAAGAAATCTTTTACTTACTGTTCTTTGCAATAATCGCTAAATTGTTTTAGACCAAAATTTTCAAAGTGACAAGGGGCTTTGGGGGCCCCCACTTGAGGCATCTTAAAAAGGCCTGATTTTCAGAGGATGGGTCTTTCGCACTTTCTGAAATTTTGTCCTCTGTAAGATGTCTGAAGTTGATCCCCAAAAATTAAGGCACCCAAAATCACTTGTCACTTTTGAAAATTGTGGCCTTAAACTGTAATAATTGAACTCACTCAAGACAAGTTATTGTGTAGCTGAATCATGAATGTTGGGCAAATGACATTTTAAAAAAAATTATTCAAGAACCAATAGCATTTTTAATAGATAGGGCAACAGTTTTAGAATGTGCCTCTACATTTATACAAAGTTTTGCATAAGAAACCAATTTCCATTTACGTATCAGGTAGTTTTATCTCTAACTACCTGTTCAGTGAATGCAAGTGTCAGACATCCTCAAACATTTGCAAATGCAGAACTACTGATGCAAAAATATAGAGGCCGATTTGAAGCCACCTGGAGGCCATGTTGAAATTTTGGCCAATGGTAATTTCTTAGTCCTTGTTGGGACTTACCCAAATTTGACAATCCTTACTCAAGCAAATCTCCAAAGTAAAGGCCTCAGATCCAGTCCATGTAGACGCCATTCCAGCATAGCACTAAAGCACACACTTAACATTAACATGAGAGAAGTTCTTTTGGATTCAGGGAGACTACTCACATGCTTACAGTTATGCATGTGCTTAAGTGCATGTGCTACTGCTGCCTGAAGTACCATTAGCAGTATTACTAGCCTCAAGAGATCAAAATTCATGATATTTTAAAAGCCATCAAATCATGTTTTTCAGTCTGCTTTTGACTTTTAAACTCCCCTTTACTTCTCTGCCAATGCATCTGTCATAATTTCAGGTTGATACGTCAATCTTTAATGCATCTTTAAAGATGAATGCCTCTCCCTGGCTGCTCATAAGGCAACTCCATTTGCCCTCTCTTCACCCCTATAATAGGGGAACTGCCATCCATTTCCTGCACTCCTAGTTTATTTCCTTTCATAAAAGAAGGGCTGAATGGTAAATAGTTTAAGAAACACTGAAACAATTAATGTATCAAAATTCACACTTGCACGTAGAACTTATATTACTTTTTAAGGTTGATGAGTTACAGATATGCATATTAAAGAACTTTACAATAACTCCGGCTTTCTGAATTTAGTTGAACAAGATGCAGAGGAATATGTCAGGTGGGAGGGTCTTAAAAATAAGTACTGTATTGTACATGATGTGCAACAGCAGAAGCGAAATATGCTATCATTAAATATGAGTAAATTCATGTTTATGTAGTACTGCAAGAAATGAACAGATGACATTCACCAATAAGCATGAAATAACTAATCAATGTTGCTAATAGGTACTAGTAAGTAACCAGCACCCTTAGGGAGCACGATGTTATATAATCTTCCTTCATTACATATTTTTTAAAAATTAAGTGTTGAAAATATTCAAAAAATGAACCTATAATGACAGTGTGTTTCTATGCAAAAACTTATACCAACAGTTTATATGAGTAATACTGTCATAGTAAAAACAATATAGGACCAGGTTAGCCTTTTGCAAGAAATAACATTCCCCTGACTTCCGCACCCTCCCCCTACCACATACTTCTCTGCTGGAGACTAGGCAGCACTCCCTCTCCCACACCCCGCCAAACATCCTGCTTCCATCTTCTCTGGACCCCCCTCCACTTCATTTCCCACTCATTCCCTTGCAACCCTTAAATCTGCCTCCTGCTCCCCCCTCACTCTCTCCATACACCTTTCATAGTGTATCTGCTACTCCTCACAGTCCCTGTGTCCTATCTAGCCCCTAAACCATGGATTGATAGCCACCTTGTTGTGGGCCTGATTTCAATCTCACTGAAAACAGCAGGAGGTGGCACTGTAGCTAACTTTATTAAAGACAGCCTCACTTCCATATGCAGATAGACTGTAGGGAAATGGTATCCATCTTCCTGGCTTCAGCCCCATTGACAGTAATAAGAGATGGTAGCCATTTTGACTAAAGGAAAACTTGTGATCTGCAAGCCTTTCATCATATTTTAATGAAATAGGTGAAAAAAAATCCCAAAATCACTATAGTTGTGATAAAATCACGAGAGCTGGCAATACCATATTAGTATCAAATGTCCATTTGTTATGTCAAAGAAACCAGAGGAAAATAGGTCAAATGGGAAACTGCATGGACTTTTCAAACAGAGATGAGAGAAAAGACTAATGTTGACATATCATTCTTGGCAGTGTCCCTTTAACATGAGTGTGATTAAATGTGGTATTTAAATTTTACAGTAATGAAAGGTTTACACTAATAACCTATGTCACATTGCTTCTATCCTGATTGAGCTTCCAATCATTGCATACTATGGGAATAATATGATGCCATTACAGTCATAGTAATATTTTACTGTTGCTGGATAAAACCAGCTATGACCTTCAACTCCAGAAAACTGAAATTGTCATCTGCAAGTGTTTTTTTCTATGGAGGTATCTCTCTCTCTCTCTCTCTCTCTCACACACACACACACACACACACACACACACACTTTCCAGTGTTTATAATTAGAAAGGAAAATGCATAATTCTGGTTATCCACATGTTCTATACTAAATGAGATTTTGAAAGGTCAGCACAGACAGTGAAAAGTGAGGACTTGGAGTTTCTGGGGCTTTTTTTCCCTCTAGTCCAAAAGAACTATTTACCAATAGATTTTACAAGAATAAAACAAAAGCTCATTTTAGCTGGATAGAATGACTGTAGTACATCAGAGGAAGAGTGCCAAGATTACAAAGTGTGCACCGAGTTGTTATGGTAACTAAACGGCAGCTTGTTGCATAAAACACTAACTGCTCACCCCTGGGATTATGTTTGAAATTCAGCCAGTCTGCATTCTGACCTGGTTGAACAGATTAGAACACCAAACCGCTAGATGAGTTCTGGCTCACTTGGTAACCTCAAGTGTAGAAAAGAAGCCTAGGACCCACATAATGTGAAGAGTGATTTGCTTCACTCCCATGGATTTGTCATGTCAGCCCAGAGCTCACCACCAGTGGAACATGTGGGAAGATGGACTGCCACTGTCTCTTGTTTAATGAGCATATTAGAAATGACATGAGAATGACATCTGAGAGTCTCCCATCACAAAATATTACCTCACAACATCGAGGATATTTTCATTAAGCTGCATAGAAAGGTTGAAATCCCAATTTTAAGCATGGTAGAAAAGATGCAGGTAGATTCACTTCTCACCCAATAGGACTAGCACACAGGCTTTTGCCACTAAGACAGACACTGTCATAAAATGGAAGTTAAAAACTTACTAATTCATCTAGTCTATCTCCTGCCAATGCAGAATTGTGTTTTTAATAATGCATACCTGGGAAACACACCTTTCTCTACCATTACCTTGTCCTTCTTATCTCCCCCTCACCACCATGTTTGTCTATTTATTTACCTGTGGTATATCAGCTAAATCCTAGATTGTGACAGGGTGGCATTTGTACTATGCCTACTACAATCAGGGCCGTATTATCCATTAGGCACAGTGCCTAGGGCCTACGAAACTTTCAGGGCCTACGAAAAAAAATTATATATAATTTTTTATTTATATTTAAAAAACTATTTATTAATAGCTTAAAACCAAATTAGTTATTTCGGTCAGGGGGCCTACGAAGGCAAGCGTGCCTAGGGCCTATGAAGGTCCTAAAACGGCCCTGACTACAATGGGACCTTAATCTCTGTTGGGGGTTTACACACTATACAACAGAAATTAACAACATTTTCCATTGATTCTTCAGGCTACTTTATGGCAAGATATTTTCGTCATGCTGCTCCAGTTTGCCCTTTGAACACACATTGCCCACTAACATACGTGGGAGTTGTATGACGTTAACTGAGGACAGAATTAGACCCCGTCTGACATCTGTTAAAATAGTGTGCATATATCCTTCCTCACAGACTTTTGGAATGGTCTGAAAGAATACATTCCACAATTACTAGATTTAATATGATCATTACTACTGCTTGACACTGGAGAATCAAACAGTTGTAATGGACCAGCAAGTGGGACGTGTTGTCTAGCTATATCAAAAGAAGGACAGGAGACCCTTGATATGGTTTTAATCAGGCCGCAATTTTATTATTAGATGTCTGGGACAACATGGCAGATAAAAGTACACAGTGCAGGTAACGTCATTTCATTGAATAACTACCTGGGTGGACTTCTGCCAGCCCCTCTTTTTCCATCCCAGTCCCCCAGCCAACTCACTGCTGAGATCTTACCATCCCCCTTGTAGGAGGGTTAAGATGGGCTATCAGAAAGGGTGTTCGTTAACCTGCAATACCAATCATGGGACCCCCAACACTCCTTCCGCCCGTCCACCCTGTTCCTTTAACCAACACCTCCTTTTAAAGTCCTTTACCAACCAAGCCATTTATCCAGTCACTATATACCTTCCCCCTGGAGTACCTGCAATGGACAGCCACCCTACTTATATAATGAGGTGTGACATACGGCCTAATGCCTTTCACACCTCATGTCATCAAAGCCCTCCCCAAATCCGCTGTGGGGAAGGCAAAAAAAACCCAACTCCACCTAGGCCAATCTGATGGAGAAGCAAAAATTCCTTCCCAATCCCCCTAAAAAGGGGCAGCTAGCGCAATGCCCACAGCAGGTCCTGACCAAACCTGCTATTTTGCCACCAAAGGGGAGGGAAGGTAGGTGGGTGGGTGAGTGCGGCCTCATCTACTCCATGGAAAAGGGCTTCTCCCACCCTGGGCCTGCCCCTTTTCGAGCCTTCCACCCTTCTGGTCCCAGGGGATGAGTCAGTGTTGCCACGCTGAATATCTCTTCCCCCCCCCTCCGTTTGCAGCAGCTTCTGACCTCTCTTCCCCACCGATTCCTCCCTCCCCCACCCACAGAGCACTATTCCCTTTCCTCCTTTGGCCAGCCGGACAACATCCCCCCTCTTGAAGGTGCGGTGCCATCAATATTTACAATCTGCAAAACAGCTGATGCCACTGAGAAAAGACAGGTAGACGTAGACAAGAATGGAGTTCGGCCATAGCCAACCTGGCAGAGCAGTAGCAGTGAAATGTGCTACCAGGTGGGGGAAATCCAAGAACAAGAACAATAGCCTAGGGACACTCAGGGTCGACCGTGCTTACATATGGCATAGCTGGCACCTGGGGAGGAAGGACATTCTCTGAGTGGCATGTCATCAGCTGTAATCACTGTCAAGCCTCCTTGGGTGCGTGGCAAGTTGAAAAAAATAAAAGGGAGAGAAATGCAAATTACTGAAGGATCCACACAGACATCCACAAACACAGTATTCTCAAGTGACCTGCAGTTGGTGGAATATTTTGATCATTTGCCCAGCCACATGCTGCCATGAGTACAGACAGATGAGTCTGATTCCCTTCCTCTAAGTGTACTGTTACACAAAGAGAATACCTAATCACAGTTAAATGTACTCATGACATAAGAGAGCTGTTCATATAGCTCACTACCACTGGGTGAGAAGACCGACAGGAGGAGAAGGGGAGGGAGGAAAGGATGGAGAAGAGAGGGAACAAAGGATGCTTTTAAACCTGTGTATTACCCCTGAACTTTGACCACTCTCAGCCTACTGAGAAAGCACATTTTTCAGTATTATGTACTGGCCTTTTTTTATAATAAAAATTGTTATAAAAAAGAGAAAGAGAAGCTATTGCATCAGGAGAGTGGGGAAAGATGGGATTCTTGGAAATGTGCCGAACAACAGGGGAAAATGTGAGATTTTCTTTTCTTTTCCAAAAAGCAGAACTATTGCTGTTTATCAGAACAATACAGATGTTTTAGGAACCCTGGATCCCCACATTACAATAAATGACAGGAAACACTGGAAAACCCCCTGCTTCTTGCTGCTGTTCAGCTCTCCCATAGCTATAATAATAAAATGTGCAGAATTTTAAAGGGGGGGGAGGGGGAACTGCTTTGCATCATAGCCCTGTGTCCTTGAGTGAAAAAGTGTGTACAATTTTTGAAGGCACTGAAATAATTTAGAGGCCCATATCCCATTGACTTGGCATTGGGCACTTTTGAAAATTGTACCCATTAGCGTTTGTCACAGGACAGTTCCAATGTCTTCCAAAGGAACACACAGAAAACAAAGGAGACTTTTTTGTGGGAAAACTATAGATGGGTTTTAAATCATCCATAATTGGGCTGTGCAGCTAAATCCTGAACACCTTTCTCGTGTACATCATCCCATTGAGTTCCTGCACATAAGAAAAAAACGTTGAGGTCAGACTAGATCATTTAATGGTACCTTCTGGCCTTAAAAAAAAATCTATGAAAGCAGGATTGGACCTGAATGATGTTTAAAAAAAAAAAAAAAAAAAAAAAATTATGAATGTAGCTTTAGTTTACCTGGTTTGAGGTTTTATTACAAATTCCAAATTTGAGCCAGGTTCATAAACACAAGCTAAACTTTCAGCTAATATTTTTATTATTTATATAGTGTTCAAATGTGTGGTGGGGCTTTGCAGAACAAATATAAAGGCTTGGTCCTTGCCCTGAATGATACAGTAAGTGATGAATGAATGGGGTGAGGAAGAATACTGGTTAGAGTAGTCAGATTCAAGTATTCGCACATGTTGATGGTTCCGTTAATTTCTCATAAAGTAAGTTTAATTCACTGCTAGTGGACCATGTAGAGAAGATGGTGTTTTGGAATGGATTTGAATGAGAAGATTATGACTTGGGGAAGAAGGATAAGGAGGTCATCCCATGCACTGTGGGAGCATAGAAAAAGGCCCAGAGAGCTGAGTTGGAGAAAGAAACAAAGGGGTCATCTTTGAAAACGGGCCACTTATATAGGTGCCTAATTACTGATTTAAGTGCCTAATTTTAGGCAACCAAGTTTGCAAATGTTAGCCTTAAAAAACTGAGCCAAATTCACTGTTGGAAAGGGGCAAACTCTGAGCACTCTGGCCCTGATCCAAACACTTAAGCATGTGCTTAACTTTGAAGTCAATGGGACTATGCATGTGTTTAAGTGTTTTTCTGGATGAAGGCCACAGTATTCAGCACCTTGCAGGATTGAACCCATAGATAGGTACAATTTTGTTCACTTCAATTGATTTGTGCCTCAGAGCAGCAGAGATTTCAGCTCATTGAGAATATTTGCCTCCACAATGCACTAATATTCCCCTTAAACATGCCTTTGGCAAGACAGGTGCAAAAAACCTTTTATTTGCATTATTTCATCACAACTTGCAGAGTTCACCAAGTTCCACATGAAAAAGGATTAGGGGACGTAAGTACAGATGCAGCAAGGACCAATCCACATTTGATCACCTTGTGTATGATGCAGCACAACATTATATTCAGCATTCCTTTTAAAACTAACCCATTGAGAAGGTACTGCAATGCAATTGCCAAGTGGAAAGTAATATTTTAAAACCATTCTCTTCAGTACTGCAACAAGAAAATCTTTAAAATAAAGTAACTGTATGAAGCGTCTCTAATGCATCCATAATTGTGACATATAGATGTCTGATATAAAATTAAGACTGAATTGGTCTGTCAAGTTGACTACTGTCTGTAACAGGACCCAGTAGAGTCACTAAATACCAACTACTGCCCTCTCACAGGGATATAAACTTTGTAATCCAAAAATTGTCAACTCTTGCAATATTCTCACCAATTTCAAGACAGTAGATGTTTTTAACAACTGTCTCATGATATCCTAATGTCTTGCTAACTTTCGCCATTATTCAAAATTGCTGTTGCATCCAATTATTTACATGGGACCAAAACCACGGTCTGCCGTTAAGGAAATGGCAGCCCTTTATTCCTGTGGTTGTCTCAGACAGAAGATAGTAAGGTGATAAAGAGGATCATGAGAAGAAGGAGTGACAATGTGAGAGGTAATACAGGGGACAAGTAAGTATAATGGACAGTGTGGAGAGAATAAAGAGAGAATGTACACGGGGGAAAGATAGAAATCAGGGATGGATTTTGAGGATGGAACAAGAGAGAGGACAGTGATGAGAGAGGGATGGAAAGTGATCAAATGGCAAGTCTCCAGCCCAAGGGTCAGAAGAAGTTAAGTGGAGTCCTGTTCTGATTAGCCAATGGGATGGCCTCATTTTTGTCAGCATATAAGAAAGAAAGCAGCAGAATATGGACCCTGGACTTCTGAACAGCAGACTTTGAATCCCTCATGGAACTGATAGGCAGGATCCCCTGGGAGGCTAACATGAGGGGAAAAGGAGTCCAGGAGAGCTGGCTGTATTTTAAAGAAATCTGATTGAGGGCACAGGAACAAACCAAGCAAATATGGCAGGCGACCAGCTTGGATTAACAGAGAAATCTTGGGTGAGCTTAAACACAAAAAGGAAGCTTACAAGAAGTGGAAGCTTGGCGATGACTGGGGAGGAGTATAAAATTATTGCTCAAGAATGTAGGAGTGATATCAGAAAGGCCAAAGCACAACTGGAGTTGCACCTAGCAAGGGACGTGAAGGGTAACAAGAAGAGTATCTACAGGTATGTTAGCAACAAGAAGGTGGTCAGGGAAAGTGTGAACCCCTTACTGCATGGGGGAGACAATCTGGTGACAGATGATGTGGAAAAAGCTGCAGTAATTCAATGCTTTCTTTGCCTCTATCTTCACACACAAGGTCGGCTCCCAGACTACTGGACTGGGCAGCACAGAATGGGGAGAAGGTGAGCAGCCCTTAGTTGTGAAAGAACAAGTTCAGGACTATCAAGAAAAGCTGGACATGCACAAGTCCATGGGACTGGATGCAATGCATCCAAGAGTGCTGATGGAGTTGGCTGATGTGATTTCAGAGCCATTGGCCATTATCTCTGAAAACTTGTGACAATTGGGGGATGTCCCTTGATGATTGGAAAAGGCAAATATAGTGCCCATCTCTAAAAAGCATAAGGAGGAGGAGGATCCAGGGAACTACAGAGTAGTCAGTCTCACCTCAGTCCCCAGAAAAACCATGGAGCAGATCTTCAAGGAATCCATGTTGAAGCACTTGGAAGAGAGGAAGGTGATCAGGAACAGTCAACATGGATTCACCAAGAGCAAGTCATACCTGACCAACCTGATTTCCTTCTATGATGAGATGACTGGCTCTGTGAATGTGGGGAAAGCAGTGGACATGATATACCTTGACTTTTGCAAAGCTTTTGATATGGTATCCCACAGTATTCTTGACAGAAAATTAAAGAAGTGTGGTTTGGATGAATGGACAATAAGGTGGATAGAAAGCTAACTAGATCATTGGGTTCAACGGGTAGTGATCAATGGCTCAATGTCTAGTTGGCAGCCAGTATCAAGCAGAGTGCACTGGTGGTCAGTCCTGGGGCTGGTTTTCTTCAGCATATTCATTAATGATCTGGATGATAGGATGGATTGCACCCTCCGCAAGCTCGTGGAAGACACTAAGCTGGGAGGACTGGTAGATACACTAGAGGGTAGGAATAGGATACAGAGTGACCTAGACAAATTGGACGACTCTGCCAAAAGAAATCTGTTGAGGTTCAATAAAGACAAGTGCAGAGTCCTGCACTTAGGATGAAAGAATCCCATGCACAGCTATAGACTGGGGATTGACTGGCTAGCCAGCAGTTCTGCAGAAAAGGACTTGAGGTTTACAGTAGACAAGAAGCTGGATATGAGTGAACAATGTGCCCTGTTGCCAAGAAGGCTAACGACATATCAGGCTGCATTAGTAGGAGCATTGCCAGCAGATCGAGGGAAGTGATTATTCCCCTCTATTTGGCATTGGTGAGGCAACAGTTGGAGTATTGTGTCCAGTTTTGGGCTCCCCACTACAGGAAGGATGTGGACAAATTGGAGGGCAACAAAAATGATTAGGGGGTTGGGGCACATTACTTATGAGGAGAGACTGAGGGAACTAAGCTTATTTAATCTGCAGAAGAGAAGAGAGGGGATTTGATAGCAGCCTTCAACTACTTGAAGGGGGTTCCAAAGAGAATGGAGCTAGTCTGTTCCAGTGGTGGCAGATGACAGAACAAGGAGTAATGGTCTCAAATTGCAGTGGGGGAGGTCTAGATTGGATATTAGGAAAAACTTTTCCACTAGGAGGGTGGTGAAGCACTGGAATGGGTTACCTAGGGAGGTGGTGGAATCTGCATCCTTAGAGGTTTTTAAGGCCCCGGCTTGACAAAGCCCTGGCTGGGATGATTTAGTTGGGGTTGGTCCTGATTTGAGCAGGGGGTTGGACTAGATGACCTCCTGAAGTCCCTTCCAATTCTAATCTTGTATGATTCTATACAAGGTTGAATTTTGAACCTGAAAATGATCACACACAAATTGGTGGTAGGTGTGTCCTCCCACCCAAAGCAGTGGTCCCCAAACTGTGTGGCATGCCCTCCTAGGGGGCACAGAAGAACATTCAGGGGAGCTCGTGGCAGGGCTGGGCCAGTTCTGGTTGGCCCCCAGCCTAGCCACAGCTCCACTCCAGCACCCCCCCACTTTGCCCCCAACCCAGTTCTGCACTCATTCCCTTTCTACCCCCAGGGCAGCTCCAGCCCCAGCTTCTCCCCCATCCCCAGTTCTGCCCTCAGCTCCACCATCTGCTCAAGCTCCACTGAGCCAACTGTGCAGTAATGGGAGGGAGGGGACGGACAGACAGATTCCATTACTGATCAACGGGGGTATGACTGGAAAAGTTTGGGTACCACTGCCCTAAAGTCTCCAAAGGCAGATGAAAAACCAATGTGATTTTTTAATCTCATGATTTTTAGGAAATGGACTCATGATTTTTGAGCATTTGGTATTGGCAATGCTGTAAATCAACCCATGTCATAGGACTGCAGCTGGGAAATAAAAATCAGCTAGTTTCCAGCACTCCTGTGTTGGAACAACACACATCTCTTACTCTCCCCCCACATTTTTGCTTCATGTGCTCCTTCTTCCCCATCGTTTTTTTTCTTTGCACTTCTCATTTCCCATCCATGAGAAATAACAATGGAGTTTTTTTCAGACCTCATTACGGAGGGAAGCTTTATTAACAAAAGATGGGTCTTTCATTGTACTCTGAAAAGAGTCTTGCTTAGCCTTTGGTAATAAGGAGTTGTACAATCCAAGGTCTCTGCTGAGAACTCTGTCCCATGTTCCCAAGGATTTCACCCGGAGCTATATTAGGTGCAGCATTTTTGTCAATCACACCTATCTTGGCTGCAAATGGAGAAGTTGTCTGTTAGACAGTCAGGTCCTAAACCCTTTAAGGCGGCTGGGCTCAGAACCCTGAAGTATACTCAAAATCCAGCAGGGGATTAGTGGAGTGTGCAGAGCATGGGTGTGATGTGCTCTTGTTTGTCTTTCTTCCTCAAAAGACATGCTGATGAAGGTAATCTTGGTAAGAGTTTCAGCAATGGCTTTCACCTTTTATGCAGCTTACTGCACTGTCATGCTGACCTAAATCAGAATTTACATAAAACTGGATGTATTGACAGGTTTTGTCTCATCAACTATGTTACTTTCAGTTGCCCTCAAGGATCCATTTGTCTTCCCTTCAGTTATCTTAGGCAGTCACTGGCAGTTCAAATGTCGGTATTCCCACATCTAGCAGTTACATTCACATTCATGTAAAACTTTACTGAAAGCTCCATCAAGAACAATATAACCTTATTCCCTCAGAAACTCATCAGTCATTTACACTGGTTAATTCTTAGAACGCCTCTATTTTAATTCCATCACTAAAGAAGCTAAATGATCCAGTATATTTCTGTATTATACAATGAAAATGCTACCATTATGGTGAATGGGCTTCACTCTTGTCATCTACTCCTTTTTTTAAAAATCTCAACATAATTAAAGTTCAACAGAGAATATGCAAAGAATGTAAAGCTATACTGTACCTAGAAATTTACATAGAGAATAGGAATATTAATACAATATTAATACAATTGTACTTTATGCAAAGAGATTAAAAATTGTCTGCATAGTATCATTGCAAAACATGAACAACATGTTATTGCATAGCTGTTTATAAACATATGGGGGGGGGGGGGGGTTTGAAAAGGGAGAACCACTACTACAGTGCTGACCCCTCTTGAGTGCAAGGTAGCAGCCTGGCAGGTATCTATTTATAGTGCTATGCTGCATGTGTTACGGAAAGGAGAAAATCTGGCTAAAAACATTGGGCAAACTTCTGCTTTTTCAAGACAGATCTTAAGGTGAAATTTTCAAAGGCATCTAGGAGATTTGGACACTTAATGGGAATTGAATGTCCAAATCCTATAAACAGCTTGGAAAATATCAGCCTTAACATCCAGGCTGAGAAGACAGAATCTCAGTTTTTAAGGTCAAAGAACAAAACACAGCAAATTGCATTGAACTCAGTTAATCTATCTTGGGAAGATGGCAGGGTGAGTCATTTATGAAGATGACAACTCGTTAGCCTGGAAGTTAAAATGTAAAATATACTATTCAAATAAACTACGACTCAACCCAACAAATGCATCCCACAGCCAGTCTGTCACAATGCATAGGCCAAACCCTGCTCTTAGATGACATGTGGTTTTCACTGGAGTCAACAGGAGTCCCATGCTTTTATGTAAGGGCAGAATTTTGTCCATTGTTTATACAAAAGTTCACTCAGAAAAGCATAAATAAGGAGGGTCTGAACAAACAAACAAACTTGGAAATACAAATAAAAACAGGAGGAAACCTAATGAAAGCTTTTCATGTAGCCAAACATATTATATGCTGCAAGGTCATCCTCCTAATTCATGGAATTCAGCTAATCCTCTCGATGAATGCAGCATGTGTTACACTCCAAATGAAATTGTATAGGTTCCAAATAAGAGGCAGCAGCTACTGCTATAAATGCAATCAAATGACTGTCAGTCTGAATAATACCATTCGATTTTCTCTTTTTCTGTAAACAAGCAAAATAAAGAGAAATGTTTCACCAGAAATGTTGCTGTATTGTTTGAAAGGCCAAAAGGTACCTTTCCCCAAAATTATTTAAACTATAAATCAAGCATGAAAAAAAAAAAAGCCTGTTCAGATCAAAGGCTATTATCTCAAGGTCTTTAATGCATGATTACAACCTACCTCTTTTCCATTAGCATGATCACCTCCTCCTTGTCTTTCAAACACTTCCCTGGACTAACTCTTGACTTTTGTCCCACTGATTCACACCACGGTTACCAAAAATTACCAAAACCAAACACCTCCTCTGAAGTCAGGGCAGTTACACCAGTTGTACGCAAGAAGGGAATCAGGTACTATGGACCAGATTCTGATTTTAGAGATAATTCTGTTAATCCAAAGTAAATCTATTGATTAAATAGAGCGGCTGCAGATTTATGCCAGAGCACTAGAGCAGTGATTTTCAACCTTTTTTCCCATTTGCCATCTCCTAAAAAATTTCAGATGGAGGCACGGACCCCTTTGGAAATCTTAGACATAGTCTGCACACCCTCAGAGGTCTGCGGACCAAAGGTTGAAAACCACTGCGCTAGAGAACAGAACTTGACTTTTAATTTCATCTGAACAATTCATCGCAACAACCACTGTGCTGTTTAGCATGATTTTCTGTATGGATATACTCTAGTGTTTTGAAGTTAATTTCAAAATGTATCAATTATTATCTAGAAGAGTGTCAGAAAATTAACAATTAAAAGCTTATTTTAAAAATTCCACATTGCTTTGATGCAACTTTTTTTTTTTTCCAAAAAGGCGAAGAAACAACCATTGAATTGGGTGAAGCATCAATCTCTATATCCCTGTCTATAGACTGAGCCAGTTTGAATCCAGCACAACCCAATTGAAGGCATAAAAGCATGCAAGTCAACACAGAATTTGTTCCTGTGTTCTTTCCTGTCAGATGGAAAGGACTCGATGATATAATACATCTTTTTCATCTCTGATTAGTAAGATCTGATTTTCATAAACCCTTTAGCTGAACAAAATAGGTCTTCATCGTGTTATATACAGCATCAGGATATTTTTATGGGGTATTTTGTGGAAGCTCTAGTAGGAAAGGTGGCTGGAGGGGGCAGGTTGCACTACCTCACAAAAAGTTGCTCACCACTAAGGGAGCAATAAAATTGGGGGGGAGGGGGAAAAATCATTAAAAGTCAGTCAAGGATTTAACTTTATGTTTAGCTCATCCCAGTGTACCTAAGTCTTGCAGCTTGCAGATTTTCTATGTAAAAATCAATCACTGTTCTCCAACGCTCAGCAGGACAGACTGACAATGGAACTTTATTGTTATGGCTAAATTCTGCTCTTTTGAAAATGCACTTACTGAGCAGGAGAATTAGGTGAATTTGTGCCTTCCTGCAAAGGATGGCACCTTACTTACCTGCAAAAAGCAACAAGCTGAGTTTGGTGTATGTGTGCATCTGACTGAAGGTGTGGCTTCCATCTAGAAGTTCTGATGAATGTTATGGGGGAGTTAACTCACGTTTGTGGTCATAAATGGGTCTACAACATGTGAATCCAGAACATCATTAATAGTCATTTCTGGATCTGTTAAAAACCTCCAGAGTAAGAGAGGTTAGCATTATGGATAAAATTCAGTTCCTGTCCTCAAGGGGGCAGTGGCTCCCGAGGCAGAGGATCCTGCACTATTTTGCTGCAGGTGGATGGGTGTGGCTGGTAAAGATTACACTGTGTAGTTCAAAGCCCTGTTCTTTGTGTAGCAGCATGGGGGCAGTAAGAGAAAGGAAAGGATGTGGGAGGGTTGAGATGGGGAGGATCCATCTCTGTGCCTCTTGCTCCAGTCACATCTTTTTAGGACCATATCTGGTGACACTGGAAATCCTCACACAGATTGATAAATATACCCATGGTGTACAATATGCTGGTTTGAGATATAAACACATGACAACTGCTCATTCTGGTGTTCTCAAAGCAGATTTGTGCTGTCCTAAAAACCGATGCCTCAATATCTACTAATTGGTCCGCTATACACTTTTCAGGAGATGTGAAAATCTAGTGTGTGCCCCTGGACCCATGTCAGAGACCAGGAAAATCAATTTCAGTCCCCTAAAGAGTGAATTACTGGCATAGGTCACTGAACATTATCAGTCGCTTTATGCCAACAGATCCTTGAAAGGTGATCTTACAAAAAATAAAATCTCAGGAAGCAGAACTTCTGTAAATTTCAATTTCAATATCTGCTCATAAGAACAAAGCAGGCAAAGGGGTGAAAGCATTACATGCATGCCCTCATCCAAACACAGCTAGCAGGTGACATTTCTGGCCTACCGCTTTTTGAAAGCAAGTTCCAGCTCAGTCATTAATTTGAGCATCTGAAAAATCAGTGAACTATTAATTTTCCTCATAACACTGAGGTGCAGCATGCAGAGCCTCTTGTACCCTATTCTTGCTCACAGCCCAATAAAAATCAATTTGTTTTGTTAGTAAATGCCACAGGAGCACATCAAACCGCATGCATTTTCTTAGATAATTAAGATAAATTAACATGTTCCATTTGGCATATGGGAACTAAATTCAGACCTGATGAAAGTCCATTCAAAAGCAATAGACATGTACCCACTAACATCAGACCTAAATTTGGCCTAGTGAATATTTTATGTCTGATGCATATTGAGGAGCCAGGACACAAGTGTAATCAAGTACTAACTGTTCCTACATTAGTCCATATTGTATGCCCAATCTATGTGAAAAGTTCCTGTTGATATCAATAAAATCTACAATCTAGATGCAGGCCAAATGCTGTGTTTCTCGCAAGACCAATGGAAAATATCAACAACAAAAGGTAACATTAGTAGGTGAAGAGGATAGTATTCCCTTTGGCTGGCCATTGACTATGGAACCCCCTTCTGCAAGGCTTATGAACAATCACAACCCTTTAGCATCTCATCATGCACCACAAGCCATCTCTTGGCCACAACTTTCCAACAATAATAAAATAAAAACACTGCCAATTCATGAAAAGGGGTACTAAGCTAAAACAGGTTTAGGTTTTACCTTTTGTGGTTTATGCAATTCTGGAAAACCCTGGTGAGGAGCATGGTTTAAATAACTAGAGAAATCACTGAAAGAATAGAAGACAGAATATTGCTTATTGTCTAACTCTGTGAGAGTCCATGCCACCAGATGGTTGAAATGAGTCATTACTGCACTTGAATACAACTGACTGATCATTATAAAATGAGAAGATGTGGAACTTAACACCAAAACTGCTGCATGAAACAACGAAGTGAGCCTACGGAGAGACATAATCATGGCTTGGAGACTGAAGGAGCATGCGAAGAGCTTGAAAGTGGGCTGCAGCTACCATCTCAGCTCTAGTCACAGGTAAAACATTGGTCTGTTATGCGATCAGAATCCGTTGAGATTTCTGAGCCACAAATCCTCTTAAAAAATGTAAAAAGGGAGCAAATGAAGCTTCCTGTCCTTAACATTACTGCACTCTTTACATAAAGAGCTTTTCTTGAGTGCTGTCAAATTACTGTAGAAGAAAAGTCTCCATCATCTTCAGTGGAGACTGAAAGAGTACAGAAGAGCAGTGTTATGTCTGAGTTTTAACCAGAGCTTGGAATTGTATTATAAACAGCAATGTTTAAACTGTATCAATCAATTTAAACATGAGGGACCAAATTCAGACCTGCTGTGAGCCTGCACAGCTCCAGTCATGTCAATGGGGTTGCATTCACTTGCACCAACTTCTTAAGTACGAATACATCTAAACTTATATTGAATTAAAAATTTTCTGAATTAAGAGCCATATATGATCTTGATAGCATACACAAAGAAACACTTCGGCAAGCTGCTTTAAGGCTTCCACTTTTTTGAAGTTTTGACCTTGAAATTGGGAAACCTGAGATAGCAAGATATAGGACTACACTATCTGAACTAATTAACCTTTTGGTGCTCCTAAAGTAAAGGAAACAATATGTATTTATTTATAAGGCACATGATACCAGAAGGCATCCAGTCAGTCAGGAACAATACAGGTAAGGATTACCTAGTTATGTCAATGCACCTAACTCCTGCTATTTCACTTGTGTGTCCCTATTTGAGGAGGAGAACATCAAATTGTGAGATGACTTTCTGATGGACAAATATCCAGCACAACAATGAAGCAAAACCACTTTCACTTGGGAGTCTGACTGTGCAGGGGCACTGCCTGATCTTTGGCTTTTTCCTCTCTCTTGTGCAGGTACTCTGGGAATGGACTTTACAAGCGGTGTTTGGGAGATAGAATAGGAAGAATGCTTTAAAGAAGGCAGGCCTCCACGTTCAGGGTCAGAGGACTGGCATAAGCCTCAGGACAGGAGAGTTTTCTATTATTCCTTTTTTAAAATTATTATTATTTTAATTAATTTTGATTTCTGGTTATAAACCTTATCCTTTGAAGAAATGCTTTACAGACTACACTGCGTCTTTGTTCTGTTCAGTCAGTCCATCAGTGACCTAAATCAAAATTTGAGTCCATAACTTGAGAGGCAAAAACCCAGAGCACTAATCCATTGTGCCCTCTAGTTCCCTATAAACAGTTCTGTTATATGATGCAAATGTATAGTGACTGTATGACCAAGTTTGTAACCCAGAATGATAGGAGTAAGTACAGTGATAAGAGTAAGGGTAATGAAAATCTAAATGCATGGAAGTTCTATAAAATCCCACAGATTTTGGGAGTCTACAATTTTGGTATTTCCCATTTTTTTCTGCAAAATGTTTTTATTACAAAAAAATTTTGACATTTCCTAGTGAGAGGTTTGGTAGAATAACTAGAATAGAACAGAATCTTCTAGTTGTAAAGGTAACCATTCCAATTAAAACCTCTACAGTGCTATCTTCTTCAGTCTGCAGGCAGACAAATGGTCTAAGAGACTAATTTGGGCTACTTCACTTAACTCAGTAGTGTGTTGACTCTGAAAACTAATGATAACATAAAACCCAAAACTGTTAACTATTTCACTACCCAGCATTCAAGCAAACATGTAGCCAATGTGTTTTATCCAATGTGGTTGGCTACTCATTTGAAGAACATTCCATAAGAATAACATTTTAAAGATGTTAAATAAGTGAATTGTATATTTCCCATGGATTTCCAGTGTGCCCAGACAGGATTTACCAAATTATTTGCTAGTCACTCACAGGATGACTTAAGGAATGCCTTTTTTCTACCTTAATATGCAAACTGTTCACAACATATTACACATAATTAAAGACTTCCAAAAGAATATACATGCACTATGATCTCTTATGTAATAAACCTTAGATGAAAATATGAACCAAGTGTACACAACCTTAAGCTTTTGTCAAAGTATTCAGAATAAATAGTAAAAGGATGGTAATGCTTAATTGATTCATCTATGGATAAGATCACAGAAAAATAATCCTAAAACCAATGTACAACAAACAAGAAAGTAATTCGTCTTGTCTCTAATATAATACACCTTTCAATATCAAATTAAAGAAGCCTAATCAAAACTGACTCGATGGTGTATCTCCTGTTGAAAAAGAGCAGTTACAGTGAAATATTAAAATGACCAGGAGAGCACAACATCATTTAAACCATGCCCAGAGAAAATATGGATTTAAATGTCGTCATCTATAGACATCTAACCTAATAATGCATTCGTGTAAAGCTCATATCATCACTCGCATCTTTTAAGCAGCAATGTCATGTTTAAGACTATTACTGTGCTACATCATATCAAGGAAACCCCCAATACTGGAGACCTCTCAGACCCTCCCAAATAATAGCCCAGGTCCTTGGCTACAGCCATAGAGCACAGCTCAGTAGGAAGGTTACAAAATGACTTTAAACACTGTGTGTGTTTCTGTATGGCTTTATTCAATGAGCAGTCTACATCCTGCTCATTGAATCCTGATGTAAGCAAGCACTTGGGAAAAGTCACTATAGGCTGAATACTCATATTCTTAATTCAATATTCATTCCCATTTACTCAGTCCTTATTCAAGCCAACTCCCACTTACAGACTAAGGCTCTCAGGATTTGATCCCATATAGATTCTTAATATATTTCCCATAGTTTCTGTAACATATGTTCAGAAGCTATTTAGAAGAGAGCATGTCCAAAACATATGAACCAAGGTACCCCAATTAATTTGTATCTAAGCCACTGGGGGGAATGCTTTTGAATAAAATGATGCTATTTTAGATGGAGTCTAGCATTCTCTGTGTAACTGTTTGTAGTATAATTCAAGATGCTTGACGCATACTGACATGCTTTTAAATAACTGAAGTAATTCTCCTGTGAATATTCCAAGTTGAGATCTATTGCCTCTTATTTTAAGTATTCTTGCTGTTTGGATGACTAATCAGCTTTGTGTGAGCAAAGGCTTCCACATGAGGATATTTGACTGGAATTATTTTTTCTAAATGAATGATAATGCATTTGTTTGCAATGCCCTTAAAAAGAGATCATCGTATCTCTGATTTTTTTGCGCTGATCTGAAAAAATCATCAGATGACCCTGTCACTTTTTCACTCTTTGTCTTTATGTTGTCAGAGTATATATCTAATATTATAAGTATCTGCCCTTCCAAATAATTAGTAGGAGAGGGGGGAAACAGCTACATGTCAGGTCACTGGGTGACTATTCTATTCCTACAATTATGTATGGTCATGCCAAATTTTTAGCATCAGATCTTTTCCTCTTTAGTAAATAGATTTAATGTAATGACCTATTGCACACTGCTTGCTTCTCCATATTCATTCATTCACCAAGTCATCAGGCTGTTCCTGAAATCAATTTTCCAGATGGGCTGTCATTTAATATAAAAACTGAGGAACGCTCACTCCTGCTGTTTGTTTGAATTTAGGGCATTCTACTAGCCCACAAAAAGCTAGTTATTGCAATTATGATTTTGGGGGAAAATTCACTCTCTGAAATATTTGAAGTCACTAAAACACATTTATATTTAAGTGAAGCAGATATTTTTAACGCAGTCACTCTTCCCAAAAGGAGTAATTTGATTAGGATTTCAGATACAACCAAGGCACATGATTTACTGCTAATAATTCTTCACAAATCTTAGACAGCTGTTCACCAAAATGTTTTAAGCAAAGAAAGAGAATTTCTAAAGCAGGTAGCTAATAATTCCATTGTGAATGCCAAGACCAGCAAAAAAGCGCAGGCACCCCTTTTAAGAATAATAGATATTTTAACCATGTTATCCTTCCAATTAGAGTTCTTCATAATATTCAAAATCATCCCACTCAATTGACTCAGACTTTCTAGTATTAAATATTTCTCCCATGTTCATGTTTTTCAGTTTTCAGAAATCTTGTTTAAGTTTTCTTTTTTTGTTTTTGATATAGGAGGTTTTAAAATCTGGTGTGATGATGACTTACAAGAAATCTCTGCAGCTATCAGTCAAGCAGTTCTTTGAGAAGATCTGTACTGGCTCTCATGTATTTTTTACACTAACACTAAGTGAATTTTTCATTGGTTCCACATGCAGAAGCACATCTCCTGCCTAGAACAATTCAGAGAGACAATATCATACCAATGGATCCATACTCTTCCCTGGCTTCTACCCAGTATCAGACCATTTTCTATGTCTGACTTCTTATATAAAAGACCTCATTTGGTTAGGACCAGCTACATCATGGACTACCTGTATTTCAAATACCATCTGAAGACCCAATTCTACTGTGATGATTACAAGAAATTGGTCAACCATTGATGTAAACATTGTGAGATAATTGAGGATAGCTGATTTTATTTCATTTAAAAAACAATTTATATTAAATAATCAAGAGGTGTGGAGCCATCAAGAGGAGTATTGGCCAATCAATGCAACTACATGATCTTATTTTTGTTAACCCAGTATCCTTTCTGTCTTTCCTTCTTAGTTCATCATACTCTCCTGTGCATCAAATTGGATTGCCTCAAAGAGCTTTCCATCGGATTTCAATACGGACTCTATGTATACCTCTCTGTTTATATAGTACTCAACATGTGGGACCCTCACCGGGTTTTCTAAGTTCTACTTGAATACTAAATAAAAATAAATAAATAATGTTTGCACACAGCAAGGTCTATTCCTGCAAGGCGCGAGCACTGTCACCTTGTACAAATGTCAACAGGCATGAAAGCTCAGGATGTCATAGGATTGGGGTCAATACCTAGATTGCTTTGCTGCAAGGGACACTATGATTGATGGAGATCGTGAGGGCACTTTCAGTTGTTAGAGGAGGAACATTTCCAGTAAAATACCTCTCGCTCTGGAACTTTCTCCTGCCATTACTCAGTAGCATGCAAGGTGTTGGAAAAAAATTTGAAAGATAAAGTAGTTAAGGACATTGAGGTTAATGGTAATTGGGAGAAAATACAACATCGCTTTACAAAAGGCAGATTGTGCCAGACCAACCTGATCTTTTTTGAGAAGATAACAGATTTTTTAGACAAAGGGAATGCAGTGGATCAAATTTACATAGATTTCATTAAGGTATTTGATACGGTTCCACATGAGGAATTATTAGTTAAATTGGAAAAGATGGGGATTAATATGAAAATTGGAAGATGGATATGGAACTGGTTAAAAGGGAGACTACAATGAGTCATACTGAAAGGTAAACTGTCAGACTGGAGGGAGGTTACTAGTGGAGTGCCTCAGGGATTGGTCTTGCGATCCATCTTATTTAAACTTTTATTACTGACCTTGGCACAAAAAGTGGGAGAGTGCTAATAAAGTTTGTGGATGATACAAAGTTGGGAGGTATTGCCAATAGAGAGAAGGATTGGGATATCATGCAACAATATCTGGATGACCTTGTAAACTGGAGTAATAGAAATAGGATGAAATTTACTAGTGGGAAATGCAAGGTCATGCACTTAGGGACTAATAAGAACTTTTGCTATAATCTGAGGATGCATCAATTGGAAGTGACAGAGAAAGAGAAGGACCTGGGCGTATTGGTTGATCACAGGATGACTGTGAGCCACCAATATGATGTGGCCACGAAAAAAAGCTAATGCAGTCCTAGGATGCATTAGGTGAGGTATTTCCAGTAGAGATAGGGAGGTGTTAGTACCGTTACACAAGGCGTTCATCAGACCTCAACTGGAATACTGTGTGCAGTACGGTCTCCCATGTTTAAGATGAATTCAAACTGGAACAGGTGCAAAGTAGGGCTGCTAAGATGATCCAAGGAATGGAAAATCTTCCTTATGAGAGGAGATTCAAAGAGCTTGGCTTGTTTAGCCTAACCAAAAGAAGGCTGAGGGGTCTATTACAGGAGTGCATGGGTGAGGTTCTGTGGCCTGAGATGTTCAGGAGGTCAGACTAGATGATCATGATGGTCCTGTCTGGTCTTAAAGCCTAGAAACTATGGTGATCAGCACAGTAGAGATAAATTCAGTAGTTCATAGGTTCCAGGGCCAGAAGGCACCAATGTGATCACCTAGTCTGACCTCCTGCATGGCACAGGCCAAAGAACTTCCCCAAAATAATTCCTTTTGAATCCAATCCAAGCATTCAATCTTGATTTAAAACTGCCAGTGATGGAGCATTGACCACAACCCTTGGTAAATTGTTCCAATGATTAATTACTCTCACTGTTAAAAATGTACATCTTGTTACCTGTCTGAATTTGTCTAGCTTCAACTTTCAGCTGATGATCTTGACATACCTTTGTCTGCTAGACTGAACGGCCCTTTATTAAATATTTGTTCCCCATGTAGCTACTTTTAGACTGTGATCAAGTAACCTCTTAATCTTCTTTGTTAAGCTAAATAGACTGAGATCTTTGAACCTGTCATTATAAGGCATATTTTCTAATTCTTTAATCGTTCTCATGGCTCTTCTGTCAAACCTCTCCAATTTATCAGCATCCCTCGAACTGTAGACTCTAGAACTGAACACAGTGCTCCAGTAGTGCTCCTCTCTATTGCTACTCAAGATTCCCCTGTTTATGCACCCAAGGATCGCATTCACTTTTTTTGACCATGGCGTCACATTGTTCAGCTGATTAGCCACTTTGATTCTCAAATCTGTTTTAAGAGTTCCTGCTTCCTAGGATAGAGTCCTCCAGGTTGTAAGTCTGGCCTGCATTCTTTGCTTCTAGATGCATACATTTGCAGTTAGCCATGTTAAAATGCATATTGTTTGCTTGCACCCACCTTACTAAGCAAAACAGATCACTCTGTATCAGTGATCTGTCCTCTTCATTATTTACCACTCTCCAAATCTTTGTGTCATCTGCACACTTTCGCGGTGGTCTCTCAAAGTCCACTACCATAATGCCTACCAAGTAACTATAAATGACTTGAGTATAGAATGATGTAATAGTCTATAGATATGTGTGTGTCACTGAATCTTGGCATTGTCTGAACGAGGCCAGTTATTAGATGGCTACCTTTATTATTTCTTGTTCTACCTTTTTTACCCTCCTCTCTACCCGAGTGCTTTTTTTAAGAATGCAAGATCTTCAGGCCTGATACTATGCCTTCATTTATATCTAGAAAGTGCTTAGCACATTTTGGGCACTGAAAGATACAAGCAAATAAACCACCAACATTTATATAATTAGTTGCTAGAACTGGTATTGCACCAGAACATTACAAACCTAAACCATCTCCACTGGAATATTGCATTTCAAGAGGTTGGGAGTTTATTATATTCTCTAGCAAGAATGGGCTCCTATGTTAACTACTGCTTATCAATTACATTGAAAATGATTCAGTCATTTTAAAAACCTGATTATTGCTTGAAGTTTCCTTTATATTGAAATACAAGATTCATCTTCCTCACAGTACAGCTTTATAAGTATGCAAGATAAAAGTTGTTGACCATGTATTTCAAATTATTTCCCAGTATGCACTTTTAACTTTGTAATACCATCAACTTGTTTATTATCCTATTTTATTATTCCTCACTTATTGTATGATAGATTCTATAAACCTAAACCAGATCAGCCAACACATTATGCTAAGCACCATACAACAGATCGTAAATGACAGTCCCTGCCTCAAAGAGCTTACAAGTCTAAAAGACAAGACATGATATATAGGTGAAATAAGTTTAGGGGGGAAAGAAAGGGCAGAACAACGGGGGGGGGGGTTAGTAAATTTTAGCATAAAATAGTTGGGTGCACAATTTGAAGCCAGTCAGCAACAGTAATCACAGTAATCTAAGTGCTCTAATGGAAGAAATTATAACTGAATTCTATTTGCATGGTCAAAATCTGCCCTCATCTATTCTATTCCATATAGGCTTTTATATCACACTCATTACCGCAGTATCTGAGTGCCTTCCAGAGGTTTACGTGTTCTGCATCTGTGCACCCCAATGTGGAGAACGTGAGGTTGCACAGGTGTAGCCTCAGCCAATATTTGAAGACAATGAGGGAGTACAGGTGCAAATGAAGGAAGAACTTCTGCAGATCATTTCTTGCTGGTGAGGATGAAAAAGGACAGCTTGATTCTTAGATCGCAGACTGAATTCTCAGGGTTGGCAGTTCGAACTAACATCTTGATACGTGTAAATTGAGCAAATTTCATTTAAAGTCAATGAGAGGAGAAATGCGGAACCACATTAAGCCATGTTACAGTCACTTGTCAGAGTAGGTTTGCAGCTTACTGTTCAGGCCCTTTTGAATGGCTAAAAAGCATAGTTTTATACAGAGAGATTCTAGGTTATTCCTGCCAAGATATTCCCCTCACTCATAGATATTACGGACAGAAGGGACCACCAGATCATCTCGTCTGATCTCCTCTATGTAGCACTACCCTGCACCATCACAGTAAACTCAACAACTGAAATGAGAGGGAAGTATTACAGCCTAATGTTTCTTTACATAGCGCCTATAGATGCTGAGCACTGACAGTTCCCATGGAAGTTGTGGTTCTCAGTACCTCTCAGGATCAATTCCCCAAAGACACCAGATGACACCTCCACTTGGACCTGATGCACACAGTGAGATAATCTGGAGGGCACTAGGACGCAGGAGAGTCCAAAGAGTCAGGAACTGTAACCTAGGCAATTAACAACAGGCTGCTTTTCTCTACTTTCTCCCCTCAGACACAGACAGACACACACACCAACTGCCAGGCACTAATGCTCCCCCCCCCCCCCCCCAAACTGCCCGCCTCTACAGCTCCTTCCTCCCACCTCCAAAATTGCAAGCCTCTAAACCTCCCTCTCCTTCTCACACGCCCCTCATCTGCCAGCCTCCAAAATAACAACAACAAGAATATGGCCAGAGAGAAATCAAAATATTAACTTCTTCTCAAGGATCGCTTTGGGGAAAATGACCCTACCATCTCCTCGACCGACGGACGTTGCATGCCACATACAACACAGATTTACAAGACACATCTTCTCTCTCCAGCAGCGAACACAGAACTGGGCTGAAATATTCAGCAGGATTCACGATTTTGTAATGAGGACGCACAGTTTAGGTACAATGTGGCATGGAAAAAAATCAGAGAAAGAGCAATAAAGTATGGATTTATATATTGATGGCTAGGTGTTGGCCAGACTGCAAACGACTAGTTGTGCGACTGCATCCTTACATGTTGCAGATTTTAAGGTAAAGTCCATGGGTGTCTTTTAATCTCCCACTCAAACAACAAAAGAAAGCAGCAAGGAGCTATAAGAGAAACAGGGAAACAAGGAAAAGCATGAGGGGCCAACCCCAAAAAGGGGAGAAACAAAGGGAGGGGAAATAAACACAAATCTAGAAAGAAACAAACAAAGCAGCTAAGAAAGCACCGTCCTTTCATTTGATGGAGACCCCAGGCAACACATCCCACTGCTCCAACGCCCCCAAAGCCTGCCTGGGTTCTGGCCATGTAGGTGATGCAGCTGCTGCATTAAAACCACCACAGAGCACAAGCATAAACTGCTGGAGCAAACATTCAGCATTTCCAAAGTAGACAGTCCCCAGCCTACTCCTCCTACCCCAAAGCCGAATGCTTGGCCCACTGCATTCGTGCCTGTCCAGACTCCTCTCTGGAAACCCCATCACTTGACCCTCTTAAGGCAATATTTCGGGGATGGGTAGGGGGCAGAATTGTTAGACAATAAAAAAAGAGAGAGACCGTGTGTTGGCAGAGGACGAGGTATTTCAGTCACCTGAAATTGCATCATTATTTAATATAAGCAGAATTATATTTGGGTAGCTTATATATACACATAGATTTTTATTAAAAAAAAAAACAACTTTGGAAGCATCTAAGTGATTTTAATCTCTTTGCACTGGATATCGTAGCCTTACCTGTCAGGTGTCATTCTGGGGGGTAGTGAAAATCCTCAGTTTGCTAAATTGCGCCACTTGATCAGGTTACTATGGAAATCATCCTGAGGAGGGAAAAGAAAAGCCACCCTCATCCTCTCCACCGCCAAGGAGGAAACTGATCCAGGGAGCAGATGAGCCCCGAGCAGGATCTCTATGCCTCTTCCTCCGTGTGTGTGTGTCTCGCTCTGTCTCTCTCTTTCTTTCCCTCCTCTCTCCCTTCCCCCAGAGGACTCAGCAGGGTGATCAGATCTTCTCCTTGCTGCCAGAGCCTGGAAGCAAAAGGAGAGTCTCACACCAGCAGCCCCAGCCCAGCGTTTTGCTGCGAGTGGGGCTGTTTCCTACTCGCACAGCTGGAATTTAAAGGGACAGTGCTACCCGGATCCCTGCGCCTGAGAAAAATCTCAGCATTTCTAAGATCATTTCCAGCTGATGAGGGTTGGTGGGGAGGGTGGAGGGGGGTGGTAAGGCGGGGAGTTTGCTTTTAACTAGAAGTTTCCTATAGGGACCTTGCAAAGAACATGTTGAAATACAGATGTCCACAGCTACACACAAGGCATAAAAAGAATTTTTTTTTTGTAATTTACTATGAAAAGCCCTATGCATTATGAATTGTGTGTGTTCCAATAGTACCCAAAGGCCCCAACAAGGACCAGGGCTCCTTTACACTAAGCACTGCGCACGCACGCGCACGCGCACACACACACACACACAGAGTCCTTGCCTCAAAGAGCTTGCAATCTAAACAGAGAAGACAGACAAAAAGGGAAGGCAGGAGATACACAAAATACTTAAGAAAACACCTGCAATTTTGGGGGCTAAGAAAAGAAGTATGCCTGATACATAATGAGCATCTCTGTTTTTAATTACACATATATCAAAATGACATCAGCTGTGCCAAGCTTGAGCAGACGAGCTTCACCTGCAAGACATATACAGAGGCTTCGAGGATGGAATCCTGGTCCCAGTCTCAAACCAGACTAAAAAGCAAACTGTAGCAGCAAATGCCACCCCCAGATGCGCACAAAGTTTGATGCCAGTGAATTGACATCATTGGTTAAGCAGCTCATTAGGTTACCAACCCCCTTCCCCTCTGACCTACAAACATCTCCACTCCCTTGGACACTGCCACCTTGTTTCAGATCACCTAGGAATGACCACCTTGTTTCAGATCACCTGGGTATGATCACATTCAAATCAGTTTTGCTTCCCCACTTCCCTCAGGTAGCTCCACTGTTGTTCAAGTCTTGCCCATAGGAGGGGCGGTTTTCACCCATTGTAGGTAGGGCCTATGCAGCCCATGTAAATACATTGCAGAAGTAAGCCATTACTACTGCAGGGAGGGGCTGCTGAATTATGTCGGCTCTTAGACAGGTTTGGCCTATGAGCATTCAGATGGCCCAAATCTGCTCTGTTGCTGGTGACAGCATCATACCTTTTCCCATCCTGGCAGGTGAAAGGGAGAGAAGATCCTCAGGTGCCCACCCTCTCCATCATCCATCTGAGAGGAAGACCAATCACAGTGCAGGAGAAAGGACGCCCAGGTGGAAGGGAGGAGGAAAGAGAAAGACTTCCAGGCAGAGAGCCAACCCCTGGAGAGGATGATCCACTAACTCAGCATGCCAGGCCTCCCTATTTCCTACACTGGGGGTGTGAGGAAGGTGTAGATTTCTTCTCACCTCCCTCCGCATAAGGCCAAAAAGAGGAGGAAGAGGCTTACTTAGCCAATGGTGGTGCCAGAAGAGATTTTCCACAGGCAAAAAAGGCCAACTGGGCATCCAAATACCATTTGTGTCTTTGAGAAAACTTTCCTCTTAAACTCCGCCTGCTGGCCAGACCTGGGACTTATTACAACTATGAAGGCAAATCAGCGCTGCTAGTTCCAGCCTGCTGCTGTCAATGTTGTACCCACTAGCACGTTGGGGCAGTTGGAGGAAATGAGCAAAGAGGGTGATACTTGGATTCAAGAGGTATTTGTCTATCCCAAACAATTACGAACACTTGAACCTACTTACAGTTTCCATTTAGGTGAAACAACAGCTAGCAATACTGCAAGACCTTAATGCTAGAAAATTTAAAAAAAAAGAGAGAGAGAAACCCCGTTGGCAAGGATGTAACGAAAGGCAGGTGTTGATATTCAGTTTCCCCAAATGCCCAATTATCCAAATCTCACCATAAATTGCAATATGCTAATTATGCTATCTGAACAGAATCATATGGATTTTTGCTTGTCGTTTGCAAAGTGCAATAGAAAGCAACAGGACACTTACGCCTGCCTCTCCCTAAGGCACATGACAGAAGGGAAGCCAACAATACCAATATCTTTAATACTAAAGCACAGTACAAAACTTCAGGTGGTGTATCTCTGAAAAAGGTGGAAAAGATCATTGTCATCCAACCAGTTCGGAAGCTTAGACTCAAGGAGCAGGTTATTTCTTTTTTATGAGCAGACACAGACACAGGATTAGTAAATTATCTTAGACCCCTTTGTTTACAGTATGCACACAGTTCCTGCAGAGTTTTGTTTTGGACACAGCACTCTAGTTCCTTTCTGTCCAGTTCTAGTCTGTTTGTCATCACCTCTCTTAGCTTCCAAAAAGGTTGTGTGGTTACACGTCACCGCTGGAGGGCACCTTTTCTTGTTTCTTACTGTTTTGCCTCACAGCTTATGTAGCTGTAGGAGTCTGTCTGCCTGAGACTGCCACACAATATAAATAGTTACCCCTTGAAGAAAAGTGTTATCATCAATAGTGCACTGGAAAGCAACGCTCCAGGTCAAAGACAAGGTCTGTCAAATGTCTTCTGAGCCAATTTATTTACCAGTGAGGAGCCTCTGCAGTGGTTTTAACTATTTGTTGGAAATTTGCTTCCAATCTTGTTTAGAAGTTATTTCATTACATTAATTCAATATTTTTGCCATTTATTGTAGGTAACCAACATGCTATTACTAACCATTCTGGGGAATAATAAAGAAATGCTCATATCCTAAGAGGATAGGCACCTTAGAAATAAGGAAAGTAGTTGTAATATCTAACATATTCTTCTTGTCAAGTCTTTTCATCTTTCAGAAAGGAAAGTTTCCAGATGGAGAGGAAAAGGAAGAGAAGTATTTTTGCAAATACTCTTGAGATATCTATCTCAGATTTGCAAAATTGTGCATAGGAAAATATTACACCAAATTACATTGTACTCTTTTCCTGGGGGATATACATGCATATATTTGATACAAAGGAAAGAGTTTTTTAAAAGGTAAATTTATTTCAAAGATATTTAGAATAATTACAGACAATACATCAATTTAAAATTGCAGTATCGTGGCTTGTGCATTTAAATGAGATCAATTATCTTAGTTAATGTGCATTCATGTAAATGGAATGGCAAAATAAAGAAAAATATACAATGACAAAATAATAAATCAATCCTTGTGGACTAGGTACATTAATTTCCTTAGAAATTACATCACCATAGGACGCGTGATCTTGTCCACAACTCTTAGAGGAATCTCTGACCAATCATAAAGAATTAGTCAATATCACTTGTGATGTGCGTTAGCACCCTACCTGTGGCAATTCCTCATGAGACAAAAACTTAAAACTCATGAATTACCTAATAGCAAAAAGTTGTGCTTGATTTTTGCTTCCCACAGTATACTGCATAATACTGGCCAGCAGCTGTGCTCTCTGCAAGAAACCACCTGTCATGTGTGTGGAAAAATCTGTAGAGCACGAATTGAACTCCTCAGCCATCTTAAAGTCTCATCAATCTCTTTCCCCCTGGTAGGTATCATCCTCATATGGAGGGATAGTTGCTGCCGCCAGCATATTAAAAGCAAACAGACAGCATTAATATAACATTAAAGGATTAAAAAGTTGGGAAATTCCAAAAGCTGAAGTTTCTACTGCAAATGTTAACTTAGCTGTGTTGCACATCCTGTACATTTTATGGTATAGAATAAACTGCACAAACAAGGCATACTCAACTAGGAAAAAACACTGTAACCTGCTCTCGCTAGTAATACCCATATTTGTTCATAAAAGGAAAGCTGCAACATGATCTTTTAATAACTGAAAAAGAAGTTTTAAGTAAAAATAATTAAAGCTGAGGAGTGCCACGTCAAGCTACTTTACTTTTAAATACACAAAGTCTCTTACAGGTATCAAACTCCCCTGGATGGCACATTTGCCTGTACCCCCATGGGATTTGCCATGTGTGTGTGAGCCTTGCAAGTCTCCCTTCACTGCACAAACAAGGCAATTCAAATAAATCCAGATTTACTTCCAAGAAAAACTCCAATATGAAAGCAATTGCTGAAGTCCTCTTCTGAGAGCACTGGTTTTAACCCAAATATCACAACAGCTAGCACCCACATCTTCAGAAAATAGCTGGTGGATGCTGGGGAAGGTCACAAGAAAATGTATGCATGAATTAAAAGCCAGGGATTTTTCCAAAAGGGGTGGTGGATTAAAAGGCTGAGGAGAGGGAGTTCTGAAGTATGGGAGAGACAAAGGAGGAACTGAGGGGAGAGCCCAAGCTCACAATTTATCATCTGCAAGCTCCAGTCCCCGCCGTTGACACAATGAACCCAAGACTCTGAACAACCAGTATTGCTAATATCACAAGACCAAAAGTCACGGGACAGACAAATAAATAAGTAAAAGTCAGCAGTTGATCTTATAACTCAGAAGATCTAAACAACAACATAGGTCCTCATTAGTCTGTCTCCACCCCTACCCTGTGTGCGCAAAGTCAGCCTGATACGAAGCCCCAAGTGCACATGCAGAAATTGAGGGGGCCTCCTGCGCCTGCCTCTGGAATGATGGGAAACAGGCTCCTGGGCCCTGCCCTTCTCTCGCACCTTAAACTCTGGTCAGTGTTCCCCTGCTCCCCCACCTGTCCTCTGGCCCTGTTCCCAGCTCCATCTCCCTCCAAGCAGTGTCCCTGGCCACACCAGGTACTGTCCCAGGCAGGAATCCAGCAACAACAGCAGGAAGAAGAGAGCAGCTCAGCAGCAGTGTGCTGGTTTCCTGCAGGGATCCAGCCTACCTACCCCTTGGAGGGTCCTGCTAACCCTTCTGTCCTCACCCTGGCTGGGATCCAACCCTCTGACTTTTGTCCCCTGCAGTTTGAAGCCCCCCGTTTCCCACCCACCAAAGCTACCAATAGCAGCCTCTGGTGGGTGCTAGCTGGCACTGCGTCTACAGCAGCAGCTCCTGAGCTGAGGGCATCTTCTCTCACTGGGACATAGGCAAGAGCTTCCCAGTGCCGCAAAATCGCAGGGAGCACGACACTCATGAGAGCTATCAGCCCGCATACAGCCTGTGCAGACTGCAAGGAAACCGTTAGAGCAGAGACCCTTATCAGGGCAGAGAGAATGACTTGATGCTGTCCTTCTCCAAAGCACCCACATCCCTGCTGGGTATTTGCATTAGAACTGCTTAACCAACTGTTTCTTTTAATCCATTTTCTGTTTTCACTTTCTTACTTTGTTAGTTTACATAAAGCCATGGTGGTGGAAGTGCACTGCCCACCTTCTAGGTTTTTTAATCTCCTTGTGTGGGTTTAATTAGCTCTTTTGAATCACAAGGCTTTGCTCCCTTTAGTGTCGGTGAGTAATTCTGGGGTTTGCTGAAAAGCTCTCTGGGAGACTAAAGCCTAGCCTATCAGTCTAGAAACACATTCCCCAGTGTAGACACTGTGCATTCTTTATCTGTTACTGGAATCATCCTTCTGAAGAACCTCCCCACAAGGTCCCAGGAGACCCAGAGTGCCTTCTTAAAGCCCGAAAACGTCTATCCACAAGATGACAAACTTCACCAGAAGCAAGTATGTGGATTATAGGTTTACATATAATTACACGCACACACACACACAAACCTATGTTAAAAGAACATTATAAAGGTTGCAAAGTCAAGCACTGAAAACTTAGGATGTGTCTGAATTAGGAATTCAGAGCAGTGTTTGAATAGTGCACAGCAAATGAAGCATGCAGCAACACTAGAAGAAAACAAATATTGAATAACTGCTTGTTAAGGGAGTACCCTTCATCCTGTGCACTAATGAGGCAGGGTCATGTGGAAAAAATTGTATGTGATCATGTAAATAAAGACTGTATCATAATGCATATGCACAAGGGGACACAATTAAGGTTGCAAAAGCAACCTTATTGCTGGCCTTTCCAAAAGTTTGAGTGCCTGACTTTGCAACCTTAATCATGTTTTTAAATGTAGTTGTGTGTGTGTAATTTCCTAGATTTTTGAAAATGCAACTGAAAAACAAAATTCACAACATGACACCATATTGACACCCCTGTGTGAGCCAGCACTAGAGGGGAATGTGAGACACTTTGCCAGTGAGTTTCACAAATATTTGCTGATAACAGAAGAACGGTGAGATTCTGGAAACCTGGTTTCCATTCTACACTCTGGAGGGGATGTGCTCTAGTGGGCATGGACTCTTCTGCCCATTCCTCCCATGGTTGACTCCTTCTGCCTCATTCCTTCCAATTTATACATCTCCCAGTCCTCTCTCCTCCCCACACCTAGCTTTTTGTCCCTGTCACATTATTTTGCCTACCCAGTCCTCGTCTTCTTGCCAAACCACTTCCCTCTTTCTCTCCCCCGAACTCCCGGTCTCAACCTCCCTTCCTCCCTCCCTGGCTCCCAGTCCCAGCCTCCACTTTGAGCCCCAGTTTCCAATCCCAGTCTCTTTGCCCAGCCAGTCCCAGTTTCTCTCATCCCAGTTCCAGTTTCCTTGTCCCAATCTCCTCCTTTCTCTGCCCAGTCCAGCTTTTGTCCTCTCTGTATTTTGTTCCCTCACAGTTTCATTCTCCATGCTGCCTGGGTGCTAGCATGGGGGTCACTGAGAGCCCAAGAGCCAATGGTTCTCTGGTCTCACCCCAGCAAGGCTCAGCCATTCCAGGGAAAGTCCAGCTTTGCCCCTGGATCCCTAGATTGAGAGAGCACGTGCAGTTACTCTGTGCAGTCTGGTCAGCACTAGGAACTGTAACTGGCTCAAGCTGCTAAAATCAAAGAAATCTCTACTGAGCATGTGCAAATTGTGATTTTTCAAAAGCTGATAAGTGGGCCAAATGTTGATGTATTTTCACAGGGACAACAAAAAGACATATTCCTGATACAAAGGCCCTCCATGCCAAATTTCAAGTCCGCACTCCAAAGAGCGTGGGAGGTGGAGCTGTTAAAAGAAAAAGTCACCAGAATTTTTTAACACGGGCAAAACAATGTATTTTACCCTAGCCTAAATGACTGAAGTTTGGCGAAGTTACAAACAACAGAGACAACAGGGCCTGATAATGGGAAATGACAGGCAACCTTAATAATGAGTGATGTTGCCAGCTCCATATATGATATTAGTAGTTCCAGTCTGACTCTGAGGAAAGGGCCAACTCTCAGCTCCCTTAAACCAAATTCACAGCTTCTTAGCAATTTGCTCAGCTCTTTTTATAGCCTTCGGCTTTCTAGAATCTTCTGTTTCCCAATTGCTGCAGTTTCTCTCAGCCCCATGCCCTGGATTTTTTTTGCACTATATTCACGTTATGGGATATTCATACAGGGATCCAAATTGACTGCTGAATAGTCCTCTCTGACTGTGCTGTTATTTTTGTAATCCTTTTGCCAGCTGGTGTTGGCAGTATCAAAGGCTGAGTTCTATATCTAGGGGTTCCTCTTAACATTATCAAACATAACTGGTGCAAGCTTCCACCCATAAATCTAGGGAAACTAAACACTACTTTGGGTGCCTCTAAGAGGCAATACTTCCCCACTCAGAAGCACTGAGTTTGCATATAACAAAAGAAAACTTTTATTAAGAGCAGAAGCAACTCAGCATTAATTTGAGAAAACACTGCAACTACAATTCAAAAGTAAGCAAACCATATGTGAACATCCACCCCACAGTATCTTGGGTAGTAGTCCCTTGCCTCAGTTTCCCACTTGCAGTGTGAAAGTCTGACGAACAAAATCTCCTTGAATTTACCATTCCTCTTTCCCTCCACCGCACCCCACTCACAGTTGTCTGGTTTTCCAAGGTCAGCGAAGTCCCAAAATTCAAGGAAACATTCACATGGGTTCACCTACAACTCCTGAAGGGGTGAGAGTTTTGAGTGATGCATCTTCTGCTGCTATCGCTGCCTCTAGCTGTGATGCCATGCCTTGAAGTTCTATCATTTAGGCCAGCTTTTAACAATATCAGCTCTTATTGATTTCACTGGGTAGTGGGGAACATCACAGCTGCTTTATGCTCTGCATTGTCTTCTATCACATTACTAGCCCCACACCAGAACTAAGTCTTAGGTCTCCTAAAGCTGTTCATCAGCATTTCCAATTCTAAGAATCACTCATTACAAACAAAGACTCCAACTTGAGTCTTAGCAGCTCTGTCTTTAAGCACTGGAGGCTCAAACAATATCTAAGTCCAATTAACAGAAGCCTCATACTACATAAAAATGCCTGTCCCTACCAATGTCTAACATCCCCCTCCTCCTAGCATCATTAGCCCCTGCTTAGCGAATGAGGTTCAGTTTAGGATGACCCTCTCAGTTAGGGCATATTAAGTACAGTTCTGCTGGTGTCTAGTCATACAATAAGGGATAATAACATCTCATTACCCTTGCATTCAAGATTAAAATGAATTTTAACCCAAAACAGCCAGAGTTGATCACTTGGGCAAAGTAAGTCTCTCTGCTGATCACCTAGGCAAAGTAGGTGTGTCTATGCAAACACACTCTGCTCCTGAGATCTCCCTTTCCTCCCTGCTCCCACTTCGTCAATAAATGGCAGAGGAGAACTCATTCAGACCCTGGCTTACACTTTCAAACTTCATTGCACAAAAAATGTTCTCTAGTTCACTTATGCTTCAATTACAAAAACTTTTAAACAGAGAACTGAAAAGCAAAACCCAATGCATTTTAGGTTAAAATAATCCTATAAAACTACATCACAACTACAATAACTACAAGCCATTATAAAGCTTACATCTTCACTCTCACAAGGCAAAAGTACTCTGAAGTGCTATTTGGTATGCTTGGAGGCTAACATTAGAAACTAGCTTGTACAACACTCTTAGTAACTTGGTTATAGCAGAGTTTTTGTAGCAAAATGGGAGAAATTACTGATGACTAGGTATGCTTGGAAGATACAAATAACCTACCGTGAGATCCACCGAGCTCAGAAAGTCTTCTGGAGAGATGCAGTGATAATGGAAGCCACAGTCTCAGTCATGAATTTAATCTCCTTCGGCAACCCCATCAGCTCTTGCAGGCTAAGATGGCCTGAATTCCTCCTGATTTTTTTTTTAAACTATGATATTATGGAATAGAACTCTGGGTACCTTTTGTCTTGAGGAGCAGATTCTTTTACTCATAGCATTCAGATGTGTAAGACTTCCTCTGGATGGTTTGATGTATTTCAACATCTCTTGAGATGCCTGAGGGGATGAAGAACAAATGTGGAGGATCCTGGAACTTCAGAGACTGTCCATGTTGCACTATCTCCCATAACACATCTGTTTAAAGCTGATTGGAGCCATGAGCTTAAAAAGTAGAATATTCATCCCCAAGGTCCAAATGATGGCAGTAGGACCAGTTGCAGTCAAGCTGATGATTTGGATGTAGGGGAGGAATTGGCCCCAGTTAAAAAAAGAACAGCTAGTCAAAATCAAGCCAGCAGAACTTCTTTTCCCCACAATGAGGAATAATATGTTATTCCAATAAAATTGGAAAGTAGAAGGGAGGAAAGGAGAAAAGGCTGAAAAGAAAAAAAAAGGCTAATACTTCCTCCATTGTAGGAGATGACAGGTTGATTGAAGTTACCCCACATTTCTGAATAACTTCAGTCATGTGAGAAAAAAAAATTAAGATTTCTAACCTGAATTCCTGATCAAATAAGCTGTTTGTGCTCAGACACAATACTCAAACCTTAGTCGTCTAGACAGGACCACAGAAAAGTAGTGCAGTAAGCATGTAATTGAAACAGGTATGGATTTGCTTTGTGTACTTGTCACAAGACTTGAATTTTGTGCCCCTCTCACCTTGCACTACAATTATTGTCATAAGAAAGAAGCACCAGAATTTTAGTACCTCATATATTCTGTGCAATACAGCATACTATAATACCTTGACCTTTTCAATGTTCTATAAATTGGTTGTCTGGCCATTCCTATTCTCCCTTGTTTACAGCCATGGTAACCTCAGAAGAGGTGACATGGGCAGCTGTGAGTCATATCTTCTATGTTTATCAGCACTCTCTGAATCACTCTGCTTGTCTCTTGAAGGCCTAATGGAAGATACATAATGTGTGCCTGAAGTGCTGTAGCACATAAAACAAACCAGAAATGTCGGAGTAAGAGCTACAGGCTGTCTCATCATGTCCACCACAGGTGGTCCTTGTGGGTCACATCAGTTGACCAGAGTTGTCAGCACATTGTGATCTCTTTGATGAATTATTATGACAGCATGATAAACCTCAAGCTAAATGCATAATACACGCAACCTTCAGCAAACCAAATATGTCTGGGTAATTAATGTGCTTTTCTAAAAATAAAAAAGACTTTTGATCTTTTAAGAACCAGCAAACAGAGTAGAAAATGTAGCACCAGATCAAAATGGAATAGAGTGGGAGTCCTCACATAACTGAGGATACAGTGGTAACACAAAGCTGGAGAATGGTCATTTATTCCCTGCCATAGTCTTAATTTGAAGGACCAACAAACTGAAAATGAAACCATCCAGAAAAAATGCCCAAGCACCAATCCAGGACAAGAAATGAGCTGGCAAAGCAATTGTTGTCCCCTTGCTGTTTGTGCCAATAAGGAATCCTACTACCATTAAGGAACTTTATAAATTCCAAGTAACTCTGTCACAGTGCAGAGGGTCTAAAATTGCAGTAGTGTAGGATTAGAATTGTAACACAATGCTGCTTTGCAGGAAGATTTCAGAATCTGTAAAATATCAGAAATAACAACATGATGGTGGGAGCATCTGTAGTGGGTTGCCAGTTCAGCTGGCTGGTACAGGAATTTTGTGCTAATGTTCGGGGGCAGTCAGGAGTCCTTTTTACAGGTCTTTCAAATTAAATTAGTTCTCGTGAAAGTCATTTGATTTGTGACATTGTGGGCTGTAGTTTTTTAGTAATTCGCAAAACAAACACATCACAGGTCATGCCAGCTAACCCTTTTCAAATGTTAGTATTGAGGATCCTTCCCCGTCAAGCTTCAGGCCAGAGCATGGTACTGAGACAACACTTGTTCTCCTACTGTCCGTACACAAGGGAAAGATGCCCATGCTCTCTGTAGCATTTGATACCACTGATCACCAAATATACCCATTTAATCTCCAAGAGGCTATAGAGATGAACAGAAATGCCCTGAGATGGCTCAGGTTCTTCCTCTTTAACCAAATCCAGAGGGTCATTATGGGGAACTGTTTCTCCATCCCCAAAGCCCTCACCTGTAGGGGCATCACAAGGCTCAATCTTCTTCCCCACATTATCCCATGTCTATATGAAGATGTTAGGAGAGCTAGTGAGACACAGGTGGCAGTGCCAGCAGTACATGTGCAACACCCAGGTACATCTTTACATCATACAGGAAAAGTACCATCTCCCAGCTCTGTTAATGTCTATCCAAGACCATTACCAGCATGAAGAGCAATTGGCTAAAGCTGAACACAGACAAAACTGAGGCGTTGCTTCTTGGAAGACAAAAGCACTTCTAAGAACTTTTCTCTTCTCTTGAAAGCATGTGCCTTCAGCTTATCAAAATGATGATCAGCTTTGGGCTCCATTTTGGGCTCCTCAGTGATTTAGGATGCCTAAATAGCAACAGCAGGAAAACCCACGTCTCTATCTGCCATTGGCCAGGAGATTGTGTTGCTAGTTATCCATCCCAGACCTGGCCACTGTGATCCATGCATTCATGGCCTCCAGGCTTGATTATTGAAACTCCAGTTTAGGAATGAAACCATACCTCCTCAGAAAGCTCCAGCTGGTGCAAAACAGAGCAGCCTGTCTGTTCAGTAACACAGGTCACTGTTAGCCCATCACACAAGTGCTCTGCACACTGAACGGTCTCCCCATTCAATAAAGAATCTAATTCAGGGTCTCTCCTGATAGTCAAATCCCTTTATGATATTGAACTTCATTACCTGAGAGATCATCTCTCCCTCCACAGTTGTGATGATCCACAACAGCTGTGTTCCACTGCAACCATGAAATTGTTGACTGAAATAGGGGAGATTGTGACTGTGGAGACAGAGCTTCCACAGGAGATGGACCCATACTATGGACTAATGACCCAAAGAGATAAAAATGACCATGGGAATCACTGTATTTAGAATAAAATGCAAAACTCATTTTTTTTCATTTGGCTTTCCTCAAAAAGCTCTTCACTCATACAAGTAAAACAATTTTTAAAATTTGTAAACTACTTCTCCTACAGGATGAGAAGAAAGAAGATGAAAAAGAAATTTTTCAACATTTGGAAGGTGCTTAGATGCTTCTCATCACTATATCTGGAAGGATTAGTTACAGCATGTTTCCCCATCAATACGCTGTTGCTGTAAGCTGTGGAGACCTGCACACATCCCCTGAAGAACCTGAAACCAAGTATCAACCAGAAGGAGTCACCTGAGAGTGAGTTGCTTTCTCTACTTCATAGGCTGAGCCTTCTGCCTCTGCTCTGTGATGGTCCCCTACTGACCTGAAGGCAAAGACTCCCAAACTCAAAGACAATAGTGGGTAATTGTACAGACCATGGGATGTTTTGCAAAGATACCCAGGCGCAGCCAATGAACTGAGGATGGAATTTCTGCTGAAATCAGCATATGCTGCCTTTGTGGTTTAATTGTATGATTTACACAATAATTAACAATTCTGGTCACAGCAAATTGTAATGGAAAGCAAGAAGAAAAACAAATATGATCATGTTGAGATGAATGTGTGGTTACTAGGGAAAGGGAAGCTGCAATTGGGTTAAATAAGTGTACTTTAGAAAAGTAAACAGTTTCCAAAAAGCATCAGTTTCTTGTTTTAGTTGTTGCACAAACACTAGAGAGATGTCACCTCATAATATAATTTCTGCAATGTTAGAAAATAAATAAATAATACTACTAATATTTTGAGAGACAAGGTGGGTGGGGTAATATTTTTACTGGAACAACTTCTAATTATTACTATTCTAAATATTACTTCTCCCAGAAGTTCATCCAGTAAAAAATATTACCTCCCTCACCTTGTCTCTCTAATATCCTGGGACCAACATGTCTATAGCAACACTGCATATACTAATGTTTTGGACATAGGTACTGCACACTTATCCAAGGATCCTTAAGCATTCATAGTGCATTAAGCCTCAGAGTAAGTAGGTAAGGAAGTTTTACAAATCTCATTTTATAAAAGGAAAAAGTGAGGCACATAGTAGGGATGTAACTTGGCCAATACTACTCAGAAAGTGTATGGTAGAATGAGGCTGTGATCATGAAAAAGATATGGGGACGGGGGGTTAAAAACCACTCAGTTGGGTATTCCATAGCTGTGTGAGTAACCATGATAGGAAAGAAAAGATAGAAACGCTTCAGAAAAAAAAGTTTAATAACTTATTTAATTTGTTTGTATTTTATGTGTATGTCCCAGAACTAATATTTTTACCACATTAGTGAAAAGAATAAAAGAACCATGTCCACACACTAAGCTATAAGATAACTTGGAATATACATGAAGAGTAAAATAACACTTAAATTGAAGCTTAAATAGTATGTAAATAATAAATAATAATAATTTGTATTACAGTAGCAGCTAGGGATCCCTACTGATATTGGGGCTCCATTGTGCTAGGCACTGTACAAACACAGTGATACTCCCTGCCTCAAAAAGCTTGCAATATAAATAAAGACAACAAACACGGAATAGGTATAAACAGAGGCATAAAGAAGTGATGTGGTCATAAAGCAGATCAGTTCCAGAGCCAGGAATGAACCTAGATATCCTGAGACGTAGTCCTAGCCATAAATCCACAAAATTTGTAACTTACAATTGGCGGGCAGGCTATATGTTGTATGGTTCTTGAGATTGGATATAATGCTCTATATGTCTTATGGTCAAGATATCATACTCTGACACCTAAAACACAACATGGTTCATTTTCAGAAAAAAGCCTGGCATATTTAAATTGTTCGGAGGTCGTTTCATGAATGGAAAATGTATTCATTATTATGCTAAAGTGTGATCCCTTTCTAGTGATCTAACTAAACCAATCCTGAGTTACACAAAATATAGACATCTATTTTAAGTGGCTGAGTCTAGGTAAGGAAGCTAAGCCAAAAGGAAGCAGCGTTCAAAAGATGAGAAAATTTTCTTCTTTGAGATCTTTGAAAGCTAGTTAGAAGACTTATTATCTCTTAGGCTCTTTCATTAAGTACTAAAAGAGATTTTGGCTGAAAATAATCAGAGTGGACTGTGTCTAGGTACTGATGCATATTTTATTGCACAAATGCATTCCAGTCCATGACGTGTTCAAAGACCTTTGAAATACTGTGCAGAATACACAGAAAGTTCATGTTCATAAAACACAGTTAGAGGAAAGGATATAGTTTTTTTCTCAGAAAACTAAAGATGAGTCATCCAATACATTTATTTGATTTCCAGGACCAAGCATTTGCAGTCTAGACATACAGCTGTAATTTTTAAAAATACTTAATCAGTCTGTCTATAGGCTGTTATATTCTGATATCAGGGGGAGGTTTCCAACTTTGGATCACAAGAAGATGAAAAAATAGAACAGGACATACCAATATTTCAGAGATTTTCTTTTAGGGGAAGAGATGCAGTGTGTCTCCAAAGTGGTTACGATCTTTGAAATCTTTCAGTTACAGTCTCAGAACTGCAGGTGCCTCTTGTGACTCCCAGGCTTGTCCCCCACAGAACTGACTATCTCTTTGCATAAGACAACAGTGTGTACAATTTAGTTTATAGCTCCGTACCATAAGAAGATTTACAAAACCCTAACCCGCTCTCTACTGAAAAGTCTGTGATGTCACTCCCAGCTGTACAAGGCCACCAAAACGTTTTGGGCTTATTTTCTCAGGAAATGGGGAGATAAGGTTTAACAGTTGAAGTGGGAGTCTTGTTTGGAGGTTTGTTATGATGGGGAGGGTTTATCTGGGAAAGAGGAAACACCAGTGTTGTGCACTACATATTTTATAAGATGCACACTTGCAAGTGGTGCCTTTGAACAGTGAACGCTTTCCCTTGAATCCACATTCCAGAAATGGAAATCTAGAGCAGAGATGCCTTTCCTCCTAGTCTGGAAATGAGCTCCTCTAATGTAAGATGAAGAGGAGCTGTCCCAACCCCCATTGAAATGAAGAGTTGATATTCCCTCATACAAAGTGAAGGCAGCACCTTCTCTGTCCAGAGAAGAGCAAGCACCCTAGTTCTCCATCCACAGGCATGTTTCAGAATGCTCTTATTGTAACACGTTCATATTGAAATGTGCACCTGGACCAAAGAGCAGCCAGTTCACACAGCTGAATGTGTGCAGGGGTGTATGAATGTGTCTCGTCACTTTTCAACTCATCCATGGGCCAATGATTCCCAGACTTATGGAAGAATTAATTAAGGGATCCTATCAGCACAGCTTTCTCAAATGGGGGGAGGGAGTATGGGATCATTCTATCTCTTCTGATGGGCCTTAAGAAAGAGAATTCCTTCCCTGTTCCCCACAAACCAGAGGAGGAAAAACAAGTCATCTCCCAGCAGATACAAGAGGGGCTAATTGTAGCTTGAGGAGCTGCTTCTCTGGCAAAAATATGTAGCCCAATGCTTCCCCAAAAATTTGCCTCTATCTTTGTCATTTGTGTTAGCTGGTGCTGAAGGTTACAGTTCTGCCTCAGCAGACCCTATGAAACAGGCCAAAAAGAGTTACTCTGACAAAGTTAGAAGGTGGTCAAAAATAAGATTAAAAATGGTAATGATTTGAAAGCGTACAGCTGCAAACAGATCTATTATAAAAGTCACTTGCAGGGCACTTTACCTTGCTAGATTGGTTAGATTAGTTCTTATGCTATCACTTGAACAGTAAAGAGACCACTGAATGCATTATGTGTGTCCACAATATTCTGTCTCAAGCCAAAAATGGTGTGTGGTAGGATGTCTGTGAGGGACAGGCATCGGTTGACGCCATCCAGCCATCATGTTTTAGGTCTTCCAGGGAGTCTTTTCCATCCTGCTTCCATTGGGTTAAAGTGAAAGATGATTCTTGCAGGGAAGCTGGTAGGCATTCAGAAAAGACCGTAGCACCTTGGAGAGCACTGGGTGAGCATTGGAGAGAGCGGGACCTGTTTAATTAGAAAACAGATCTCTTCACTGATTTGAATTTGTGCCTTTTTATGGTCTTGATCATCTGGAGATGCTTCATCTGAATGGTGTCCTTTCAGGTCCTTATCTGGCAGAACTGGAATTTAGGCTTCTGTTTCTCCAGTCAGACTTGATTCCAACACAGGACAAAAGATCCTGGATCTCGGGTCCTGACAGATACAGTAATTAAAAGAGGAAATGCTTTTCAATCATTTTGGTTTGTTGTAAAACCACCAAAGTGTTCTGTTAATGATTTGGGATGCTAAACAGCGGGGATGGTAAAAGTGGCATGACACTGGATATTCTCTACCCCTCAACGCAAATATGATCTTGTAGCTGTGAGTAAAGTAGCAGGTGCCTCCTAGAAAGCCCTTCACTTTCCATCCATGTTCTCACAGTGACCCCCAGTGCAGCTAGCCACAGGAGCAGCTCACATAGCAAGCAGTTGCTCATGTGCCCAAGCGTCTCTCCTTTGTTCCCATAGCACTCAGATAAGCTATAAGAACATATATGACTGGAGTCACAAGGTAATGATTCTACTCCAAGGAGCATGTAGAGTGGTTTTAAGTGAGGAACAGAGAGCGAACAGAGCAGGGGTAGGGGAAAATAACAGAGGTAGAAAAAGAGAGAAGCAAAAATGAACAAGAAGAAAGATGGCAACTGTGCCAGGGTGCAAAGGGACATAAGAACAGAGTCCCATTTTTCAATCCACTACAACAGGGGCTCCTCCATGAATAGTTGCAAACAACTAAACTATGGAATCATGATCATGATTCCATAATCTCTTTCCAGTAGTCATCAGGAGAACTCAACCCATCTTTTACTTTCTTCCTTGCATCTCACATGATCTTGTCTATTTCCATTTCTGGCTAACTCAGGATTAATTCCTAATGACTATTCAAAATAACAGTAACAACAAAAAACCTGCGTAAATAGTGAAAAGGGCACATTTAGTCTGCTGTTTGTTAATTGACTTTAGCATCGTGGTGTTGAGTCTTAATGCATCAGAGTGCACTGCATAGGAATTTACCAACAGCTTGCAGAAATGATGCAGTGTTTGAGATTGGGCTGTCAATCATCCCTTGGTATTCCAGAAAACAAGGACAGCAGGTATCCATTTAATCTTTTGAGTCACCCTTGGTAAGAGGTTCCTGATAGCTCTTTCTTTTTATGCTCTCAAGATTTGCCATGGCAGAACCAGAGCAGTATTTGTTGACAGCCTACTGCTGTCTGTGTACAGGATGGAAGCAGTACTTTGTCTCTGTCAGAAGCACAGGAATTGCTATGCGTACATGGAAGAGCAATAAGAATCAGTAGTGAAGAGTATGATTTACTGGCATGCTATGCAGATTAAAATATACAAAAATAGGAAATTTACTATTTCAAAGCAGTTTGGGGTTTTAGCCAATTTGTCTATGGTCATACTTGTCAATATTTACATACACCACCATTTCTTTAGCTATCTTCCCTGCATAATAAGTTTTGGAGCATGGAAGTTTATTTCTGCTTATAATGTTTATTACGCTCACTGCAGCAAAGATAGAGAATGATACCAGAATAAGGAAAAAAAGATTTTATAGACTATCCGGCTATTTTTTTTTTTCTGACAACTTTTTAATGGATTTTAGGGCCCGGCAATTTTCAGTTCAGTCTCCTTCAGGCCCTTTTACTAATTGTTGGCAAATGAGGTGCCTGTGTTTCAAAGCACCTGTGGGTATTCATGACCTGGCAAAGTGGCAGATCTGCAAGGCCTTGTATAATTAAGTTGCAGCCCTCTCATAATGATTTCTTAGGGTATTTTAAGAAAAAATTGGACCTGACATAAAAGTGATAAAAGAGAGAGAACATTCATCCTCTTTTTTTAAAAAAGAGGCTTATCTGCTATGGCACACCTCATAACACCAATACGCTTGTACGTTTGTTGGCATTTCCACCATAAATTCTGTTTTTCCAGTGTTTAGAGAATAAAAATTCCTTTTGGTTTGTAACACATGGCTATAATTTTTGGCTATAAGCACTTTCAATAAACCAGTTTGGTCTTCAAGAAATCTGAGTCATAACTATTCTGTGGCCTCATAAAATTCTCAGTCATCAGTTATTACACTCACTATACTCATTGCCATCATATACATTTCACAGACATCAGCAGTAGAACTTAGGACCAAAATCACAGACCACAACTACTTGTGCTAAAGAAAAATCTCACTAGCTGTAGTATTTGGGCTTATGTCTTTTGTGGACTAATCACTGATGGTCACAAACATGTAGAGCTGGTTGAAAAATGGGTGAAAATTCTGCAAATTTTCTGGACAGACTACTTCTCCCATGAAGCACCATGGTCTCTCCTCTTGGAGATGGAAAGTAGTGCATCACGGGAGTCCCTCGTCAAAATTTATAATGGAAATGTAGTCCTATATGAACGCCCGGCCCACAGAGGAGAATAGAGATATGACACAACTGAACTACAGCTCCCATGCAGCACCACAGTAGCATTCCCAAATGAAAATATTTTGGTTTTCATATGAAATATTTTGGTTTGGGGGGCATTCATTTTTTTAATGAAAAAAATCAACATTGTCCACAAAAAGTAGATATTTTTCTAATTCAATTGTATTTTGTAAAAACCCAATTTTTGGTCCAAAAAGAGCTTAGATGGAAATTTTTCAAGCAGCACTACAAATATTTGAGTGAATCTAGTAAGAAAGTTATAGAATGACAAAAAAACTAGCATGGGATACCTGGCTTTGCTTCCCTGTCCTGGTCTCAGAGTTTCTGGTTTGGGCATTGTGGGGAAAACAGAAACTAAAGAAAGCCATGTTCTGTCTTTCTCAGGAGGGAAGGTGGCTGCAATGCAGGCTCAGCAAGTGGGTGTATATTGAAAGCATGGCCTGTGGAGCTTCTCTTCAAGGAAGGAAGAGAATTCTTGGGGGGAAAATAGTAGTTGGCCAAGTTAGGATGCTTTCTGTTCTCATGTAACTGAAGGTGCTTTGATCTGAGTTTGACAAGTGATGTGTATATTTTAACTGCAGCCACTTCAGTCTTAGTTTAAAAAAAAATCAACTACAAATAGCCCGGGGCCAAAATCTGCTCTCAGATATGTGCACAAAACTCCCACTGACTTCAAATTATTAACTATGAAAGGTGGGAATGGACCATGAGCATAAATTACCTGGATTTTAAATTTCAGGATTTTAAGTGTGTCTGTGTGGTTCAGATAGTAGGACTTTCCTATCTGGGCCAGGAGATTCTAGTTTCACATTCCACACCAGGGTCTGGTTCATATCCAGTGCAATGTTAGAAATGTTGATGTTTGAATGAGATCATAGGTGTTGGAACTAGTTGTTCTGGGGATGCTGCCACACCCCCTGGCTTGAAGTGGTTTCCATTAAATACATGGTTTACAGTTTGGTTCAATGGCTTTCAACACCCTCATCATAAAAATTATTCCAGGCCCCCTAAATGAGATGTTAAACTAAAGCTCATCCTTACCAGGAGTCCAGTGAAGTCAATGATTATTTTTTCCATTGATTTCAGTGGAGCCAGGAATTTATCCCAGCTCCTGAAATGAGTTCTAGCTGTATCACTGGTATTCTACCTAATGGCGACTTTCTCAATGAAACCGGTTGTAACATCAAAGGCTTTGAATGACTTATTGCTGAAATGGCTGCTACATTACCTACACAGTCATTGTACTGCCAGTATTTAACTCACTATTTTGAAAAGGACTTTTTGTCTTGTAAATGAGAAGAACTGTGTGCTGTAAAACCAAATTATATCTTCCGTGCATAACATTATCCTCACTAAATATTGTCTAAACAAATACTTAACTCAAAGATAGTAGTAATTGTAGCTCCAACAGTCACATTTTAAAGTACTTATATAAATATTTAGATGATCCATGTATCAGAAGCCATAATAGTCCTTGGTATCAGCTCTGAGACTTCTGTAAGGAACATTTATATTTTTAAACAGTACTATAACTTCCATATATCTGGTTACTTTGATTAATTGATTTGCTCCTTGATGACCATTTTAAATTTAGGATCTTGACCTTTGGCTGAAATCTAAACTGGAAATGTAATGTTGGTCCAAAAATACGCAACATATCAATTTATTAAAACCCTTTTCAGGTATATGTTTCATCACTTGTAAAAGTCCTTCCGGTACATACAAAACCAAGCCCTAATCCCATAGGAAGCTCCATTCAAGGCAATGGAGATCTACCTGTGTAGATCAGTTTGCAGTGTGAAGGCCCAAATCATTTAATGCCTGCTAATTTGTTTGGTATGTGCTAGAAACATAACAGGTCAAATTACTTATTAGAAACTTAATTGTAGTTTTACTTTACTTGTGCATCTGACTTTTAAGTCATTTGAACGAGTTTCAGAATACTCCTAGGCACACCTGAGTCTTACCTAGTGGTATTAACCTTCTGGTGTGTACTGTATAAGATTTCACTGTCTTTTCAGCTTGTATATTATTGGCACTGGTACATGAAAGCAGATGCAGCGTGATTGTCACAGCTATTCATTTATATGCTTTGGGTGAAATTCAGAACAAAGGACCGAGGAACCCCACCTTAAGCCCTGGGTGAATTTCACTCCACAACATTAAGCTCTCCTTTCTGCCCTGGTGATGTTAAACCTAGTCACAGAAATTAGTTCATCAAAAAAGAAAGAAAGCTGGTTTTATCTCATTTTTACCCAGACAACGCACACATGGCCCAAGAGTTCATATGCCACCTCCTCCACCTGACCTGCTACAAACTCCTATCTTCTGCCTGCTGTGGGGGATCCAGCCACACAGAGGTGAGTATAGAAAGCATACTCAAAACTGCTGCCTGTGTTTGTAGAAGTTCAGGAAGGAGTAGGTGGAAGTTCTCTGTCATACTGAAGGAGGGGAAAACCTGCAATATGCCTCAAACAGGGGCCATGATAAAAGGGACATATGCCAATTCCCTGGTGACTCCAATTCTTTTCACTATAGAGCTTTGTCCTGGTGAAGCAGTCCCTACACAACAACAGCAGTGAATCAATACACTTTAGATTAGCAATTCAACCTGGCCCTAGTTTTATATCCACCTCCATCCATGAACCAGGGAACCCTGAAAAGGATGGGTTTGTCAGCATTGTCTGAGCTGGTCCTCATTCCCCCCATAATGATTTACATCCCTGTGAGTAGGATAGTAGCAGTGATTGACTGCTATTCTTCCACTAAGAGAATAAGCAATGGTTAGCATTAATAACAGATGGGCTCCTATCAAGCCCAACCTACTAATGCAGGGACAATACTGTGATATTAAAGGTTAAAATATTACTTATGCCTCTCCAGTCTTTCCTGAGATGAGCCAACTCCTTGCCATCTCTCTCCTGAGCTCCAGGACTAGCTGCTCCAAAAAGTAGTCATTTATGGTGTCTAGAAATGTCATCTCTGCATCCTTCCTGAAATGACATGTACACAGTCAGTATAGGAATAGTTGAAATCCTCCATTATTATTGTATTTCCTGGTCAGGAGGTCAGTAGTATGTTCTTACTGCTATACTCTTATTGTTCAAACATGGAATTTCTATCCATGAAGATTTTATGGCACATTTTAAGATTTAAATTAAAAAATTAAATTAAAATTAAAGATTAAATTAAAAAATGTTAAGGTTTTTACTTTATTTGACTCTATGCTTTCTTTCATATATTGTACCACTCCCCTCCCCACAGCACAACCTATTCTGTCATTCTTATGTATTTTCTATACTGGTATTACTGTATCCCATTGATTATCCTCATTCTACCAAGTTTCTGCAGTGCTTATTACATCATATCCTCATTTAATGCTATGCACTCTAGTTCATCTAACTTAGTATTTAGACTTCTAACATTTGTATATAAGCACTTGTACAGTTTGTCAATATTAAGTTGCTTGCCTTCATGTACCATATTTAAATGGACAGGTTCCCCGCTAGCTCCCACCTGTACTTAACCAGCTTTTTTTCTATCTTCTTTACTGGGACATAGAGTTCTCCCTTTTATACATTCATCCCTAGGGAATGTTTCTACCCAAACTGTGTGCTCCTCTGCACCTATCAGCTTTCCCCGAACCCTTAATCTAAGAAATCATCTACAGCCTTTTTAATTGTACATTCCATTAGTCTGATTCTGTTTTGGTTTAGCCCATCCTTCCTGCATAGATTTCTCCTTTCCCAAAAGATTCCCCAGATCCTAATAAACCTAAAACTCTCCTCCCTACACTATTATCTCATCCACACTTTGAGATCCTGCAGATCTGCTTGTTTTTCTAGCCCAGTGTGTGGAACTGGAAGCATTTCAAAGAATGCTACAGTACAATGGAGGTCCTGGACTTTTATCTCTTACTTTTCAGCCTAAATTTGGCTTTCTGGATCTGTCTCCTACCTTTCCCTATGTCACTTGTACCTAGACGTACCACAACCACTGGCTCCTCCCCAGCACTGCACATAAATCTATCTAGATGTCTCGTGAACCTGCATCCTTTGTGCCCAGTAGGCAATTTACCTTGTGGTTCTCCTAATCATCACAAACGCAACTATCTATATTTCTAATAATCAAATCCCCTATTATATTCACTAGAGCTTTGTCTACACAATGAGCAAAACTGAGAAGTCATTTTTGTGTGTTTGGGAAAGAGTACAGAAGTAATAAATAGGATTAGGTAGAGTATTGGATGGAAAGTTTTCTCTTATAGTTCATACATATATTACCATTTATCCTCTTTAAAGAAGCAATAAACACATTAAAAATTATTTATCTGTATTATCATGTTCTCATTCAGGGTGACAACACTATTCTCTAACCCATTTACTTGGCAGCCAGAAGTACAATTGAGGGTGAAAATCAGCCCTGTACGGAGGGCTAGTCCCAGGCCAAAGAAGTACTATTTTGAATGCTGAAGTGGGACTTAATTGGTGCATAGGCCTTGGATGGAATTCCACCTCTTAGGAGTGTGTGGACATATTATCCAGACAGTACTTTGGGAGAAGTTTTTTTTTTTGTGAGTAAAGGGGAAAAATTGCTCAGGAGATGTAATGTAGGCCAAAACAAATGCAGACAGATGCATCTACATCACTGCTCTGGTCTTACATGAAAAACCAGCAGACTTCCCTGTTTTGAGGCAAATGTTAATTAGAAGTTCTGGGAAAGTTCTTTTCATTACAAACATTAATACATTCTCCCCCTATTTTCATGAATTATTAGACAGTTGTGATGATAGTGCCCTAGGAAGAGAAGAATAGGCAAATATAAATTAGCTTAGGGAATTAAAAGGCCTCCCAAAAGTGACCCAGAATGCAAACAAAAATCCTTGTGGCTTCTTGGGGACAGAGGCAGCCCTCAGAACTCCAGACATTGATTCTGAATTTCAGACTTTTCTTGTGGTCCTTAGTCAGTCTCGTGTGTGCATATGTGCAGTACTCCATCCAGTGGCCATCCGTTGTGTCAGATTGGAGTAATCACCAACAGGCCCCAAGTTCTTGGCCTGATGGTGGGGATTTGGGAGGTGAGGGGTGGGGGTGTTATTATTTAATAAATTAAATAACTCCTTCATTCCTGACTTTTGTTTTCATTCAGGGGCTGAGGGAAATCAGTAATACGGGAGCTGAAGAGGACCTCTTCTCAAGTGGGGATTGGGTGAGCAGGAACAGCTGTGAGGAAGGCTGTGGTCAGCACATTGGGAGTCGGATTGTATGGAGTGAAGTGAGAACATCAGGCAGGACTGGAAAAGCAGGCTGGGTGAAGAGTGGGGGAGCAGGAAGCAGAGGAACGTGGCAGCCAGGATTAGGGCCCTCAGCAGTAGCTAGCCAGTCAGCCCAAGTTTAGCAGCTACATCAGCTTCTAGAAGAGGAATAACATGGTAGTTTGCCATGGGAAGATGAGCACAGGAGAAATCCTGGGAAGGCAGACCATATGGAGGAGCTTCTGAGTTGCTGAAAAGAACCAGTACTCTAAAAAATTATCAGTGGAAGCGCACAGCCTCTTGATAGCTGAGCTGTTCCCAATGCACCATGTTAGTGCTATATCAGGACTAAAGGGTTAAAAATGTAAGAAAGTTGCACACAGTGGTTGGGGCTATGTGCACTCGTTGGGTGGTTCCAGCCTTATTCACTCTGATCTGTTCTGTTCCAGATTCTCAGACACACACTCCAAACCATAGTCCTTCCTTCTCCTTCAAACAGCATGGCAGGGAGATTACAGAGAAACTCTAGCTAGTTTTCACTCAGTGACAGCAAGCCTATCTCAGTAATGCAATCTATGGGCTCCATTTTCTGAGTTTATTCAACTCCTGTTACCATTAATGAGGGTTTCAAGCCTCTTTGTGCATCAGTAGAAAACAGTACCCCTGTGTGTCTAAGGGGCAGTGCCCCCAATCGTTGTTTAATCTTTTCCCCATGGCACACAAATCAATAAGGTTTAATATATGAATGTAGCATCTTAGGCAGTTCAGGTAGCCTTTATACTATTTTAATGGACTCTCTGGCGTCAGTCTATTGGGTATACAGTATTACACTATTCAAAGTGTTTTCTTAGATACCAGATGAATAATAAAAAGCACTGAACTGACACTTCCACTGAGAACCTTGTACCCCAAAGGACAGAGATGGATACAGCAATAGAAAAAGGAACTGCTTTGACACAGATTTTGTCCTTGTGTGTATGTCTTGTCCCGCCTGTGTCTCTTGTCTATTATTCCTCTCTAGCTTTATTCAGCCTAGGTTTACGCTAGTGTAAACTCTGGCATAGAGCCCCATTTGAACAAAGTTTTTCAGAGAAGGGGGTTGGGCTGGCAAATAGCAGCCACAGCCTCCCTTAAGACGATGGGTCCTATACGGGCAAGGCCACTTACAAAGTGGGCAGTGTTGGATGAGAAATGGCCATGGCTAGGATGGCAGAAGGATGCAATGATTCCTCGCTTTCCCTCAGTAGTTTCCAACATGGAGCTCCAATACAGGCCCGTCATAATCTATTAACATTTGCTTGCCCAGCAAAATCCCTGCAGACAGGTGGAAGCAGGAATTCATGTTCTGTGGATGACATCAGGAGTGTTTACTGGATTTCAGGCCAATGATGTTTTTTTTCTTTCATACCATATTCCCAGTTGTCAGAATGTGTTGTCCTGTCAGCACCGAATATCTATTAATACATTCTCAAATCTATGGCAGGATCCCATCAGTACGCTCCTCTTTAGTGCCCTAGTGCTTTCTTGCTGACTTTGCCCTCCTTACCACCTGTCCCTAGCTCTGCCACTGACCTACTGTGTGACCTTGGGCAAGTCATTTAACTTCTGTTTGCCCTCCCACCTTTTATCTGACTTGTCTATTTAGGCTGTAAACTTTTTGGGACATGGACTATCTCTATGTAGTTGTTGCACGATAAGGCCCCATTTTAAGATAAGGCTTGGGAATGTATACAAGGCATCTAGGCACAGCTTTAATTCAAATAATACAAATTTTGAAATGAAATGAAATTTTGTTATGCCTATTCTTTCACCTAAGCTGTCCAAGGTTTACAGGCAGTACACATGTTTAAAAGTATTGAAGGAATTGAACGAGGAGGCCTAGCAAAGAAAACTACAATGTATTCCTGCAAATTATTTTGAATTACTGTAACAAGGGACTTTTGGTGGAAGCCATAATGCAGTAAGATTAACGTCTGGATTTTTCTGGAAAATTCTAGACAGAAAAATAATTATTCACTCTTCTAAATAACTTTTTAAAATCTCAATCTTTTGTTTAACCTGCTTTATTTCAAGTTAACACGTAAAGAGGTTTCTATTTCATGATCACAGTTGTTTAATGGGTCATTTTGTTTAAATGCTGACTCACTCTTCCTATCAGTTGGTGGCAAAAATAGCATTTCACAGCAAAACAAATCTGCATCTGCAATTGTTCAGCAAACACTTTTGGAACCCAGGGGAACTATTTAATAAGTGTTTGAAAATATGACTCTTTTCTTGCACTTATTTCTATTTCAGGATCAACTTTACATTTTCATGTCAAGGATCTAGTTACACAAATCATTGTTAATGCAATTTTCCAATATGTGCCATAAATACTGATACATTTTGTTCAAAAGGAGGCAAATTTAATTTCCTAGCCTTATTCCCCAGCACATGAAAATTAGGCAAAGTTAGTTTGCTGAAGTCATAAGTTCTTCATATTACCACACAAAAGAGAATGCTAATAAGGGATCAAACTTGTACCATAGAAAGATCAAGAATTTTATTTTATGCTAATGTCAATGTGATGAAAAAGGGCAGTGAACAAAGGAACTGAGAATTGCTTTTTACAGTTCCTGATGATCCGGGAGTTATTGAATGTGGATTTAACTAATTTTATAGATCACTATTAATTGAAATTTTTGAATAAAGATATTTTGCTATACAAGTGAACCATTTACCATTCAAGACAAGAAAAAATAACTTATCTCTCACACATCACTTGGTATTTTTCACACTAGTATACAAACATTAACTACATTAGTCTCTCAGCATCCTTGTGAGATAGGTATTATTTCAGATTCCATTATTTTACAGATGAAGAAATAGACACAGGGAACTTACCTGAGGGGGCCAACACCTTACTGCAAGTGAATGAGACACATTAAAATTCAGGAGTTCCTGGTTCCCAACCCTCTGTTCAGTCTAGTAGATATTCTTTTGTTAGCAGAAAAGCCAGCTACGTTTTCTTTCTTTTTTTAAGTTAGATTTTTGCCACCAGCACCATTTCCTCCTGCAATTAAACATGGGCTCCTCATCACCTTGTTTCTGCCCCTCCCACTCATTGATGACTAGAAAGAGCTTGCATCCTTTCATTTCATTTCATTCTGTGATGGTCAGAATGGCAATATGGGGGTTGGCACAACAAGCAATAATATAGTTGAGGGTAAAAGCAGGTAAACAGAGTTTATCCACTGTTCATTTGGAGAAAATGGAATTTAGTTTACGTTAATTTACCCATCCCTTTTTTTTTTTACCACTACACCACTGACAAGTCACTTCTGCTTCCAGCACAACAACCTGCTGAAATACCAGCTCATGCTGATTTCAGCAGATCTTGCAATAAAGACCTGATCCAAAGCCCACTGAAATCGATAGAAGTCTTTGTGTCGACTTCAGTGGGCTTTAGATCAGGCCCTAAGTAAAAGAAAGCCTGGTTAGTACTTCGATGGGAAACCTCTAAAGGCTTGTGTACATAGGCACGCTGTTAATCCAGTTTAAACATGTGAATTTAAAGTGGGTTAATTGAACTGCACTAAACCTCTGTATGGACACTCTCATTCAGTGGCCTTAATTTGGTTTAATTTAATTAAGATCAAGTTGCACCTTGAGTTAATTTGGATTAATTTTTCTAAGCATCCCTGTGTAGATGTGCCTTAAGGAAAGCAAAGTGCTGCAGACAGTGGTGTCAGCTAGTACATAGTTGACACTGTTCCCCATTGGGACATTCTGGGACTAGGGAACAGTAGAAGGGCTGTCTTTTGGATAAGATATAAAGTTGAGGTTCTCTCTACTGTTGCAATTATACAGTTGTAACTCAACTATCAACTGAAGCACATATTTCAGCAGTGATCAGGAATTTTTTTCCCCATTTCTAAAATATTCAGCAGTTGTAACTTTATCTCCCCAAACCTCCCAAAATGAACCTTGCCATTGTGATCCTTTCCTACATGGCCTCTGTCCTGGCTACTGGGATGTTCCATTCATTGGTGGTAGCTCTTACATAACACAGAAGAATGATTTCTCAAAGGCTATTTTTGTCTATGAGTGTAGTGGTTCCAATGCGTTGTTAGCAAAATTGGCTCCAAACAATCCACCAGGTACAATTCAAGGGCTTACTATTAGTATTTAAAGCTTTTAATAGTATGGGACGATGCTTGAGAGAAAGTTTATGAGTTTATATGTCACCACAAGATTTGGGGTTGGAGTTGCTGGCCATCCTACATTATAATCGTGAGACCATAAAAGACAAAGCCTTCTTCACTGAGCACTATTGACTCTAAAGTGATCTCCTCCTTCCACTTTAAGGAGCACCTTTAACCAGGTCTCAAGACTTTCTGTTCTCTTTGTTTTGTGGGTATGGATTTTTATTGTGAAGACTTTAATTTCTTGCATATATAAGGTTTTAAAAGAGCTGTGGGTTTCATAAATAGAAATGATGATGAAAATGGGATTTATTTAAAAATTTGCTATTTTTTTAAGTGGTGGATCTTTATACCTGGCGGCAGGATGCCACTCTATTAATCAATGGCATACCCTCCCGGATCTCTGTCTCTCACACACATGCACCTTATGTAGAGGGATGCTGGTCGCTCCTCCTCCTCTGAGTTGGAGGGAGGCCACACTGACTCACTCACTCACCCTCTATTGGCAAGGGGAATTAGCCAATCAGCTAAATAACAGTCTATTTCGCCTCCTCCTCCAACCCTCAGGCAGGGCGGGGCAGAGGAGCAGTCTAAAGACCAGGCCCTCAGGCAGGGCTGGGCAGATGTTACCTGTCAGCTCTGTGTTCTTGGGGAACCAGGGCGCAGTACCGAGCCTGTCTGACTTACAAAGGACTCCTCTGCCCCACAGCCTCTGCTTGAATCAGAACTGATCAGAAGAAAGACTTACAAAAAACAATGAAAAGGCATTGGGAGACACACCTAAACCCCTCTGGACAAGGATGACAGGATTAAGGCAACTCCCCTAGCCTCATTTGCATCGAAGATGTGACAAGGAGGCATCTTCATTAGCATACAGAATGAAGAACGGAGATTCTAAGGCATGGACCGCACTGAACTCTGGGACCAGAGAAGCAGGGAAGCACTGCATGATGGGGGAGCTCTGCTCCAGATGTTAATGAACCCACATCTGCACCTACCCAGCTCAGCAGTTATCAAACCAATTCTAGTAATGAACCCTCTATTGGCATCCAAATACTGAATCTGCCTAATTGCATTGTGAGCTCCCTAGAAGGAACACCGCCCATAGCCAGGAATGATCAGTTCCTATTGTCCAGCCAAAACAAAACGACTCTGGTATACTTCTTTGAGTCATTGTTTACCCATAAACAAAGCTAGTGTTCTCCCTTGAACCATTGTTGTTTCCTTACAAAAACCCCTACCCAAGTTCAAAACTCTGTTCTGATGCCTAGATCCAAAAGCTGCATCAGTTCCATCAGGACTTCACCTTTTCCTAACTGATTGTGTTGGGGGTCTGCCTGTCTCCAGCACTCCAGACCCTCAGCTACAACAACCACCTGGGAATCTAGATCAGTTCAAGCGTCATGGAGTGGTGAAACCCAGCTCTCTCTTTCTCTCTCTCTCCCTCTCTCGCTCTCTCTCTTTTTTTACTCCAGGTATAGTTTTCTAAACCTGACTTTTGTAAACAAATTTGAGCTAGATTTCCCCAAAGCCCCAATTGAAATTGTGTAATTTTGTAACTGTTTGGTTTGTTTTTCTCTCCTTGTATGGCTATTACTACTAGTTTTATATACCTGGCTGTAGGAAGGCACAGTGGCCTTCCTCTGAGCCTGGGCCCACGGAAGGGCCGCAGGCACCCAATCAGTCTCTAGACTTGCCGGCAGCCCAGTCTGCCCGGCAACCAGGCCGCTGGGTCCCGATAGGTCCTGCCAGGCAGCCAACCCGACAGCAGGGGGGTGGAGCCTTAGGGAGGGCAGCAGCCATAAAGAGCAGGCCCTGCAGCTCAGAAGGGGGAAGGCTGCCGGCGGAGACAGACGCACTGCCTCGCCGGCTGCAGCAAGGGGCTGAACCATGCTGGACCTCTGCCTCAGGTAACTCTCTCCCGGCCTTGCGGCCCCCAGGGCAACCCCGGCGACCCGCCTCTAAGGACTGGCTTGGGCCTCTGGGCCCCCTGGACTGGCCGAGGCCTGAAGTTCTGGGCCCAGCCTCAGGCCCGCAGCGGCTGGGACAAGTCCCCTGAACCGGAGAGCTGGGAGTTCCGCCCAGAAGCTGGTCCGGACCTGGAGGAGCTGCCAGACGCCCAACCCCTAGAGGCAGGACCAGACCTGGAGGAGTTGCCAGAGGGTGAACCGTACCCCCAGCCCTGTGACCTGGAGGAGCTGCCCCTCGCTGAGGAGCTTCCCAATCTACCCCCCGTGGACGCAGAAGGACTGACTGGCCTACCCCGTGCGGTGTACCCCGACGACCCAGAGGAACTGACGGACACAGGTACCGGGGAACCCGGGGAGGAAGGAGCCCAGGGACAGCCAGAGGCAGGAGCCCCACCAACTGAGTGGCAACACCCATGCCACTGCTAGGGCCCTGGGCTGGGATGCAGTGGAGTTGGGTGGGCCTGCGTCCCCCTCCCCTGCCCCCGATCCTTGCCAATCCCCAAAAGGGAAATAGTCTCTACCACCCGCTGGACTCGAGCCCACTGCTCCTTGCTCGCCCGCCCTGCCTGAGGGCCGGGGCGAAAGAGTCCTTGCTCGCCCGCCCTGCCTGAGGGCCGGGGCGAAAGAGTCCTTGCTCGCCCGCCCTGCCTGAGGGCCGGGGCGAAAACGTCGCCCGCCCTGCCTGAGGGCCCTATTGATCGCCCGCCCTGCCTGAGGGCCGGGGCGAAAGAGTGCTCGCCCGCCCTGCCTGAGGGCCGGGGCGAAAGACTTCCAAACTAACATTCCCCTATTGATTCGGAAGACGCAGTGGCCTTCCGCCGAGCCTGGGCCTGCGGAAGGGCCGCCAGGACTGGACCGGGCAGGGGCCCGTCTTACACTGGCAATAAAATAACATTTATAATCAAGCTGGTTGCCAGACTCTCTCTGAACTTAGTTTATTCTTGCATGTTCTCAGCTTCCCTATTTTGTGCTATAGCAACTCTCCTCTTACCTAAGCTAAAGATCCCTGTAACGTCCAAAAATCCTGTGAGGTTTGCTCATCAAGGGGGTTACTACCAGAACAATTGTAACATGAAAGTGAGGATAGGGATGTGCTGAACCTGTGGCATATGATGGTGGCAGCTTGGAAGTGCTGCTCGACCCAGCCTGCTGAGTCCAGGGGCATATAAGGGGTTAGCTTGTGAGTGCTGATCGACCCGGTCTGCTCAGACGCTCTCTATTAATCTGTGTGTGTGTATGTTTGTGTTCATCTGATTCTGGGGCTGAAGGAACCCAGCCCTGGGAAACCTAGGTCCTGCAGGGTAGCTGCATTGGGATGAGACTTGCAGAAGGGAGATGCAGAGCTCCATGTGGACACACTAGTGACACAGGCAGCACATAGATAGAATTACAGAACCACCCCCCAAGGAACGTAACCCTAATAAATGAGCACACTCCAAGGTGACAGGCAAATCTGGTAACACAGAGTAGCAGTATATAGCCTGGGGCAGGGGGGGCAGGGGGATGTGGGCCCATCCAACTCCACCACGTTCCAGCCCAGGGCTCTAACAGCGGTGGAGCGTTCTGCCACTGGGTCAGCAGGGCTCCAGCCGAAACTCGCTGACCCAGCTGCAGGACACAACACAACCGGACAATTGTCTGGTTCCCCTGGGCTCCTTCCTACCCCCCCTTTCTTACAGAACCTGGGCCTCAGGGTTGCCATCAGTCTCCGCAGGGTAGACTGCAAGGGGCACCCCCAGCAGGCCCTCAGCAGGCGACAGGCAGCTCCTCCAGGTCACAGGCGGCAGGTAGCTCTGGCAGCTCCTCTGGGCTCCAGGCAGTAGGCAGCTCTGGTAGCTCCTCGGGGTGCAGTGGTAGGGCTTGAGCCCCAGCACCAGGAGAGAGATGTCCTTCTCCTCCGGTGGTTCCCTCCCAACTGAGCTAGAGGCCCTGACTTTCATACTTACTGTCCCACCCACCCACTTCTGGTGGGAGGGGTGAGGTTGGACTGGCTCCACCCCCTTGGGAAAGGAGGCTCAGTCCTCCCCCTCTGGGTCAGGGGGAGACCAAACTGCCTCACTGTACCTTACTTGAAAGATTTGAGAATGAAATGCTAACCCTGCATATGTGAAAAGAATCCACTGATCTCTTCTAAGGAAGACATAGATAAATCGAAGAGGTGCTACCACAATGATTATCCAACTTTCACTTGGGACCCATGCCTACCATCATCTCCAAAATATCCCTGATCCCCACCAGTCCAAAAAGCCAGAGACCATGAAAACAGAACTTGCAAGATCAGTGACCCATTCAAAATTAGCTGCAGGAAAGATGGACTGAGGGTCACCTCTTGCCAGTACAAAACACAGCAGACTGAAGTCATCAAAAGGATAATGAATCGATGATCTGTGGCTTTCAAACTTTAAGAAACACATGTTCATCACCACTTGAAACTAGAGGAAGTATTAATGTGGCAGTTGTGATGATTATTGAATGCTGATATTTATGAAAATGCTCTTCATTAATATTGAATTGTGTCATTGGCTCCGTACATTCTGGTTTTCTATAAATATTGAAATTCTGTAATCAGGAGCTAGCTGCAGCCTCAAGGAGACTGAGCATGAACATGGTCATTAACAGAGCTCTGATAAGCATAAGCAAAAAATATGTGCTCCTCCTTGTAAACTCAGTGCAGAGAAACTTCAAAGAGGTGCTGTCATTTGCATAGGGAGAGCATTACCCTTAGCATTGGTGTCTGTGTTCAATCAACAGTATATTATGGGTCCACATTTCCAAACCTGCCTGCACAAAAGTGCACACTCACCTTTGCACACCCATCTCTCAGTTCACACATGCTAACCGGGCCCACACAGAAGTGCACAAATGCTTTTCGGGTTGTTGTCAAAACCTGGGCTTACAAGTGTGTGATAGCATCTTATGGCCTGTGTGAAATGCCTCTAGTGATCTATATCCAGTTCTCAGTGGGCAAGTGTTCAAGGTAATGCCAGTTAAGGGTTTATTAAGTGATGTCAGTTTTAGCAGAGATGCCCGGTTTGAATGGGCAGGAACATCAAACCACCCTCTGGCTTGGGATCCCTCTGTGTCAGGGTTGAAGCACGGTAGCGTGGCACTGCAGAGAAGCTTACAGTGTGGCAGCCCATGTTATAAACATTCTATGGATAATCAGAAGATTTCAGTCAAATTGGCGCATTACAGGTGCACTATATTCTCAAGAAATATTTTCTCACAGAAATATTTTTATTAAGTTAATTCAAACGGAATTAAATTATTTTCTTTAAGGAAATCCAAATGCACGTAGAGTCAAATGCCACATATACAGTAGACAAAGGGATGTCACCTTTAGGATAATTCCAGGAGAGTGGAGGGCAGGGGCTGCCAAAGCCCCCAGTTAGAATGCTGTAGTCAATGAAAAAAGACACGATCAGCTCCTGAATTTCATTCACTGCAGCCCTTTGGCAGGCAATTTAGGAAACCCACAGATGCTCTGCCACCCAAATAGCAGACTCTCAGTTTAGCTGAATAAATGTAGCCCCTTCATTATTGTCATTAACTCCGATTCTCCATTGTTCTTTTTGATAAGGGCCAATGCCAATAAGCATTACAACCGGATTATTGTTTTATACGCTGCATGAAAGATGTGTTTAATGAGCAGAAATAAGATTAATCTAACTAAAATCAGTTTAAGGGAATGATTTCAATTGAAATGGTTTGTAACAGTGAATCTGAAGATTAATGCTATGCAGACATTGGGTGGTAGGGATGTTTAAATGCAGTACTCCATTGAGAGAGATATTGACTGTGGTTTTAAATGTTTTAAGAAATTATGCTTTTTTCCCCCCAGCAATGTATATAGTTTAAATTGTGATAGATTATCCTACTTCAAGATGGAAAGAGAGATGCTCAACAATAGAGATGATGTTGTTTGGAATAAAATATTGTCTTCTTTAATCAGGTTAGCCATTCTTCAGGATTTCCCCCCGGATCCCAGAACTCACCTGCAATTAGCAGGCCTCATCCTCTCCCTTGGCTTGTGGGCCTGCAAACTTGCATGCACTGGAGACAATGAACATTTCACAGAGTTCCCTAAGTAACTTCAGTAGGATGGGGATTTAGCCTTCTATTAATTCTTCTCAATTTTCAGAGAAATTCTGCAGTATATTTTTGCTGAAAAATGCCATCCCATTTCACAGAAAATACTGGGACCTAGTTATAATGAAAAACAGTTTTATTCCAGCTATAACAATCATCTGAACCATTAGAAAATTAACATAAAATGGGATAAATTCTTTCCTGGCATAACTCCAGTGGTGCCTACACACCATGGGTGTGGGTATCATAGGCCTGGGAAGTCTTAGCCTTCCCAAACAGCCAGGTGTGGCACCACCCACGCTCTGCTCTGAGGCCCCACCTCCTGCTGCATCCTGCTCTTCGCCCATGGCCTCACCCCAGGCAGGCAAGCGCTGAAGTAGCTCTTTCTGCCCTTGCTCAGCCTCTCCCCTGAAGTGGGCAGGGCCTAGGGCTAGGGTGGGCCAGCTGTTGGTTTGGGACTCGGGGGGCTGAGGCTAGCACTTGGGCTACTTGGCACTCGGCTCTGGGGCTGAGACCACCCAGTGCTGAGGCCGCCCAGCCAGCGCTCTGAGGCTGGGGCACACCCAGCCGGTGCCCTAGGGCCCGGTGCTCTGGGGCTGAGGCTGGGGCTGCCCAGTGCTTGGGTGGCCCAGGGCTAGAGTGGGCTGGGGCTGGCAGCTCAGGCCTGCTGGTGGGACAGGACTTGGAATGGGACGGGACCGGTGGCTTGGGCCAGCTGGTGGGCTGGGACTCAGACTGCCTGGGTCGGGGCGGTTGGGCCAGCATCTTGAACTGGCTGGACTGTGGCTCTTCCAGCCTTGGTAGGGGGCTTGGCTCTGGCTCCTTGCAAGGGAGGAAGCAGAAGGGCAGTGACCTCAGGTGGAAGGGGCAGTGTCTTGGGCTAGCCTCCTTGAATGGGGGCTTCACACACCAGCCATGTTATACACCAAATAAGATGACTGAAGTTCTTTTTCCAGATTGTGAAATCAATTAAAATGGGATATATATATATATATAATGTATCTCACTGCCACTAAAACTGGGCCCCATATTTCCCTCACCTATTAAATATAACAGCACCTTTCAGATTGATGGCTGGCATTGACAGGAGTTTCAAAATTTTAATTTCAAGTGGAATTAAAAGTTTAGGTATGGATGAGAGCTGCTTCTCACCATGTGATCTTTCAAAATGCTGCACTCAGAAAGGTGGGTTCAGTTTTCTTTAAGAGTCCTGCAGCAGTTGAAGAGTTAAATTCTGCACTGTCTTAAACTCCATTCTATTCCACTGACTTCAACATATCAGTAAGAGATTTGGGATGGTCTACTATTTAAGTCAGCTCAGAATTTGGCCCTACATGTTTGGGGCTGGCAATATTTGGCACAAGGAAGAAGCTTCTGACGGCTAATCCATGCAGTGGTGACGTGTTTATGACATGACAAACCGTTCATCTGAATTCTCAGGATATCTTGCAAATTGATGCTTCTAGTCACAGTTGTTTCCAGTGGAAACCACAGACTTCAATTCTCCTGGGTTGGGGAGGCCGGGTGCCTGAAATCACATGCCACATCTCCGCAATTGGGAAAGTGACCTAGGTATCACAATTAATGTTCCAGTAAAACTGACAGTTGTGTTCTTGTGGCACTCGGGTTCTTATTCTCCAAAAAGAAGGTTTCTTTAGTGCTTGCGACTAAACCCATTAGGGATGACAAGATAAAAAAGGGAAATGCTAAGTAGCCTGTGCCACAGCAGGGGCCTGGCATTCTGGACTCTTGGGTTTTAATCCAAGTTCTGCCACTCATTGAGTGACCTGAGGCAAGTCATTCAACCTTCCTCTTTCTCAGTTTACTGTACTATAGTAATAATTACCTGCCTAGAGCAGTTCTGTGAGATTTAATTAATGTGTGTAAAGTGCTTTGATGTCTTTGGATGAAAGACACTAATGTACATAAAAAATAGCAACAAAAATTAACTATGATTCTTTATATTATTATTAACCAGACACCAGCAACTATTTCTTCTCTCTGTTTTTGAATGTTTGCTGCAAGGAGCCAACTTTATTTGCTGTATGGTCACCACTGGACCAAACCATTTTGGAAGGTGTTTCCTGGACTTGTTTTTCTGCCCACAATATGAAGAGATCTGTGATTTGTTTGCTTTTCTCACAATATTGCACATGACCTCCTTTTCACTTAACACAATACACAAACTCCCTATCCTCTTTCACCACGAACTTTCCATAGAGAACAATGATTTGTATCATTTCTGAATAATATCTGACAAAACAAATGGAGGAAAACATAATGCATAAGTTTCCTTATCATGATAAAGTACCCTTTTTTTAAGGGTAACTCAGTAACCAGAGCTAACACTAAAGCAATGTAAGCTCAGAGGGATAGTCATCAGTTATTCTTACTAAGAGGTGACTGAGGCCATCCAATTAAAAGTTAGTGAGAATTGATGAATGTGTAAGTTCAATGTGCAGTAAGTCTTTTCACTTATGGACCTTTTGCATCACAGACTGTATCACAAGAACTACTGTTATTGTCATTACTTATATGGTCAGGGCTGGATTTAGGTGCAAACGACCCAGGCAACTGCCTAGAGCGATGGGCTGAGGGGGCACCAGGCTCAGGGTGCTGTTTTTGTTGCTAGAGCCAAAAGGGAAAATAGAATGTGTGAAGTAAAATGTTTCAAATATTCCATATGTGGATTCATTTTTCACTAACCTCATAGAATGGTCTGGACTTTGTAGAATCTCATGGCTACTGCCTCAATTTCCCTCAGTTCCAAGGCCAATCACCTGCCCACATTCCCCACCATACATGGGCTACTGGCCTGAATTCCACCAGCACAGGAAGGACCCACTGCCACACCCCAGTCTTTTCCCAGGTGCAGTTTTATTCTTAAAACATAAATCATAGGCAAAAACATCAAACTCAAAAATAAATTCTTCTGCCCACCCTGAGCTACAGCTCCCAGAGACTTTTCCCCTTTTTTCTCTTAGTGCTGGAAGGAGGATGCACACTTCTCTTCAATCCCCTTGCTTCAGGGCCTACTGCAGGAGGCCTTCTCTCTCCTGCCATTGAGCGCTAGTCTCAGCCTTTATAGGGATAACCTGACTTCTTCCTTGCTGGGTCTGATAAATTGAACAAGGAGAGCTGAGTCCGGGCTCCCTGGCCGTTAAAGGGGCAGACTACCCTGTTACACTGAGAGATAAGAGTACAGAATGCAACACCTGCAGTTGGCAGACACTACCATCAACATATTTTAATTAAGATTAAAGAAAGGAGAGAGGGGATTGATACATTTGTAGTGAGTGGAAATATGACTTCACGCTGAAAACCAAAAAAACTGGATTTCTGACAATTTCACTGAATTTCTTTTAGCAGTATTCAGGCTATTGTATTTGGGGCACATCACTACATACTAGAGCTACATATCTTGTAAAACCACTAGGTCCGATTGCATGTTTAGAATAGCGCATGCAGCTAGTAAGTGGGCTTTTCTGAACCTTGAATTTAACATTACGGCTCTAACAGATTTGCTGGGCTGGCTTTATTATCCTTTCAGCCTCACACTCATTGAACTGTGTGTATTAGATTGTTTACTTTTTTTATTTTAACTACCAGTAATCCCTCATTCCACACACTCTTTGTCCTGAGCCCTGTGTAGTTCTCTGCCCACAGAATTCTCATAGCAGCTATCATCACATATCCTAACCTTGGATATTGTTATGCAGATATTACATGGTATTTTTGGTTTCTTGATGTCCCTCCAGGCCTGATTATGCATGGATTCTCAAAGAGTGTCTATGTGCTGTGGATATATTACATCAACTGACCCCCCAGGTCTCTCTTTAAAAAAAAAAAAAAAAAAAAAACCCCAATCAACTCGGGGTTTGTTGGAACAATGTAGCTCCCCTAAAAAAATTTATTGTGGCTGACTCATTTTCTTCAGATATATATCAGCTGTAAAGAGAGAGTATGAAAACTTTTTATACGCAGCAAATTAGCCACAATACAAGACAAATAGGTGAGATTTCTTTTTTCCATTTACAGCAATTATAAGTAATCTATACTTCACAGAATCTTGAGACACTGCAGCTGCTTTAATTAATGTTTTTGCCAGTGCATGTATTGATTATTACAACTCTCTGGTTGTAGGTCTCTCAAAACGTAGCCTTTAAAAGGTTTTCAGTACTTTTAAAATGCTGCTGCTGTCACTACTGCCTGTGCATATGATCTCATCAAAGCTTAAAAAAATATCTATTTTTCTGTCATTTAATCTGGTTCAAGTTGATATGATTCATGCTGTTTCCTGTTCTTGATCCTCATTTGTGAAACTTGCTGCTCTCTTCAGTTTGGCTTTGTGTTTCCAGTAATCAACTCAAATCTCTTTGGAAATCACAATGTTTAGGTTAGAATGTGCTCAGTGTAACTTTCCTGGGTGTTACTTGCAAGCAACTGTGAGGTTTTTCTAAGAATATAATACATTATAAATAAAGACTCCTTAGGTCAAAGATTTTATATGTAGATAAAGGAAAAGTGGATATGAAGCTTTGCTCTATTTCCATCCGTGTTATGAGCATGTTACTGTACTTGATGCTATATATATTAAAATCAATTAGGCTCTGGGTGGACTGGGAATTCACCTGCATAGAGCACTCTGTAGGATTGGGACTGAACACACTACTGGTCTGTAAGGCCCAGATCCACAAAGGGACTCAGGCATCCAGCTACTGTGATCCACAAAACTACTTCTCAGCTGCTGCGTAACCCTGTAGGTGACTAAGTTTCTCTGTCTTGGCCTGTGCATTGGGACCTCTCTCTAGGCATCTGGATGCTTATCTCCTGCCTAAGCCCCTGTGCAATCCACAAACTGGAGGAAGATAGGCGGAGGAGCACCTATCCTGCTCTGCAAGGGCACAGGACTTAGCATACACCTCTGTTATTGGCATCTCCCATTGGCTAGTTTAAGCAGCTCCTTGCCTACTATACTGGTTTTTGTGGATCTCATTCTTCGGTGCCTGTCTTTCCCCATACATCAAACAGGAAACATAGGCACCTAGTGCAGGATTTGTGGATCCCATTGTTGTTCCAGGGATTTCCTAGGTGCCTAAAATGCTATAGTGTGCTCTATGCAGGTGTGATTTCTAAAGGCACTAATATATTGCAAATTTTTTGATCTATCTAGAGCCTTCTGGTGTGCACCAAATGTTCCCCAGTGTGCTTTTACATAGTACTGTTTCAAACAGCACCATGTTAAAGTGTACCAGCAGGGTCTACACAGACCAATTCATGTGCAGCATATTAGTGAGCTTTAGAAATCGCACCCCCATAGTGTACATTACCCCACCGCATAGACAAGCCTTAAGTCCCTTTATGAATCCAGGCCTAAGTACCTAAGGTGACTTAATTACCTGTCTTTTATGGACTGATGATGAACTGCTAGGAAGAGCATTATTATGAATTGGTAGTGGCCCCTACATAGTTAACTCTAAGTCAAATTTTTAAACCTTTGTGCCACCTTCCACAAAAGATACCAACTTCATTAAATTGCATATGCCATGTCATTGAAGGTTCAATTTTTCTGTGGAGTTTGGAAAAATATCAAAAAAGGAACTTTAAAATTATGTTTAGAAATTTCCCTAATGGTTTTGTCCTGCTGCCTCCAAGTATGGTTTGCTTTTTTGGCCTTACTGAGAGGAAATGCTGTTTAGTTGTTAGTGAGTATTGCAGAGAACTAATTTAAATATCTTGTAAATACACCACACGTAGAACCTCAGCCTCAGATCTCTGTATGGAGGCTCACTGAAGTCAACGCACTTCTGTGTGGCAGTGTTCTGCCAGTACACAATGAATTTCAGGGTCTGAGATAGGCAAGGAAGTAGTCACAAGTAACAGGAAAATACGGGGGAAACAAGAAAAAGAAAGAAAATGCTGCATCCTGCCAGTTTAAGGCACATTCATAGAATCATAGAATATTAGGGTTGGAAGGGACCTCAGGAGATCATCTAGTCCAATCCCCAGCTAAAAGCAGGGCCAACCCCAGTTATATCATCCCAGGCAGAGATTTATCAAGATGAGCTTTAAAGACCTCTAAGGATGGAGATTCCACCACCTCGCTAGGTAACCCATTCCAATACTTCACCACCATTTTAGTGAAAAAGTTCTTCCTAATATCCAATCTACACCTCCCACACTGCAACTTGAGACCATTGCACCTAGTTTTGTCATCTACTACCAGTGAGAACAGCTTAGGTCCATCATCCCTGGAACCTCTCTTCAGGTACTTGAAGGCCACTATCAAATACCCCTTCACTCTTCTCTTCTGCAGACTAAACAAGCCCAGTTCCCTCAGCCTCTCCCCATAAGTCATGTGTCCCAGCACCCTAATCATTTTTGTTGCCCTCCGCTCGACTTTCCAATTTGTCCATATCCTTCCTGTAGTAGGGGGCTCAAAACTAGAGGACAATACTCCAACTGTGGCCTCACCAATGCCAAATAGAGGGGAATAATACACTTCCCACAATCTGCTGGCAATGGTCCTCCTAATGCAGTCCAATATGCCATTAGCCTTCTTGGCAATAAGGGCACACTGTTAACTCAGCTTCTTGTCCACTGTAACCCCAGGTCCTTTTCTGCAGAACTGCTGCCTAGCTTGTTGTTCCCCAGTTTGTACCCATGCATGGGATTCTTCCCTCCTAAGTGCAGGACTCTGCACTTGTCCTTGTTGAACTTCATCAGATTTCTTTTGGCCCAATCCTCCAATTTGTCTAGGTCACTCTGTATCCTATCCCTATCCTCCAACGTAACTACCACTCCTTGCAGCTTAGTGTCATCTGCAAACTTGCTGAGGATGCAATCCACTCCTTCCTCCAGATCATTAATGAAGATGTTGTACAAAAACGGTCCCAGCACCGACCCCTGGGGCGCTCCGCTTATTACTGGCTGCCAACTAGATATCGAGCTGTTGATCACTATTCATTGAGCCTGATGATCTAGCCAGCTTTCTTAGAGTCCATTCATCCAACCCATGCTTCTTTAACTTGCTGGCAAGAATACTGTGGGAGACCATATCAAAAGTTTTGCTAAAATCAATGTATATCACGTCCACTGCTTTTCCCACATCCACAGAGCCAGTCATCTCATAACAGAAGGCAATCAGGTTGGTCAGACATGACTTGCCCTTGGTGAATCCATGCTGACTGTTCCTGATCAACTTCCTCTCTTTCAAATGCCTCAAAATGGATTCCTTGAGGACCTGCTCCATGATTTTTCCAGGGACTGAGGTGAGGCTGACTGGTCTGTAGTTCCCTGGATCCTCTTTCTTTCCTTTTTTGAAGATGGGCACTATATTTGCCTTTTTCTAAGCTTCCAAGGCTTCCCCAAATTGCAACAAGTTTTCAAAGATAATGGCCAATGTCTCTGCAACCATTTCAGCCAACTCCCTCAGCACCCTTGGATGCATTCCATCTGGACCTATGGTCTCGGGTATGTTCAGCTTTTCTAAATAGTTCTGAACCAGTTCTTTCACCACTGAGATCTGCTTACCTCCTCCCCATTCTGTGCTGCCCAGTGCAGTAGTCTGGGAACTGACCTTGTTGGTGAAGACAGAGGCAAAAAAAAAAACATTGACCTCTGTACAGATAAATTCTCTATTCTGGCCTAGAGCAGGGCAAAATTGGGAGTGGGGGGTCTTTCTTCAGCCTGGTCTGAAAACAAAGGATGCTTTGCTTCAGCAGGGGGAAAATAATGAACTGTCCTTAGCTTACAAAAATGCTTTTAAACAGTGCACTAAAATTATCAGTTTTCTAACTCCTCCTTGCTGCCTAAGTCTAGGGCTAATATTAGGAGTTTCCGGACCCAGTTTCATAGCTTCACTGGCTAGAGCAGGTATATAAAGAAGAAGCAAAGAGATGGTCTTTCTGCTTCCACACAGCATAATGAAGCTGGGAAATAGGTTCAGGAAACTTCTAAGCCTATTCCAAGATGGCATCAAATCAGGACTGCTGGTAGTGGGATATATTTTTTAGGCAGTTACAGCTTCTCCCATGTAGGAGGAAGAGGAGTTCTAGAGAGCTGCATGTGGATCTGAAAAAAACAACAGTCCAGGTCAGCTGATGAAAATATGCATTATTTTACTCGTTGATCATATTTTCATCAGCTGACCTGGACTGTTGTTTTATTCAGATTATAGAGGATCATTTGTCATTTATTTTATAAAAAGTAAACCGCGATCAAAATCATGGCCACATTATGAATCATTGGCTATAGGACAATTTTGTTAATAGCTAGTGCAGTATTACCAGTGTCAAATGTTCAAAAATCAGGAGACTGGCTTTAAAATCTTGATCCCTATACATAAAATCTGTTTGTTTTTTGTTTGTTTGTTTGTTTTTTTTTTGAACATGTAAGAACCATATTTTCAAGCTTTTTTCTGCAAACATAATGACTAAACCTTTTTTTAAAAAAAATCAGCATCTTATGTAATGACATGTTTTCAGGAGCTAGGGCTTTCAGAGAAACACCAAATATTGCGAGGCTTGTGATAAAATGGCACGAGTTGGCAAGAAGCTTAGTGTAGAGCCAATTGCGTGGCCAAGTAAAAACTAGAATACTGCAAATGGTAAATGAGGAAGTAATGTTTTTAATTAGTAACTGATGCTACCTGTGCGCGCGCACACACAAATTAAGGGCTGGATACCTCATCCAGTGGGTGCAGGCCACAGCAGTCTAATCTGGAAGTCCTTAGTGAGACACATCTCCCAGTGAGTGGGCTTTTGTCGAAATGAAGACTGTCTTGTCTGGTCCACAAATTAAAGAACAAAAATATCAAATACTCATTCACCCCCAGGGTCACCTCTCAGCCAGCCCGTTCCCTTTTTTTTGACAAGTAGCCTTCTTTCATTTGGAAAGGAAATACAAATCCTGGGACCCAATTTCCTTACCTTTCCTCAGAATTACAAGTAACTCCCATTGACTTCAGTAACAGCTAAGATACGAACAACTTGTATGGAAGTGGAGAGAACCAGGCCTCTGTGTTAGCTTTATTAATAAAGGTAGGAAAAGAAGACTGTATAAAAACCCATTATCTTGTTCCTCAGACTGCTTTTTCAACCATCGTTTCAATTCCAGCAGCTGTGCAAGGTAGTATTGTAATGATTAAAATGGTAGTGATGGTGGTGGGGAGAGTTGTGATTTGCAGTAACATGGAGTGAGGGCTACATTTTATAATCAGCTACTATTAGGTAGTGAGAGATTAGTGTACTGACAAATGCACAATGAACTAATAGAACATCTGTTCACAAAGTACTGACGGAAAGATTCAGTCGAGACTCACTCTCGCCATTGAGTTAATTTACTGTTGGATGTCCTAGATATGAAATGCTACCAAAAGGAGTTAATTGAAGGAAAACGTAGATGTGTGTCTGTAAAAAATAATTGTGAAGACAAAATACTTTTTTCTACTGCTGCTGTAACTATGATCACTGACTTTAACTAGTGCAAGTAGGATTTAATGTATGTTACAATAGCGTGGATGCACTGGATATGTCAGAGCAGATGAAAAAGCAAACTTACTTATTTCTTGGTAGTGAAATTTCTTTTCAGGAGACATTTAAAGCTCAGAATGGAAAAAAAATATGTGACAAGGATGACCCGTAAGTGGAAGAAAAGCTGAGAGATCTGAACTGTTACTGTTTGGGGAAAATAAGCTTCTAAATTAAAGTATAATATTTTTAATGTGTATCTTGTGGTCTTGCCCTTATATTTTAAAGTGAATTTAGTGTTTGTGAAAGGTCTGGATTGTTAAACCCGATCTAGGGTAGATAGATACAAGAGGGCTTTGGTTCCCTGTACTGTCAATCTAACATTACATAAGGATTAAATTCACTTTAAAATAGTTTAAGAAATCAGGAACTTGTTTCTTTGTAATAAAGAGACTAGGCTTAGATGGCTGAAGCTCTTTAAAACCTGATCTTAATTTGGTTTTGAACATGTGTCTGACTGCTTAATATAACATGGGTAACAATCCTGCACTGTAAGAACTGGAGTACAGACCTGCTAGGTCTCCCCATTTCTCAAATTCTGTACTGAACTTTTTAAATGATTGTGACAAGCTGAACCACTCCCCATTTCTCACAAGACAGGTTCTGGCCACTGCTCAGGCAGCGTAGTGCAACCAGGAAACTACCTGACCATTCCCAAGGGGCTCAGAGATGGTATAGTGCAGGGGCGGCCAAACTGTGGCTCGTGAGCTGCATGCAGCTCTTTTACAGGTAAAGTGCGGCTCACAGAACCCCCTATGCCCCCCACCCACCCATTCTCTGCCTACCAGACTGGAGTGGGGAGCTCAGAGCTCCTGCTCTGTGGCAGGGTGGTGGGGTTAGAAGATTCCACCCAACTGGGAGGGGAGTCTCGGGAGTGCAGTAAGTTTGGCCATCCATGGTATAGTGGTTCCATTTCCTCTCTCTCTCTCTCTCTCTCTCTCCTCTCTCTGCCAGCCACCCCTTCACCAGTGCAGGGCCTGGGAGAGGGGGCGTGGCCAGGCCTTTCTGCACTCCAGCTATTCGTGGCTGCTGGAACAGTCCCCTCAGAACCACAGGCAACTGGATAGAAATTAGACAATCACTGAGACTCTTTTGTTAATAACTCCCCCCCCCCCTCCAAAAAAAACAAAAAAAAAAAAAACTACCACCAACAGAACCACCTAGCTATTTAGGGGCAAATCCTCTAACTTGCAAACCTGCTGAACCTTCCTGAAGGTTAAATGTGGCCTTTAGAAATAAAGGATGTCCTACCTACTGTATTTTTAAATAACCATTTTAGCCCTTTCTCTACCATATAGCTATTTAATACACATCTGGACATGACAACCTCATGGGCTTAAAGGTGCCTGCCATCCGACCTTACATTTAATTGCATTGCCACATGGTGCCTCACAGCACACTTAAGGTGACAATAAGGTGACAAATTTGGGGAACTAAATTACTTAGCGGTCTTCCCCTCACTAAACAATTACGGCTCTTGCAATGCTGGTATGCAGCATTATTTGATAAATTGTGGTGATTTAAAAATAACATCTGAAAAAAAATAAAAGCTAGAGACATAAGTATCCTGAAAAAGTCTTGCTTATAGAAAAAGCTCCACTACGCCTAGTGCTTCTGCGTATATTGTATAGACCTCTTCTGATCACCTCCCCCATGCTGTAGACTGTAATTCCAGGGGGTTCCAAGTCCAGTAATAGGTATGTAAACCACTCAGAGCCATGCAATTTTTAATAAACCATTTATTAGCTAAGCATAGACTGATAACAAAGACAGCTGTGCTGAGAAGACTTCTTCTTTTGAACTGGAATTTGCACAGCTCAAATCCCATTTCCTCAATCTGCAGCTTAATGTCTATATTATCTGTGTATGAGGGCAGATCTACTCTGTACGCATTGTAACAAGGGCCTATTTTCCTATGTACTCAGGATATACATGTTTGTGTGTATTTGTAGGAGGATTGTACTGACGGCTTGCACAGCTTGATTTGTGGGGGGGAAATGCTGCATAATATTATATATTATTATCATTAAAAAGCCCCCATGCTGGGTATTAGGCATTATTTCTCTCATACTTAATATGCTGTAACAGAATATGAATGCTGTACTGCCTCTTTGAATTACAGCTAGAAGTAAGGCCCTGCAGAGAAATAGAGAGATAAATCCATCTTACAAGCTAACCTACTCTGAACTAGTGCCATCTTCAGCTGAGACTGCTTGTTATGCATCCCTGGAATTAAGATATGGTGTTTGTATAAATTTGGAAACACGCCTTTGCCTTATCTGGTTTGTAACTTAGCAACCTCTAATTTAGGTTTCTTGCTGTTCCTTATGAAGTAGCTGATAAATCTAGTCAAGATTTTATAATAACTTTGAGGGGAGATTACAAGGGGAGTAGCTAAATACATAGGTAATACCCAAAGCCACAGTCATTTTGCTGATATTTACTTTTATCCATAGAGACAAGCACAAAAACACCCACTGCCCAAAGTCCCATTTAATTGGCTGAGTAGTTTTACATTAGCAGACACCAACTGCTAAAAGGAAGGCACTGATTTGCCGACCAAAAAAGTTCCATAGGACATGATCTGTCTTGAGAAACAGTGGTCTTTGATTTAATCACTTAACTCAATTAACTTGGGGATCTCTGTATTTAGATAGGGACTTAAACAGATATAAAAATAAAAGGAGGTGACAAAAATGAACACAAAGATCATTGTGACGTATAGCATAATTTCTACAGTGAGTTGACCCCACTGAGTACCTTTGGGCACTGATGGGATCCTTCTTATCCATAAAGCAAAGCAAATTTTAGAAAACGAGACCTCAGAGTTGTCTCTGTATAGTGACAAAGCTCTGAATGACATGTCAAAAGTGTTTGGAACACTCATTACAGAATTGCATCTTGATGAAGGGTTTTTAGCACAGCACTAAAGAAATCCTAGTCACTTACAGGAGACTGTAGAACAAGCTTTTCTGTGTTTGTTTTCTTTATGTGTTACATTGGCTGCATCTTCCTGGAACTGAATACTGTTGTACTGTATCCCCTTGACAGCAGAGATACATATTTGAAAGGCTTTGAGTAACAAGCTTTTCAGATATTTCTAGATGCTAATATTTTTCTTTTTTGTTCTAAATTGTGGATTTGTTTGATGTTGTTGTTTTCTTTTCAATCCACTTTCAGATTGCTTTTAATCTGAAAAATAAACACTGATTTGAGGTAGATTCCAAAAAAGTAACTTTATTACTAACTTTAAGTGGGGGGGAGGGAAGGAAACTGATCACTGGTTCATAAATTTAGGCACAAGTTTTCAGTTCAGGGTTCACTTTCCATCAATGTCCATGACAACTTTGTTGAGAATTCCCTTAACAACACATCACAGCCCTGGCATGCAGATAAGAAAAGTCACATATTCTGTCTGAATATAAGCAAAGACACAGGATGAAAAAAATACACACAGAATTGATTAACAAGGATGGTAAAATTTATAGTTGCCTTTATTCTATTTATGCTACAGCAATACCACACCAGGCTGCCATCTTGTTACTTCTCAGAAAGTAAGCAGAGTCGGAATGGGTCAGCCTTGGGATAGAAAACATTGAATGGGTACCTCCAGGTACTACACAAAGCAGCGCAGGTGATTGGACAGAAGATCCTTTCCCCATATAGTCATACTGAATCTAAAAAGCCAATAAGGGGTTGTCCTTTGCATGAAGCATAAAACCAAGGTCTTGATCTCTTGCAACCATTAAAAACACATAGCACTTAAGGTATGTCTGTACTGCAAGCTGGAGGTGTAATTTTAGAGCTCAGGTAAATATTCATGCGCTAACCTTGATCAAGCTAGCACACTAAAAAATAGAAGTGTAGTCAGGGCTGTGTGGGCGGTGGGATGGGGTTTCTTCTCAGTAAGGCCAATTTGCCTCTGAGACCTGTAAGAGGTTTGCAGATACCTACAGTTTCACTCAAGTCACATCCAGCCTTCAGTTTTCCCAGAACAATAGTGAAACAGAACGTGCAGTAAAGACAATACAACAATTTCTTTCCAAATCCTCAGATCCTCATCTTACCCTGTTGGCATTCTGGTCAACACCTCTAGCAAATGGGTTCAGCCCTGAAGAACTGATGATAGAAGAAAATTGAAGACCACTATCCAAACATCCCTTCCCAGTTAGAACCTTTTCAGCCTGACTTCCTGAGACTACAGAAGAAGGAAGGTCAATATAAAGCCTGTCAGAAGAGGGACTTTGACAGGGACCATTGAGTCAAATCTTTGAAAGTATTAATTCCAGAAGATCACATTTGGGTGAAAAATTCTCAAGAAAAAGGGATAGTGTAGGGATGTGCCAGAACCCCTTGATCCTCCTTTCTTTATTTACTGTCAAGAGTCATCTGTTGGATTTGGTGTCATCTTATTGTGTCACCAGATGGCCCTCTGATTCAGGATGGCAATCAGAGTGTGACTGACCCTGTGAACAATACACTGTCCACCCAAATAGAACTACTAGCATGTGCTCCCTGCAAGGAGATACCCATCTAGAAACAGACAGCCTCCTGTATTCCTGGAGGATTATATAAGATCCTGAGAATTCAAGAACATCAGAGGACTAGTAGCAGCATATCTTAAAAGGGCAGAAGAAATCCTGACTCAATGCTGAAGGATCATGCAGTCTCCCTCTCCACTACAGGGCTGTTTATTCTTTTTTGCATTGCAGTTTCGTTCCTGTTATGTGTTGTTTGATGAAAAGTTTGAATAAAATTTTTATCACTCTTCCCTCTTCAAAAAGGGGGGATGTAGTGTTAATTGTGAATGTCTAGAGCCACTATTCAGGAGGACCACTAAGGGTATACAGCAAGGAGGTAAGAGTCTGTGTAAAAAGCAAATAAAGACAGCCTTGCATCCACCTCAACCACAGTGCCCTGCATTTTTGTAGTCTCTACGACATGTATTGCCCAGCTAGCACCATCTACCTTTTGTGCTGTACTTGCTCCCCCGTAACTGGACGGAGAGCAGGTTGTAGCCATCACCTCCTCGCCTTGCAGACTTTCTGCTGTCAGGCACATTGTGGGAAATACCTAAAACCAAATAGATGAGGGGGAAAGAATAAGAAGAAGTCATGTGTTATGTTTCATCAGCATTTACAGTCTTCAAATGGATTTTATTCCAGGATAATATGCAAGGTGTATGCCAAATTATTGGAGTATATAAAAAGAGGTGAATTTGTAAGCTTGCAGCCTATATCACAGAAGAGTGTGGTTGGAGGGGGAGAGTGACATTCCCCACTGCTAACTAGAACTTTATCTGAAGATTCATATAAAACAAATTTTCCATGTTCAAACTAGACTGCAAGTGATTGCTTGTATGCAACAAGTAGTCACATCCCTTCCTCCAACTTCCCACTTCCAGCCTTTGTGAACCTGGGGCCAGGGAGGGTTCACCAATCTGCCTTTCATCCTATTAGTTTCAGTGGCTGCTAGGGAAGGATGATGATTTAAGCAATTGGTCTTATTCCCCCTGAAGCCTGAACGTATCTGTTGCACCTGCTTTTGGACCTCATTGCCCTATGGTAGAATGGAGCACGTTACTACTACTTGACTCTTTTTTCATGTCTAGGAACATATTTCATATCTTGGCTCATTAAAACAGAAGCAATGCAGTGTCTTGAGTACAACATGTAAAGCTTTGTAGTAGACAAAACATTCCAATTTCTGTTTTCAGCAACAAGATCTATTTAATTAACGTTCTTTTCAAGAGGAGAAAAACGGTCTGCAGTATAGGAACATAATTGTCCCTGGCAATATTGTCAGTTTCTGTAGGAGCAATATTGAAAAGGTATGCTGGAACTGGAACATACAAATAAGCAACACCTGAGAAATGTGAGAGAATAGGAGCTAGAATATCTACCAGTTGCATGGTCTAGTTACCAGATGTCAGCGTGGGTAGTGAATTTAAACAGCTACTGTAGTTTGCTCAGAAATATAATGTCTTACTCCAGTTATTGTTGGAACATGTGCTTTTTCCTCCCATTTGTGAGCGTTTATTCTGTGATGCCCTTTAGAAATTTGCCTATTTTAAGTAAGAAAAATAGATCAGCAGTTCCCAAACTCTGCCATGGTGCACACCACTAACATAAAACGCAACCACCTGTAGTACCACCACCAATTTTTTATAAACAGATTATGTATGAAAACCATCTTAAAACCTAAGTGTTCCTAAAATACATTGTATCACTAGCATAGTGGTATATATAAAAAGCTGTAGTCTTGCAAAATATTAATAAATGCATTATAAACTTACCTCATCTGAAATTTCTTGTATGCCTTTAATGAGAGGGATATGCTGGCTTGACAGAGCAAACTTGGAGGATATCTGGTAAATCTTGGGAGGTGGGGGCGGCCACCATGCTGCTTGGGGCAGAAGCGGCTCCTGGCCAGGGTGCTGGGCCCACATGAGAGAGGGGTGAGGGGAAGGGGCATGGCCGGGAGTGGGGAGCGGCCGCTTTGCTGCTTGGGGGCGAGGCTGGCGCTGGAGCAGCTCCTGGCCAGCCGCTGTGAGTGGTTGAGGGGGCAGAATGGCCAGGCTGCCCTGGGCACTGGAGGCTGCTGCACTCTTCCCTTGGACAGCCAAACCCCCCAGCAGCACAGAGATAGTGGAGGAGCCGGGCCCATGTTCTGCAGTCTTAATTAGTCGGTGGACACATACCATTAGGAGGTGGCCTGCATGCCATTGGTGATACATGTACCACAGTTTGGGAACCGCTGCACCAGACCACATTGCCTCTCTGACCTGTTTGCCAGTGTTGGGTCCCATTAGATGAGCAAGAGAGGTAGTCATTGGAGCTCCTCATGAGCTCAGAGATCTGCCCGCATGAATCAATTTATGGGGGGGCTTTAGTTTACTAAGGCAATAGGCAAGTTTTTAATGTCACCGTTACAGTACCATGAAAATATTGAGTTAAAATGACTGAGTTATACTGCAATAGGTTTATTTTTACTTAATGTCCTAAAACATCACTTGAGAAAATGAGGCAGCAAAATGGCTACAAGCACCTCTGCTGTGACTTCTTGAAGACTATTGTAAGTTGAGTTCTAACCCTTGCTCAGCAACTGGTTTTCTCTGTGCACTGAATGATCCACTGAGGTCCAAATTTTCAGATTTGGGGTATTTCAAATTAGGCACCTAACTTCATATCTAGATGTCTAACTAGCATGTCTCATGGCTTGTTAACTTTTAAATCTGTATAAAAAAAGGAAAGACTCAAAACCAACCAAAATATCAATTCAAAAACAAAATAATGAATTTTGTCCTCCCACAGATTACAAAATTGACAAAACATGGCATTGCAAAATGCAAAATACATGTTTATCTTTTCGAAACAGTAAGCGCAAATCCATTTAACTTTAAACTGTTGATGACCTAGAGCATATTAACTGCGTACACATAAAGCCACTTTAGACGTTTTCATGTCGGTTGCTTTAGAATCCTCCCTTTGCCAGTTCCTTATTGAAAAGAGATGAACATTTTAAAAAAAAACTCTTGAAAATCCAGATTTTTTTTTTTTACAATTGACTTTTCCCACCACCAATTTCCCCAAATTTCTATTTGTAGTTCCATAAAACAAGAGATCAGGCAAATTGGAATTACAATATCAAGCAATACTTTATAGCATTTGTTTTTTCAAGCTTGAAAATATTACTACAATTCTGTGACTGCCTAAGCCTTCACAGTTGTCACTATGCTGCACCAGAACTTCATGGTAGTAGTGGCAATAAAATCAATACTCTTCTGCTGCAATGCCATAGCCCCTTAATATTACTCTGACAGATGAGTGATTATCTATTCAGGTACCGTTCTAGCCATCAGTACCTCAGTATATGGTGTTCCATACACTTGAGGAGTTCTGATTCCATCCAGTAGAGGGCACTGATATACTAGCCAGTTCATTATAATATTTTAATTCATTATCCATTTTGTCCTTTGCTATTGGGGACCAGGGAGGAAATATTTATTTTGAATTTAATTTGAAATTAATATTGCTGGTTTTGTTTTAAAAAAACCCTCCAACTGATATTGCACCTTATTATATAAAACTGGTGTTTTTTTTTCTTGTGTGCATAATTAGGACTAGTGTTAGTTAATGACTAGGGAGCTGTGCTGTTTAGCATTCATACAGCAGACAGGTTAGCTTGAGAGACAACCACATTCCTGTTAGCTCCATGAGTACTCATTGTGTACTGAATCTGTTCAAGTTTCTGAAAACATCTAGTTCACACTGTGCAGACTCAGAGGTTTAACATTTGTTAGCAGTGTCACTCCCATACGAGCAACAGAAGGCCTCTCCTAGGTTCTTTAACTCCTCAACAGCAGCACAGATAGATTACTAGATTCTGAAATACTTTTCACAGTTGCAGAGTCAGCTATAGTTTGTTCACTCCTGTAAGTGTCTGGCTGTTCTCCTCAGGATACAGCTACTAACATGATTCACCCAGGCTGATTATGTTGCAGTTTCAGCTAAATGCTTCTTGGCTCTGAGCGATGCTGGTGTCTGCACTGATTCTGTTGCCACTGATTCAGATTATCATATATCCCCATTTGCTCTTTGAGCAATCAAGATACCATTTTTTTCTCCTTTATAAACAGGTATCTGGGCTGTCTTATTTCAAGTGCATTTTTGACAGTTTCTCCTGTGTCTCTCTCCCCATTTCTCAAATTTATAACAATTACTTCCCAATGGCATAACAATTCTTGCTGGCTTCCAGATGTAACTCTCTGTTCTCTGATAGATCTGTTGCCTGACTCTCACTCTATCCTTCTTGTCTGTCATAGTAAAACTGTTTTATTTGCCTTTGCTATACTTGAAAGATTGGTATTTGCTTAGATTTGAGGAACTGAGCTCTTGTGGGAAAAAGAGTCCTTGTTCATCTGCTCATCAGTATTTCTGCTGAGATAGCCAGTCCTCCTACTGGTGTATTTCTAATCTCCACCAGGGCAGATAAGGATCTTTGTTATGTTTAACTTGAAGAGATTTTTCACTGTCTGAATAGCTCACGTAGTTATCCTGTTACTCTGCGGCTATCCTGGCAAGGAGAGGGTGTAATGTACTAATAAATCTTAGCAAATTCTTGAAATTCTACACATGGGAAGTGTCATTTCTTGACAGTACTCAGAATCTGTGGCATGCCATTCATTGTCAATTGTGCCTTGGCTTCACATACACACACAAAGCGTTACACTTAAATATATAGGGGACACTTGATGGTCTTACAAAGGTTTTATATTCAGATGATACTGGGATGGTCACGGTGCTCACAAGCAGCACTAATCATTCCACATGTGTAACCTCTATACCTACCATCATGTATTCCCTGTATTTAATTGTGCATTTTCATATGCACATAAAGTAGGTGCCTTAGCTACAGTGAGTACAACTGTGCAGGACTCTGACAGACTTCGAACTTAGGACTAAAATATAAAATGGCATCTTTTAATGTGATCGAAAATAGCTTTTTGATACTTAAAAATGTCTCAGCCTTAAAGTCTAACATTTTGGGCCCTTCCAGGGCTGACTACTCAGAAGCTGGGCATCTCTCTCACAGGGCAACCAGATATCAGGCTACGATAACATTTTTAGGGAAAGAAAAATTGTCACTAGCTATGACAGAATCTTGTCTGTCCTGGACTTATGGCAGTGATTATCTGGGGGTGGAGCATTCTATATTTAGGAAGAGTGGGTGGAGGAAGAAATATTCCTCTGACAGATCTTTTTTTTAAAAAAAAATCAGCTATTTGAAGCAGCTCGGGGGTTAAACTATGTCCCAATTATGTGGATTAATGTGAGGGTAATGCTGTCATGTGTGCTCAAATGCTCATTTATGTTATTCTTAATTGACACCTTGCACTCCCTGAACTTGGTTCTAATCTCATGCATCCGAAGTAGGCTTCTGCCATCTTTTCTTCACTACCTCTTTAGGCTTGTCTTCACTAGAGAGTTTTACTTCAAGTTCATTGATTGCCAGTAACTTGAGGTAGTTAACTCATTTGTAAAGGCTAGTACAGACCCTAAACATTTGTTCCAGGCTATGTACATTTATGGTTTGCCCTCAGCCAATCCCTATCATAATGACCAGTAAATTAAATCAAGGTAAAAATTCTAGTGTGGACAAACCGTAGTGTAGACATATCCTAGGTGTAAGGTTTTTAGGGCAGTCAGCATGAAATCCCCAGTCTACAATCAAATGGGCTGTAATGATACATGATGGATTAAGATTAACACAGAAATGATATGCACAAAGGCCCTGATCCACAAAACTGTTTAGGCACCTAAACCTGAGACTTAGGTGCCTAAATCCCAGGTTTAGGTTTCATGGCCATTCACAAAACTCCCACTGAACACTGTCGATGCCTAAACTCACTTGACACCTAAGTTTTCAGAGTAAAAACTCCCTCAGAGCCTAATGACTGCCTCTGGGTTTGTGCACTGCTGCCTTACTCTAGGCATCCAGACACCTATCTCCCGCCTAGAGATCCATAAACCAGTCATTTACTTGCCTCTTTCACATACAGGCCCTGATTTGGTCAGTGGGTTCAGAGGCTGCCTGCTGGATTGTTTCCCATTCAAAGTCTGATGGAAAAAAGAGGGAGACAGAGGTTCAATTCACTCCCTTGTCTGATGGGGAGAAAGGATTTGAACAGTCAGGAACGTGATCTAATCACCAGGCTAACCATAATAAAATAGGCACCACGTCCTCCTCTCACCATGTTGTGTGCAGCGAGACCAGTGCCTAACTCATTCCTGCAAGAAATGATTTAGGCACCTAAGTAGAGACCCCAAGAGAGGGGTTCCTGTTTGTGGATCATTAGGAGACAGATGTCTCCTTGTAGCCAGGACTTCAGCACCTAGCTCTGTGAGAGAGACAAGGCTTAGCACAAACCCCTCTCAGCAGCGTCTCCCACTGGCTGGTTTCGGCCGCTCCCCACCTAGCATGCTTGCTCTTGTGGACCATTTTCTAAGGCACCTCTCTTTCCTCATTCATTATACAGGGAGCCTAGATATCTAACTCAGGCCTTGTGGATCACAGTGTTGTTCCTGGGATCTTCTAAGTGCCAAAAAGTTAGGTACCGTGTTGCTGAGCTTTACAATGCCTAAGTCCCTTTGTGGATCTGGGCCAATAAATCTGTGCCAGGATAGCTTTCCTCGTTCCCATTCATGGGAGATCCTTTCAGCCAGCAGCCAGAGACATTGGACCAGATCTGTGTAGCTGGATAAATCTGTGTAGCTCCATTGACTTCATGGCCTCTTCCACAAAGATACTTACCTAGATATATAATCTAAGGAGTTATGTTATGAAATGTCCACTTTTTAAGTCCCAAACTCACTTGGGATTATTTTCAGTGCTTTTGCTGAATGGTTTTGGTTCCTGTTTTCCTGTACGATTTTTAGAAGCTGTTTTGAAGAAATGTGTAGTATGCACATGTAGTATGCACTTCCCAGCCCCCCCTTCACATCTTATTTCCAAATAAATGTTCCCCCGATGCAAGGTCCTTCTGCTCTGTGTAGTAGCCCAGTAGTCATGCTTTTCCACATTAACTGTCCTGGTTGGAGGTTTCAACCTGAATCCAGCTCACTGTCTCCTTCACATCTGAGTTTGAAGACCCAGAGATCATATTTCTCTAATTCTCTCTATATCACTTCCTTGTATTAAATATGGATTGAGAGATTATTACTGTTCTGTCACAGTCATTTTCCAGCAGTTACCCTCAGGGTATTTTAGACATAATGGAACAAATTTTGCCAAACAGTTTATCATCCCCATATGTCTCCATAGATCTGTATTGCTTTGTGAAGTGCTTTTATTTTAGTGGGATCAGACAGATCCACTAGACTGACTCAGTTAATTTTGTTATGGCTCCGCCCCCCTGCCAGTCATTTAAAGCCCTTGTAACTATTTACAAGTTCTATTTGGTGGTACCATTGTGTAATTAAAAAGGTGTAATTGACTTATTTTGTTCTGGAGACATATCTATATTGGACATAGTTTCTGTTAACCAATTTTTCTTATTTTAGATTGAGAGTTAAGTGTCTCTCTTGCTCTCTACAAAACCTGCTTAATTATTTCATTGTGCTCTTTAAAGTTCCTAACCTACATTTGATCATATATTTTATTTCAGCATCTTGTAATCATCCATGTCTGTGACGTTGACTCTTTAAAACACCTTGGAAACTCTGAAAGTAATGCTGATCAACATTTGCTTAAATTTATGCCAAATGGTGTATTATGTCATTAGCGTAGAGTCTATCAGGCAAAGTTAGATGAATCAAGATACACGTTCTGTATCTAATGTTGAGAATATTTTTGCCTCTGAGACCTTAATTTTAAATAGCATTTATCATTTTAAATCGCATAGTGGCTAATACTTGTGGTTTTATTTATTTCATATGAATCTATACATATGATTTTTATTTGGCTTTTCAGTTGCAAATATTAACAGAAGCTGTAGGTATTCTATACTTTCGGTAACACCCAGCTTTTGCATAATGGCAAATTCTCCTTTTGCTTTATTTGTTAGGGAAAATAAGATCTTTCTATGTGGATAATTTATTGGTATTATGGACTTGTCTATTATAATGTGTTACAATACTTAAGTAATTCTATATTAGACCTTATAACAGATAAAGATGAATTGATAACTCAACTAAAAATTGTTGATTATCTAGCAGCAAGTGGTCATGCTCTAATTGTATTTGCTATGTGCAAATAGATATAGTCCTCACCAGTAACATATATACTTGGTGCTCTAAAAAGGCCAATTTCCCAAAGCTGCAAACCATTATAAGCAAAACTGAGTAGGAGAAAATATTTAAACAAAAATATCAAGGATAATTGAAAATTGTTTAACAATCCCCAAGAGAGAGGAGAAAAAAATCTGTCCTGAATGAAAGCGGCAACTAAATAAATAAAAACAGAAAGAAGGGGAAGCTGATATCAATGAGTACAAATCAGCAGTTAGGAAATGCAAATAATTGTTAAGGGAAACCAAAAGGTATTAATGAAAAGTCTACAGCAAGTAGGTTTTAAAAAGGAATTCTTTACATGTATCAGGAACAAATTCAATCCCAATAATGAGGTAGGTCTGATATTAGACAATGATGGTAAAATTATCAATCATAATACAAAAAAAAAAAAAAAAAAAGCAGAAGTATTCAATAAATATTAACATTCTGTATTTGGGAAAAAAGAAGGATGATGTATTCATGTCTTATAGTGTTCATGAAATCTTTCTATTCCATCAGTACCTAGACAACATATTAAATAGCAACTGTGAAAGTTAAACGTTTTAAAATCTGTAGGGCTGGATAACTAGCAGCCAAGTGTATTACCAGAACTGGCCAAGGAGCTCTCTGAATCACTGATGTTCACATTTCACAAAACCGGAAATACTGGCAACATATGAGAGGACTCAGAAAACACTGTAGACCAGTTAGCCTGACATCAATCCCAGACAAAGCCATGGAAAGACTGCGATAGGATGCAACTGATAAAGAATTAAAAGATGGCAGAATAATTAACACCAACCAACATGACTTTATGGGGGAAAACGTCTTATCAAACAGTCTCTAGCCTGTAACTCTGGTTTGCCCTTGGCTCTGGCATTTGGCTTCTGTCCCTCCTGTATTGACCCTTGGCTGACTGTGCCCACCTTGGACCCAGTTCTAACCCATAGACTGAGCTCTGCCCCCACTGAGGCTGGGGACTGCAGCGTCACCTGTTGTGGCTGAGCGGCGGTGGTGTTGCAGGGCTCCCCTGTCATAGCTGAGAACTGCTGGGGACTTCAGGTTACCTGCCCACGGCTGCTAATGGCTTTATGACTCTCACTGCCCACAGCAGCTGGGAGCTGCAGGGACTGGGAGCTGCAGGGGGGCCTGCAGCGGCTGGGAGCTGTGGGGGCCCACTGCCTGCAGTCGCTGAGAGTGGAGAGGGGCCCCCCCAGCTGACAGATCCAGCCCACCGCCTGGGGACTGAAGTGGAAAATGTCACGGAGGTCTCTGGAAGTCATGGAATCCATAACCTTCATGACATAATCTTATCCTTAGCTATGGTATTACTTCTACATGTGGGATTTGTGAGGCCATTACTGGAATACCATGTCCAGTTTTGGTGTCCATATTTCAAACAGGATGTTGAAAAACTGGAAAGGGTTCAGAAAAGAGCCACAGGACACTGATTTGAGATCTGGGAAACATGCCATACAGGAGAAACTAAACTCAAGCTATTTTATTTATCCATGAAAAAGTTTAGAAGTGAATGTATCGTGGTCTAATAGTACTACAAGACATAGGGAATACATTTCTGATAATAGACAGTGAAAAAGTTTTTCCAAATATCCAACCTAGACTTTGCCCACTGCAACTTGAGACCATTGCTCCTATAGAGATCCAGAGGTGAGAAGCTGAAGCTAGACAAATTCAGACTAGAAATAAGATGTATATTTTTAACAGTGATGTTAATCACTGATAATTCTGATCTAGAGATGTGGTGGATTCTTCATTATGTATAGTCTTTAAATCTTCAAGACTGGATGTCTTTTTGAGAAAAAAAAAAAAGGCTCTAGAGCAAACAAAAGTTATGGGCCTGATGTAGAAACTGTGTGAGGTTCTTTAACCTGTGTTGTGCAGGAGGTTGGACTAGAGGATCATATAAAGCTATTCTGGCCTTAAAAAAACAAAATGCTATGGATTTATAATTATTTTCATATATTTGATGCTATCTGAGAACTATCCTACAGTGCTTTCTTGGTTTCTGTGTTCTCTGTCTGAGACTGACATGACAAACATTTGTATTTATTCTGTGGTCAGGCAGGTTTTCAATCCTAAGTCAGTAGACCTGCACCCTGACTATTTAGGAAAAATAATATACTGATTTTGAAGCAAGTTGTAATAGTTATTTGTATCATTATTTTATATCCAGACCATGAAATAAGTTTAGCTTTGGAGACTTTTTTGTACAGTTCCTTTAGTTCCAATGTTAATTTAAAAGTAACACAAAACACCCCTGTAATGCCTTGTTTAAAAGTTACATCATACAGTCAATCCACCTTATGCTATAATAGTGTTGCAATTACATTGTAATAAGACTTTGTTTATGCTTTTTGAATACTTCAGTTAAGTAATTAAGTCATGTAAATAACTATCCCCCATTTAATTTCATGTTTACTGTATATTTGTATGTACACTAACTGTATATGCTGTAATGACTCAGGTATGCATTGACTTGTTTATATGAATTAGTAATTACAGGCATCAAAAACCATAAATAGTAATTTTACTGAAATTGCAGTTTAACTAGTATGTATTTAGTCTCTATTGTGAAATATAACCAATACAACGCCTCCATTAACAGCATTTACCTTTCTGAAGTACTTTGTACGTATAATGAGCTAGTCAGAAATTTGCTTTTCTCCAATCACATGGAGATGCTTGGCTTTAACTGTACAACATGTCTTTGATAAAGGATTTCTTCCATTGTAGGAGTCAGACTCTTATGCTATGGCTGGGGGAAGAGAAGGAAAAATGTCCTCTAATCTAAGGATTCCACCAAATCAGAATGGGCTACAAAAGCTCCAACTGGCTCCATGACACGGACCTCAATAAGGCAGGAATCATGGCTGTATATTTATGACTCTGAACACTCTTCTCAGGTAAAACACTCATTGACTCCAAAATAGGTTTTGAGGATCCCTACAATGGTTTTGTAAGAAGTTATTTAGGATGGAAATTCCAAAAGTTGTATTTTCTCTTTCAGACTATAGTCTGAAGTGCCTTTTTGCTTCAATCTTGAGCTAATGTCAGTCTGGCTCAGGTTTGTGTTTCAAGTCTGTGCAGAGACCAGGCTGCAGGAAGCTTTGAAGCAAAACCTTTACACTTGAGATTGTTAATCCGATGGAACACACAAAAATTGTTTAAAGTTTATCAGTTACAACAAATGCTAGTGCAGAACCAGCTGTGCATCTGTAGTTACCTGCCTATGTTTTAATAAACCAAAATTTCTACAAGAGACAGAAATGTTTCAGAATTACAGTCAATATCAATGGCCATCTTCCAGCATTTAACTTCCCTTGTTCTGAAATAAATCAAACCCACCCTTAGAAAGACTTTAATGGGCAGCTTTCCTTTTCCACCCTACATTACTGACAATATATTCTTTGTGTTTTTTTCCCATGCTACTTGACATTTGATGTTTGCCATATTTAATGTACAAATAACTAGGATTCAAACAAATGCAATGTGGAAATCAATTCTTAGTGACCTTAAACTACAGACACACTCTCTCTGACCTGCCTTATGTCTCTTGAGGCTCAGAAGTTCTCTTTGCAGCCCTCATCTGGCTAATTAACTTAAAACACTCTAGTGTGTGTTTAAATTTAATGATAGGCCTGAAAGAACAGCCTGGATGTGAACATCACTGAATTTTTAGAATCATGACTCAAGTTTAGCCCTAAAATGAACTAAACCAGAGCTGCAGTTCCAAATACCACCCTGGGCTTGGGAGACAGGGTGAAGTGAAGTCCATATATCTGCAGCTCAGACCTCATTTTATTCCTGTTCCAATCTGCACTGTTGTGGTAAGATGTATGAAACTAAGGACCCCGTCTTTGTGCTGCCAAAATTCTTATTATTTAATAGGATCTTTTGATGTACAGGGAATGCTAGATCAGACCCACTGAAACAATGGCAGTAATCTTACTGGCTGCCTGTGACAGAGGCTGCTAATCATCACCATTTTCTTCTAACACTGAAGAAAGCTGTACATACACTCTGAAGGCCACTCAAGAGCTTCTGGCTAGTGCTTTTCTCAGACTCTGGCCCTGCAACACATTTAAAGAAACAGTACACAATCTCACCTGGAGATTTGTACAAATTACACATAAGACTGAAGTGGAGGGGTGTCCTGGACCTGTAACAATTGTTAAGGCAAAAGGAAAGCAAGAGTTGGTATGAATTTAAAAAATATCAATACTGTGAGTCACTTTTTTATTTGTAGACTTAGATCAAAGATATCCAGAAATGTGCTTTTCTTTATTAAACTATCATATGTTATCTTCACTTTCAGCCACATTAAACTGAACAATCAGAGGATTTTGTTCACATGCACTTGAAATTGGTAGCTTCTCAAAGGCAAGCAAATGTACATCACCTCCTAGGAAAGAGCAGCTTGCAAATATAAGTTTCTAAGCAGTCATCATGTGCATGGACTGAAAGTTCACTGCTACAGAGTCTGAACTGCCTTTGGAGACAGTTTACTCCTTCCCGTCACCATGCAGCTGTATCTGTAAATAGTGTTGCAGTTCTTTGGGGTGGATAAGATGTTATTGGTGATATTTAGTGTGACCTGTGGCAATCAGAATAAATAAAATGATAAATGAATAAATAAAATCACAGTACAACTACTGGGCTATACAGCACGAGATTTTTCTTGCATGTTCTTTTGATAAATAACCACTTTTAACTCCTTGGCAAGGAGGTTTCTATTACTGATTAATGACATTAAATGTTATCACTGGGGAAAGGCAGAGAAAGTGTATACTTTAAAAGTTATATGAATCAGGAATTATGCAACTTGTTCACTTCGAGTCTATTCGTCCATCCATTCATCGGAGCTTTACACAGCTTCCAGGCCATTCATAGGCATTACCTGCCACATACATTTCCCATGCATTGATCAACTATGGTCATCTGGACTGTAAGGAACGGCTTTTACCTCAAGTGACCTAAATGAGAGTTTTGCCAGCAACTTCAGTGGGAGCAGCAGCAGGACCTAAATAGGGTCATTTCCTACCTTTCCCTCCCCCATCTCCCAAATGAAGCTGAAAATTTTTGAAAATTGTTACATTGGCATTAGTATGGATCCTAATAATGCTTTTCCTTTAAAATAAAAGTGACACATGCTTTGCAATTAAACAAGTTTTAATACTTTTCACATACATTCTTATACTTAAGCATATGTTCTGCCAAGTTTAAAGGGAAGTAACTATAATAAAGATTCATGATTATTCCTAAGTATATGAATTAGATTAATCTTTATATAGGTAATTACATCTGGGTGATATGATAAAATAAGTGTAGTACATGTATACTTTACTACTGGATGGCACACAACATTATTGGTTAATTCTGGGGCAAATGTTTGCTATTGAGGAAATCAAATATTCCTTATATATGTGGGCCTTTGGTGAAGAAAGACTGTACAAAAATTTAAGGATCTGTGTCTGCAGCCCACAAGTCTTACCACAATCTACAGCAGCAAACCACTGTGCCTACACAATGAATTTAATAAAATTCTAAAGATTTTACTTTCAAGCTTCCAGGAGATTTTCAACAGGGAAATGAAAAAATATTTTCACCTTTACCTTCAGAATATCCTTCTAAGATTTCTCCTCAATTGCCATTACATGTACCATATACTGTATTCTGATGAATACATGCGATGTAAGAAGATAAAATGAGTTCTAAAAATCTTCAGCTTTGACTTATCTGGAGATAATATTTAAACATTACTTTTTTTAAGGAAAAAGCACATTAAAAAATTCAAAGAATGACATTTTGCATGCGTGTGGGTGAACAAGTAATTTAGGAGTGAAGCAAAGTCAAAGAAATGCATTAGGCCACTATGAACAGTGGAAAACTGTACTTGTACCTCTCACTGTGAGACAGCCAAACAGTACAAAGCTGCTTCATTTTTCTCAGAACATGAGAATATCTAGATAAACTAAATGTTTACTTATTCACTCAATAAATAAAAAATAGCATTAAAAATGTGACAAACAGTAATTCTTAAAGAGAAGGTATCATTTGAAAGCAGCTTCAGCTATTTGGATCATTTGAATTCAACTTTAAAATCTGGGTACCTCACTAGATAGAACTTCCCTGTGGCACTTAGTAGTGAAGACACTACTTCCGTCAATGGGAGAGCTTCTCCTATCAGCGTAGCTATCGCTTCTTTGGGAGGTTGAGTACCTATGTCGACAGGAGAAGCCTTCCCAATGACATAGTACTGCCTACAGAGGGGGTTAGGTTTGTATAACTTCGCTGCTCACGGGTGCAGATTTTCCACACCCCTCAGTGACAGTTATACTGACAATTTCCTAGTGTAAACCAAGCCTCAGACACAATAGCACTTAACCATGTAAAATAGGCACTTTAAACAGAAGATACTACAATAATGGACTCCATGGGAAACCCTACCGTAGATGTGGCTGTCAACTTGAATGTCCAAATGCGTGACTGACAGCCTATTAAAGCACCCAAGTTTGAAAAAGGGTTTTCAGTGACTCAAAGAGGAAGGATGATTATGTGGCTATAGCATGAGACTGAGTAAGAACATATGAGCTCTAGTCCTAATTTTTTTCCTACAGCCTCCCTGCGACTTTGGCTAGTTTTAGCCTTTATATATGGCTTTCTTCCTCTAAACTTCCCCATCTAACACAAGTGCTGAAGATCATTCATTAATGGTGGTAAAACAACCTTGGATGGATCCTTGAGATGGGAAGCACAATAAAGCATCACCCTTCCTTTCATAAATGCTCTCTTTTGGTGTTTTTGGTGCAAAGATGACTTGTTTGAAGCTACCAGCTGCATCTACTCCCTTTTAAAGCTTAAATATTAAAATTAAAACAGGTATTAGTTTCAGTTCTTTTCAAGAACATGGTCTGTTTCCTGTGGCATGGGGACCTGGGAGAAGGGTTGGAATCTGGGGGGGGAGCATGGGCCATTATAGCAGGGACAAGGGAGACAAGATGGAACAGATAGGGGAAATCCAATCATTATCTTAGATGTCAGTATAATAATGCAAGAAGTATGGGGAATAAACAGGAAGAACTAGAAATGCTAGTGAATAAATACAACCATGACATAGTTGGCATCACAGAGATGTGGTGGAATACACATGACTGGAATATTGGCATAGAAGGATACAGTTTGCTCAGGAAGGACAGGCAGGGTAAAAGGAGGAGGTGTTGCCTTGTATAGCAAAGATTTACACACTTGGACTGAGGCGGAGATGGAAATAGGAAACAGACTTGTTGAAAGTCTCTAGGTAAGGATAAAAGGGGTAAAAGCAAGGGTTATGTCATGGTAGAGGTCTACTACAGACCACCTAACCAGGAAGAGGTGGATGAGGCTTTTTTTAAACTACTAAAAAAAAAAATCATCCAAAGCACAGAACTGGTGATAAAAGACTTCAATTACCCAGACATCTGTTAGGAAAATACAGCAGGGCACAGATTATCCAATAAGTTCTTGGAATGCATTGGAGATTTTTCTTTTTTTAATTTCAGGAGGTGCAGAAAGCAACTAGGGGAGAAGAAGTTCTAAATTTGATTTTGACAAATTGGAAAGAACTGGTTGAGAATTTGAAAGTGTAAGGCAGCTTGGATGAAAGTGATCATGAAATGGTAGAGTTCATGATTCTAAGAAATGGTAGGAGGGAAAATAGCCCAATAAAGATAAAGGATTTCAAGAAGGCAGACTTTAGCAAACTCAGATATGGTGAGTAAAATCCCATGAGAAGGAAGTCTAAAGGGAAAAACAGTTTGAGAGAGTTGGCAGTTTTTCCAAGAGTCATTATTAAGGGCACAAGAGCAAACTATCCCACTGCGTAGGAAAGATAGGAAGTATGGCAAGAGACCACCCTGGCTTAACCACGAGCTCTTCAATGATCTGAAACTAAAAAAAAAAAAAAAAACCTACAAAAAGTGGAAACTAGGTCAAAGTACAAAGGATGAATATAAATAAAGAATACAAGCATGTAGGGACAAAATTACAAAGGCCAAGGCACAAAATGAGATTAAATTAGCTAGAGACATAAAGGGTAACAAGATGCACTAGAAACAAGACAGACCAAGGACAGGGCAAGCTAGTTACTCAATGAGGGGGAACAGACAACAACAGAATGTGGAAGTGGCGGAAGTGCTAAATGACTTTCAATTTTCACCAAAAAGCTAGTAGTGATTGTATGTCTAACATACTGAACACCAGTGAAAATGCAGTAGGATCTGAGGCTAAAATAGGGAAACAACTTGAAGACTTCTAACTTAAAATTACTTAAGTCAGCAGGGCCTTATGAAATACACCTAGAACACTCAAGAAGCTGACTGAGGAGATACCTGAGCCATTAGCCATTATCTTGGAAAACTCATGGAAGATGGGAGAGACTCCAGAGGACTGGAAGAGGACAAATATAGTGCCAATTTATAAAAAGGAAAATAAGGACAACCTGGGGAATTACAAACCAGTCATCTTAACTCCAGTACCAGGAAAGATAATGGAGCAAATAAATAAGCAATCAATTGCAAACACCAAAAAATAGTAAGGTGACAAATCCATGCTGAATATTACTTATCAAGAACAAATCATGTCAAACCAACCTAACAACTTTTTTTGACAGGGTAACAAGTTTTGTGGATAGAGGGAAAATGGTATATCTTGACTTTAGTAAGGCTTTTGATACTGTCTCACATGACCTTCTCATAAACAAACTAGGTAAATACAACCTAAATGAAGCTATTATAAGGTGAGTGCATAACTGGTTGGAAAACCATTCCCAGAGAGTAGTTATCAGTGGTTCACAGTCATGTTGTAAGGATATATCAAGGGGGATCCCCCAGGGATCAGTCCTGGATCCAGTTCTGTTCAATATCTTCATAAATTATTTAGATAATGGCATAGAGAGTACACTTATAAAGTTTGTGGAGGATACCAAACTGGGAGAGGTTGCAAGTGCTTTAGAGGATAGAATTAAAATTTTAAAAGATCTGAACAAACTGGAGAAATGGTCTGAAGTAAATAGGATGAAATTCAATAAGGACAAATGCAAAGTACTCCATTTAAGAAGGAACAGTCAACCTCACACATACACAATGGGAAATGACTGACTAGGAAGGAGTCCTGTGGAAAGGGATCACAATCTAAATATGAATCAACAATGTCACACTGTTGCAAAAAAAGCAAACATTCTAGAAGTATTAGCAGGAGTTTGTAAGCAAGACAAAGTAATTCTTCTGCTCTACTCCCTGCTGATAAGGCTTCAACTGAAGTATTGTATCCAATTCTAGACACCACATTCCAATTTGTCCACATCTTTCTTGAAGAGAGTCCAGAGGAGAACAACAAAAATGATTAATGTCTATGAAACGTGACCTATGAGGAAAGATTAAACAAACTCAGGTTTTTCTGTCTGCAGAAGAGCAGACAGACATGATAACAGTTTTCAAGTACATAAAAGGTTGTTACAAAGAGAAGTGTGAAAAATTGTTCCTGTTATTCTCTTTGGATAGGACAAGAAACAATGGGTTTAAATTGCAGCAAGGGACATTGTTGGACATTAGGAAAAACTTCCTAACTGTCAGGGTAGTTAAATGGGTTTAACTACCTAGTGAGGTTGTGGAATTTGTGTCATTGGCAGTTTTTAAGAGCAAGTTAGACAAACACTTGTCCGGAATGGGCTAATTAATAAGTAGTCCTGCCCTGAGTGCAAGGCCTGGACTAGATACCCTCTCAGGGTCTCATCTAGTCCTACACTTCTGTGATTCTATGCCCGACTGAATATTTTGCCTTGCAACCAGATTTAGTGTTGTTGCTATATTTCCACACTAGTGGAATTTTTTTTAAACACATTAGCAAGACAATAGTACTTCATCCCTCTAATCACTTTGAATATTCGATAGAAGCAGATTATTTTTGTCAATCAAAAGGTACTAAAAAGTTAACAGTAGCAAAATCCTGCAGTCCTTTTGCAGACAAAACCCTGACTGCAAGTTTTGAATATGTAGCAATGGCAAGATAATGGGCCCCAGTCTTCATTAGCTCTCTCACATGCATTCACACAACTTACACTAGGAACTGGTCTTATTTCAACACTATGGCTCTCATTTAATTTGTGGGTATGTATTTTCCAATGAATATCTGAAAGCAGAAATTCTGCATGCATACAACCTATGGAATTGCATGGGCATAAACTTTTGCCTTGAATATTTGTTGCATTCAAATAACAGATATCTGTAAACATCCTCTGACACAAACTGAGTAGTTTAGTATTTCTTTTACATTGTGATTTTAGCAAGTTTAGCATCTGGGGTAGTCTTACTTCTTTTGAAATTCTTCATAGGTTTAATTCCTTGAATGGTCAATGGAGCGTCACTCCATTTTCAATGCCCAATTGTCAATCACTTAAAGATCTCAATATTTCATGAATATATAGACACCTTTTTTCAAGCAGCAATATATAATGAGCCAAATTCCCCTCTCTTTTTCTCCTGTGTAACCCCACCAATTTTGTATTAGTTGGAGTAATGCTGCTCCACATGCAGACACATTCTGGAAGGCACCCTCTCACCTCCATATTAATCCCCAGAGATACCAGCGTGCGAGTGGCATCTGCTTCCGGAGAACAAGCTGGATGGCCACAGTGCAGGTCTGCATCCATTATCAACAGATAACCTCTTCCCTCCAGCATGAAGCCATGTCCTGTGGGCATGGAACCCAGTCAAACTATAGAGGTATAGACTGGCTCCTCACCCACTGACCTGGTAATCCAGCATTTGCCCTTTTACATGTACAAGTCAAGTTAGATAGAGAACAGTTCAGCCATAGAAAGATGTGATTGTCTAATAAGTTGGCCATCTGCATTAGCATTTTGTAGTCAAGGCAAGTGAAACAATTAGTGCTAATTTAGTTTAAGTACCTAAGGTTACATCTACACAACACATCCCTTACAGTGGCATGAAAGGTATGCATAGCTACACACCACAGTGAAAAACAAGCTAAGTCCAGACTGCAGTATGTCAGTGAAAGGCTGTAGCAGGGAAAGACTGGCTGTGGAACACCACACTGCCAAAAATAGCACTCTAGACAGAAAAGGTATTGGTTGGGCAAGTAGAGAGCTATGTAGGGTACATACCCACAGGGTTCAAGCATGTCTTTACTCTACTTACCTAAGCAGTGCCTCACCATCTACACTGGGCTGGAGGGGTGTAGTGTATGTACTCTACATGTCACCAAAAGAAGTGTGCAGTGTAGACATACCTTAAGTCCCAGTTTTGGCTCTATGTGATACCAAAAACTCCCACCATATCCTGGTGCCTAAACTCACTTGGTGCCTACATTTTCAAGGTAAAAGTTCTCTCTGCACCTAAGTTACTGCTGTCATGCTCTAAGCGTGCAGACACCTATCTCCCACCTAATTCCCAGAGTGAATCACAAGCCAGGGGAAGGTAGGAGTTTGGCCACCTATTTCATGTACAGGCCCTGATCTGGTAGGCAGCCTGTAAGCATGCCTATCAGATCTAAACCCATTCAAAATATGGACAGAGAAACAAGAGGAATTAATGGTGATGCCCACCTTATTGTTTTTAGCCCACTGGTTAGGGCACTCACCTGGAATGGGCAATACCCAGATCCAGCGCCACCTCTCCACCAGGAGGAGGAAAAATATCAGGAGGCCCTTGTTTAAACCCTCAAGAGGGTTCTCTAGCCACTGAGCTATGAGATATTCTGATGTTCGGGCTCCCTCAATCTCTCCCGTTGAAGATGTTCCAATGTGAATAAATAATGAAAGAGTGATTGGAGCAGTCGGACTGGACCCTGGGTCTCCCATCTCTCAGGTGGGTGCTGTAACTACTGGACTATAGAGACATTCCCATTGACTATCAGCAATAGCCCAAAGACTCTATCTATATATCTATCCACTATGGAATAGCATCAGCAGGCGAGACTGAGGAGCCCCACGTTACAATATCCCATTACTCAGTGGTTAGAACACTCTTTTGAGAGGAAGGAGACACCTGTTCAAATCCTCTCCTCCTCTGCTTGAGGGGGAGGGGAATTGAAGCTGGATCTCCCACAGCTGATGGAAGTGGCCTAAAAGTTATAGGGTGGGCACCAGCACCACAGAGTTAAGCACCTACCAGAGAGAGAGGCAGGGCTTAGCACACACCCCCACACTGGCATCCCCCATCGGTTTGCTTAGGCCAAAGCTCACCAGTTAGAATGCTGGCTTTTGTGGATCCCATTCTTAGGGGCCTGTCTCCATTTATTGTACAGGGAGCCTAGGCACCTAACTTGGCTTTGTAGATCAGTGTTGTTCCTATGATTTTTTCCCGTAGGCCCTTAAATATTAGGCATTCAACGCTCAATGTTGGACTACTTAAGTCATAATGGATGGGATTCATAAGAATTACCAGAGTGGGACTATAATCAAAGGTAGCCACACCACCTCCCTGCATGCCCATATGGTGTAGCGCCATGCAGCATTTCCCTCCTCATTTTCGGCCGAGCTATCTGGCCTCCAGCCCCTCTTGGGCAAAGATGACTCTGCCCTTTGGTTAGGTCCTGCTGGTGGCACAGTCCAGCAGGGAGCATCGCGACCCTTCATCAAGGCCAGGCTCCGAGGAAGGCCACAGCACCTTTGTCTATGAGAATAAGCTCTCGCTTGTGAGTCTTTAGCCCTGGCCCCCAGCAGGGCAGGCATCCCTTTAGTATGTAACCCCCTGGCCCTCACATAAGGCAGGGTTGATAAGGACTCCATGACCCCCAGCCTTCCAGCAGGTGGGGCAGGCAAGCAGTCTATTGCCCTCAGCCCAGTCAGGGCAGGCAAAGTAGTCTTTAGCCCCCAGCTCTCAAGAGGGGCTGGCAACCACCAGTGGTCTATAACCCTCAAGCAGGCAGGCAAGGTACACAGTGGACAGACTCTGGCCCTCCAGCCAGGTGGGGCTTGTAAGCAGTCTGTTGCCCCCAGCCCTCAAGCAGGCAGGGCAAGCAATACAGTCTAGGACCCCCAGCCTTCCAACAGGCAGGGTGAGCAACCCATTTACAGCCTCCAGTCCTCAAGACAGGAAGGGCTGGTGAGGCAGTCAATAGCCCCCGGCCCTCAAGTAGGCAGGGCAGGTACAGTTGTCTATAGCCCCCAATCTTACAGTCAGGCTGGACTGGCAAAGCTCAGTATCCTCTGGCCAGCAGTTCAGAGGAAGACAAGCACTCCCGGGGTGGTTAGGGAGGGGGACACAGGCCCACCTGACTCCACTGCATCCCAGTCCAGGGCCGTATCAGTAGCCAAGTGGTTTGCCACTGAGTCAGCAGGGATCCAGCCACAACATGCTAACTGGTTTAGCCCTAGACTCAACCACTCTAGAGTCAGCTGTCCCTGGGTTACTTCCTCCCTCACAGTCCCCAGGTACCTGTAGCCAGCCATCTCCCTCTGGGTCACTGGGGTAGACAGCAAGCAGGAGTCCCATGAGTCAACCAGCAGCAAGTCCAGAAACACCTCAGGGGAGTCAGCAGAGGGCAGCTCCTCCAGGTCCCAGGGGGTCCTCCAGTACACCAGGCTGAGGCCACTCCAGTAGGTACCTGATGTCAGGCAGCTCCTCCAGGTCAGGACCAACCTCAGGGGGTTTCTCCCACATAGCAATCTCAGATAGCTTTTCCCAGCTACTAGGTTTCAGTTGCCCTCACCAGTCACTAGAGCCCAGCAGCCCAGGCAGGCTTTGGAGGCGCCAGGTGGTGGGGTGGTTGCCCCAAATACCCACAGCATCTGGATCAGGCCTATACCACAGCCTGTAGGAAGGCCCATCTGTCTCCAGCAACAGCTTCCCCCTGACTGAGCTGCTGGGCCAGCCTTTTATACTTCCCTTCCCTGCCCTGGCTCCGCCCCTCTGCTTCCAGGTGGTTTGGCCTGCAGGGCCTGGTTCTGGCCAGCAGGGGCATCATGACCCTTCCTTGCTCCGAGGAAGGCCACAGCATCTTGTTACAGTACCCAACGTCCAACATAAACTCACAGAAATGTAAACTTCTCCACCCCTCTGCAGAGTATCAAGGGAACCAATGTTTCTGCCCTGCCCCTCCTGGAATTGGATAAGCCTGTGTTTTCAGGGGCTTATATTTGTCTTGGTAAACAATATTCTTTTCTTAGTGATGTAGAAAGTGTTGAGATTTTTTTTCCAAAAAAAATTGCTTGTAAATGAAAAATGTTTGAAATGATACATTTGGTATCTTAACACTATCATTGTCAACAAGCAGACCTTTGACCAGCTCTAATTTGTATCACACTATTGATTGTCACTTTCTGATCTACTAATTGTTTTCAGATTTAGATGGCAAAAAGCAAGATAAACTCTACCCTCTACATTCATCCCATCCATCTATGTTGAAATGAGTAAGATTACATGGGGTCTGAAGGCAGAATGAGACATTATGCATTCTTTAATTAGAATATCAAAGGAGTGAAGTCCAAATATACTTTTATTCATATCAATTAAAAATAACCTCCAAATAACTTCTAGCTTTGGGTATCTTGACCACTCATATGTTCATCTTGTTAGCTCTAGTAACATTGGCTATCTTTATGCATTCTGGGCCAAGTCTGCCTTTCAAGCTGGGGTAAGTGCAGAGTATTCCACTAACTTCAATGGAATTTGACTGGTGTGAATCCACATCGATGGAATCATTCTGCATTTACACCAGTCAGAAGAATTTGGCCCTGAAGATGAACATATTTGCATAAATTCATATGGGGACTTCTGCTCTCTCATATTTTAGGCAGAGTTCGCAGCAAGAGATGTAGTTAAAGTTGTCTAACATTTTCTGTCATAACAGGGCCTTATAACTTTGCCAAAATTCAATTATTTGGACTGAAATTTTCCATGCTAGGTTTTTGCTTCAAGCTTAATTTTTTTGGGAGGCTGGGCAGGGGGAAGACACAGGTGATATTTTCAGCTGTTTCTAAGGGCAAGGTTTGGGAAAGCTTATGTTCCATTATGTTAAATTCTCATAACTGATCTTTGAGAAGCTCTGATGACTCCATGCTTTGGACCAGAGACTCGAAATTTGGCCGGGAATAGCCTGGAAGTTAGAGAGGAGCCTTTTGATGTCCCCATCACAATCCATCTAAATTTGGAGTTCAGAGGCTCTAAAAGTTGCAGTTTGTACATGCATAGAGTTTTCTATGAGGCTGGAAGCTAAAATTCTCTGAACATTTCACTGCATTGAGCATGCTCCAGTCTAGAAGGTCAGAGCTGATATTTCTGTGCAGTTGTGCCTCCCGGTAACCAAGGTTTACAGCCCCTGCTTTTGCAGGGTATGAGAGGACAAGCTGTTTCCACCTCTCACATCCTTTTTACTGTTCTTGGGCACAGTAAAAAGTGATCACTTATTTCCCCCTGACTGATGATGTCACACAAAGCTGCACAAAATTTGGCAGCTGTGCTTTGGCCTTAGGAACATGTGCTGGACTGAGAGTCAGACGCCATGAGTTCCAGCTCTTCCACTGATTGAGATTAATAAATCTGCATCCTTTGTAGCAAGGCCTCACACCCTTATCTTATGAATCAAGCAAATACTATTGTCCCCATTTTAGAGGCCAGGTAACAAGGCTACTTTTGGCAGAGATGGGAACAGCTCAGGTTTGTATTATGGCAGACTCAAATCGTATATATGCCTTGGCTCTGAATCTGTAAGATAGGGACAATATTTTCTTTTCTCACAGGGGAATTGTAAATATAAGTTTAGTAATGTTTGTAAAGCACTCATATCACAGAAGATCCCAGGAGGAAATTACTATATCTATTCAGTACTGGGTGCAGTCAGTAAGGCATAGGCCATACACTGAATGATGATAAAGAGAAATATGACCAGCTACCCATTCACTGAGCATCCTATATACTAAATGAAGCAGGAGATATGTGATCATGTAATTAACGACTAACATAATACATACATACAAAGTACCTGAATAAAGATTATAGAGGCAACTTTAATTCTGGCTTGTCCTGATTTTTTCAGTGTTTGACTTTGCAAAAGTAATTTTATTTTAACATTTGTGTGTGTGTGCACGTATATACACACACACAAAATGTGCATGTATCTTCCACTGCTATACACATAACCAAAAGCCCAGATATGGTGCTTTGTTTATAAACTGAGTTGCTAACTCCAGCAGTTACTGTGCTGTATCTAAGATACTTCAGTTATTGACTTTATTGCATTTATTGTATAGAAAGATAACTAGTATTTCAGCCAGCGCTGTGTGGTAACTGTTGGGGAAAAAATTCATTTTACAAGACAAATGACAACCTTGTTATGGGTAATTATCTGGTAGCAGAAAAAATTACCAGATACCCAAGCTATTCTGTACAGAAGCATGATATCTTTATGCCTAGAATAAATGAAGGCTGCTTCTCCATATTACCTATACTGTAGCCTAGTTTTACATGTTTGTAATTGCTGTTTTGATTATGTACATTATGAAGCATAGTTACTGGAGAGTACAGTACATCTTTATGTATAGTGTCGCAGTAGATAGAGTTCTTAGAGAAGACTGATGGGGGATGAGGGGGGAGAGGTATAGAAGAGGAAAGAATTGATTATCACATTTTTCATTTTCATTATGAACAAACTTGATAACAGCCACAGTGTTTCATAGACTGCCTGTGAACAGCTGATTTACATGTCTGCATTGTTGCATGTGTCTTGCCTTGGCTGACTGCCATAAAGGGTATTGTCCAATTCACTGTTCCCTGGAGTGTGCTTCCTCTCTCTCAGCAGTTAGAAGCACCAAATCTTGTCTTTTATTTGACATAGCACCTACACTCTGTCAAGACAATGCTTTTGAATATGGCTTTACAGGTTAGTGTCTTGGACCCAGAATTATGATAAAGTTAGTTTTCTCCCATGCACTGAAACTTGCTATTGCTGCTTAAGGCACCAATTGGAGCTGGCTGATTTATCCCCACATCACCTGATTAAGTGAAAGAATCCTACCTAGTACTTAATTACCATGACAAATATTTATATATAAAAGTACTAACACTTGGTCTTCATAAGCTATCAGGCATAATTCTCTGTTACAGAGGGACAGCCTTAAGGATAAGGCATAAGTCTGGAAGGCAGATATGAGTTCTATTCCCAGCCCTGCCACACACTTTGGTTAAGTCATTTTCCCCTGTGCACTTTCCATAATTATTTACACCAACGCAGAATGCAACCTTATCAGAGTGGCAACATTTTACACCTACTGGGCTCACATGGAAAGGCTACAAGGAGTACTACTGGAAAAACAAAACAAATCACTCAAAAAAACCCACAAAAAACAGTCCCTCTGTAGCAATTTCTCCACCTGTAAAAAAGGAATAATACTTACCTCACAGAGGTGCTGAGATTTAAATTTATTACTATTTTAACAGCTTCAGATTTCCATGTGGAAAAAGTTAAATAAGTGTATGATTTCCATACTTTACCCAGAAAGGATCTCTTACAAAGCCTTGCAGATGGCTTGTGCTCCTAGAATTCCTGATATTAACTAACTCAGGATTTGTCAGTGAAAGATTAAGACAATTAAAAAGGATTATGGTCAAAATTAAGCTCCTGGCCTTTTATTCTGTGTTTGGTTAAATTTGTAATAGGTAGTTTAGCAGCTCGACAATAATTTGCTAAGAAGTTTGGCCCAACAAGTCATAGTAAGACAGTGTGTGAGCATGCGTGGACAGGAAAAAAGATGAAACAGGGGTGCTGAGAGAAAAACTGGGTGAGGAAAATAAAGACATCTATTTTAAATCCACTAGGCCAAACCATAGGTGAAAAGAGAAGTTGGGGAAAGAAGTGGAACTGTTCCATTGTGTGGGAATATGTGAGTTGTAGTGCATAAGTGAAACTCCATTTTATTTCTATAAAGCAGCGGTTCCCAACCTGGGAGTCACAACCCCATTTGGGGTCCTAAGGATAAAAAATGGGGTCGCAAAGACGCTCGACAGCTCCCAGCCAGAAACACTGGGCAATGCAGAGCGTGGCTGCAGCCAGGTCATGGGCAGGCAGCTTCACTCCTCCCCTTTCGCTTTGTGTCCTCCCCACCCATGCACCCTCCCCGCTGCAGTGAGTCCTGAGCCTGTCATGACACCTAGCAGTGCCCGGCTCGGGGTGGTGGCCCTGGAATGGGGGGAGGCACTGCTGGGGGCTGGGGCAGGAGGGAGGCACAGTGCGGGGAGGGCAAGAGAGATGGGGGGTGTCACCGTGTTTGGTGTGGGGGTGCCTGGGGTCAGAGAGCAGGGAGAGGGGGTGTCACAGTGCTGGGGGTCTGCCAGGGGCAGGAGAGTGAGGGGGTATCAGTGCTGGGTGTGAGGCTGCCTGGGGCAGGAGAGCGGGGAGGGGTGTGGTCACAATGTTGAGGATGGGGCCTAAGTGAGATGAATGAGGACAGTTACTGCACGGCACTAAAGAGATGCAGCACAACAAAACTTGCAGCCCAGGGGGGAAAGGATACGGTGGCTTTAAGTCATTTTGTATCCTCTGGTGTCTGGGCTGATCTGGGAGCCAGAACTACTCATGGCAAAACTGAGACAGCACCGGAGAACAGCCTACATTACATCAGTCTGTTGCTGGACACCTATACATAGCAGCAGTGCCCAGAATCTCTGCTGTGTGCCCCCTCCCCACACTTTTAAATCTCAATTTAGCACCCGTGAAATCTAGGGTTGTTTAACAGTATGACCACACAGTAAATATAAACTCCAGTTAAAGCAAAAGTAATAAATGTCAGATAAATGGATTTAATGGCTATTTTAGGCTTTGTATTCAATGTTGTATTTTTTATTTTAAAAAAGTTACAAAGATTTTAAATGTTTTAAATTAAAAATATAAATACCATAAGCATTGTGATGCCCTGACTTGTCTTCTGGGGTTGCCAAAAATTTTCAGTGTTTAAATGGGGTCAGTAAAAGGTAAGTAAAAGGTTGGGAACCCCTGCTACAAAGCTTCAGATATTAGGAGTCTGCATCTGTAGTTATCACTTGCTAGATGATAACTCTTACTTTTGAAATATTTACAGTTTATTTATGGACTATTAATGGACAAAGACTTTGAAGGAGTTTTTGCTCACTGATTTTTCCGAACTGGAATTTCTCCCCTTTTACAATTCAAGATTGGCTGAGACCAACTCTTTGGAAATGAACATCCGCAAATATTGAACTGACCAAAATCAGGATACAGATCATAATGTGTCTTAAGACTACGACAGATGCGAGGCTGTTACGTAATGTTTGAATACTGTGTTGTAGCAATTGTATGAACACTGTATGTGACTTGGCCAGAGAGGAGAAGTTATTGGGGGTAGTGGAATATTTATGATATACTGCTCACTGTTTGTGATATAATACTTTGTGTGTGACACAATGGTTTCCCAGATATGAACAACCAAACACACCCTTGAAAGACAATGACATCGTTCTAGGCTCCAAGTTGATGTGACAGCTTTTTTGCCATCCTGAGGCCATCCTGAGACCAGTTAAAAAGTGTCTTGATCCCGGCAACAAGGACTGGGAGAGGGGAGTGAGAGTCACCACAGGCTATCAGCTGGTTGTCAGTGAGCTCTGACAGGAAGACAAGGTGACAGCGAGAGACTCTGTGAAAGAATCTATAGGGAGCTAGTCCTATTAGTAGGGTCCCCACATGGAAGAAGAGTATAACTAGGAAGCAGACGCATATAGGCTGTTTTCTGAAATGCTTTAACCCTAATAAATACTTTGCTTTAAGGAGGCTGTTTGGTCACTGATTACCACTGTCATTGCCTCCAGAGGGAACAAATTGCATGTTCTAGACAAAAGTCAGACCTGCTGAGGTAATCATGATCAATACTAGGGGCTACAACCCATGGTCCAGTCTGAGTGGCAGAATCATGTGATCCCACCCCAAGAGACAGATGACTGCTCAAGGCCTAAGACCTACAGGGGGTGCACTTAAAGATCAGGGGAGGTCAGAGGTGCAGTTATTCCAGTAACTGTGACAAAGCCCATCTCCATTTATAAAGAAAATCAAATGTATCCTTGCAATTCTTGCATAATTAACAAGTATTTTAAGCAGAGTTTCATCAAAAACTAATTTTGATAATTTTTTTTTTTTTAAATGAGGAAATCTGGAAAGTTTTTTTTCACTTCTCAAAATGTTTAATTCTAATTTCTAAGAAAATGCCAGCCTTTTTAGTCTTTCACCTGCCCTTCCCCTTTTATCTACTAGAAAAATGGGGAAACAGTTAAAGTGAGGTGTAACAGTTTCATTTTAAAAATAACACTTTGAAAAGTAACAGTTGCACTGGAGTGTTAAAGCTGAAAGTCACTTTAAAAAGTAACTTTATTTTGACAGTAACACTGACTCCCACTTCAACTCTCTTTAAGTAATATAAAGTAACACTGCCCCCTCCCCATGAGCAAAGAAAGTGATTTTTTCTTCACTTTCTTTCTTTTAAAAGTTCCTCTTACCACCCTGAAAAAGTGTGGAGAGCAACAGAGAGGAGAAGGATTTTATATATATTATATCCTGCCACTACCTTTTCTAATCCTAGGGTGCAAACCCTAGTGCCCTATCTACTAGACCTTCTACTTATTGTTTTTGATAAATAAGACCTGAGTGTTTTAAGTATAAATTGACAGACATAAGATATTTATGGATTTGGAATTTTGATCCCTGCTGTTATGATTTACAATTGGGTCAGACCCAAAACCTTGGATAACATACACACACAGACACAACTTTGGACTAGATCTGAAATCTGGAGCCAGTTTTGAAATTTACATCTCACTCATCTCTACTGAAAGTATTTTATAATTGTATTTCTATTCTATAAGTGAAAGTTCCGGAGAGGTAGCCATGTTAGTCTGTATATAGCAAAAACAACAAGAGTCAGACGAAGTAGGTTGCAGCCCACGAAAGCTTATGCCCACAGAAATTTGTTAGTTTTTCAAGTGCTACTGGACTCTTCTTGTTTTTGCTGTTCTATAAGGGCATTTTCATGTATTCCTTGTACCAAACAGAGGAGATGGAAATCTTCTTTATATGATTCATATTCAAGCTATTCCTCTAGCACATGGTGGGATATAAACTCTATTGGTTTGATGTACTGGGAAATAATGCCATTTCCATGGCTAGGTATCTTCAGCAGAGAGGAATTAAGCTTCCATTCTAGACTTTTAATTGACTTTTTGAAGTCATAACCCATTTGTATCTATAGCAGTAATGATGATAATAGATTGGTGCTAGGACAATAGATGGAGATTCCAGTATAGATTTAAGTGAATAATGGATATAATTTTGTCTTTTAAAATGTAAGCTGAAACTCTTACATTTTTATTCTGGGAGGCTACTGTCCTTAGTGATATTTTTGAAAGCTGATTAGGTTTATTATCATTCTAAAATGCTAATCAATTTAAATTGTTACTTTAAAAAAAAACTTGGTAATTTAAATCATCTTATAGCAGAAGATTGTATCTCACCCTGAGACCAAACCATTTATTTTGTCAGGGAATAGATGGCACTGCTAAATATGATCCACTTATTTGCTTTTTTAGGTGAACAGCTTTTGTCAAAATCATCAGGGGTACAAGCTGTTCCGTTGGCGTGAACCAAAAAGTTACTTTCAAACAGTGAATGGCTGCTTCTTTCTGTAGAACATATAAAATCTCTAACAAGTGTGAGGAGGAACAAAATGAATGCAAAAGTAAGAAGATGGTTCCCTGTGCTATTTTGGAAGGACTGTGAGGGAAGAATACGTTTTCATTTATAATATTTTCTTTAGAATGAACATATGGCATGTGGATAGTGAATGTTTATGCTCTATTTCCAGAGTTGATTATTTTGGCATCTGGGGGTTGATGTTTACATACTCTTGTGATTAGATATTGAAATCCTAGCGACTAAGGCCTACTTCATTCACAGAACTGCTACAGCCTGGGAAAATGCCAGGCAAAGCTCAAGTCCCCCTACCTGCCAATGTCTGAACCCTGACCTGGAGGGAATCACCTCCAATCTGAGTGTAGTTCTCACTCTGTGATCAGTAGTTGGCCTGTCTGCTGTAAGGCCTGCAAAGTAACAATTATAGTGGTGTGCTTTGTGAATGGTCATGTGCTCATGGACAATTCCTAGGGCTGGCCAGAAAAAAAATTAATAGAAATTTGAGGTTTCAGAATTTGTTCTACTGCAGAAAAACCAAGACGTGTGTGAGTGTGTACATCCCCTTGAGGCCAGAATGAGGCTCCCACTCAGTGGTTAGTGCACTCACCTGCAATGTAAGAGACCTAGGTTTGGGATCTTGCTTACCTGACTTGAACTTTCCTGGGGATTCTAGGGACAGTTTTGCTGTTTAGGCCATTGGTGAAATTTCCATAACTGCCTAAGTCGCATTTGCACAATGACTGAGGTGCTTAAGTCAATGGGTCTTTCAAGCCTAAGTAACTTTTGAATATAGGAATTAAGTATTTTGGAAATTTTACCCTTCATCTACATGAGAAAGTTCATAGACTCATAGACTCTAAGGTCAGAAGGGACCAATATGGTGATCTAGTCTGACCTCCTGCACAATGCGGCCCACAGAACCTCACCCATCCATTCCTGTAGTAGACCCCTGACCTATGACTAAGTTTTTAACATTCTCAAATATGGTTTAAAGACTTTAAGGTACAGAAAATCCACCAGCAAGTGACCCGTGCCCCATGCTACAGAGGAAGATGAAAAAGTTGCATTTGTTTCACAACGCTTTTAAAACTGATTTAGTTTAAATTGATGCAAACACTTTTGGACACTTACTTTGATTTTAAAGAGTGGTTTATTGCAGTTTAGCTTTAAAAAGACTCCTGACTAAAGCTAAATTAAAATAAGACTGCTTTAAACTGAAGTAAGTGTCCACCCAGGCTTTCGCACTGATTTGTCTAAAACAGTTTTAAAATAACACCTTTAGTTGAATTGGTGCAATTTTGTGTAAATAAGGCTTTAGGGGTATTACAAGTGTGTACAGCCCTGTTCACACACAAGACCAATTCTGCTCTTCTTTATACCAGTGTAAATCTTGAATAAGCTATCTATGGTCAAAGGAATTACACTAGTATAGGTCTGGAGTCATTGAGAGCAAAAAGGTATCCAAGTATATCTGATAGCACTTTATATTAAAATAAAAGCCTCCAACACACAACAAAATCTTAGATGTAAGAGAACAGTCAACATCCCTCTCCAATTTCTTAATGGCACACTTTGCACTTTCTTATCTCAACTTTTTTTTAAAAGGGAAGCCAAAAGCTCCAGCAAGGCTCCCTGTCTGTTCCTCTGTACTCCTCATCCTAGCTAGAACAATGGACAGGTTTAGCTGCTACTGTAGGCTTACTAGAGAAAAAACAGTGTGAAGAGTTGATTAGGCTGTTTGTTTGTTTGTGAAAGGAGGATCCCTTCGAGTGATGCTATTTATCAGTGTCACACTTTTCTTACTAGCTTTTTAGTCATCTCTTTGGCTGCGTCAGGTTGTTTGTGCAGTAACTATACAACAGTCATCACTGGATGTCAGGCGGCTAGTTGGTCATCTAGATATCATAAAGAAATACACATCTCAAAACATAGCAGACCAGAAGAAGGAAGTGATTAAGTCTGGTGGACTGTGAACACCACTACTCTGTACCCGCTGGAAGTAGACTATTATCATATAATACATAAATGGCTTCACTGGATTATATAAAAAGTAATTCAATGTTAATTGCACTGGCCTGGAAAATTTTAACACAAGAAGCAACCATCTCCCTAGTTCTGAAGTACAGCAGCATTGTCACACTTGTAAAAATTAGAATGTGGGTATATTACTAGTTATATTTGCAAGTGGTATGTTCTGCTATTTACAAGTTCTTTTTTAAATGAGAAAAGTATAGCGTAGTGTTCTAAAACTGAAGCATGCAACATTCTTGTGGAGGGGACTATGGAAATAGATAGCAACAGTGCTTGAATTGTTACATTTCCAGTAGCATTCCACATGAAGAGAGATATCAAGTGAAATGTGTGTAATTGATCAGCGGTTTTTGGATACTAGCATTCATCCTTGCTTTATAACTATCTAAAAATAATAAATAACCAAAAATGGTGGCATCAAAGCAAAAACTGAATGTCCAGATTTTACTTTAATTCTTCAAAGATATTAAAATAATCCCTCTGCAAGTCTCACTTACTATACAATGCTCTCCACAATTAACTGTGCTAGATTCCTATGCCACTGTAGACTCCCTCGTGCATACACACTATTTTTTTCTTTATTAGATTGTAAGCTCTTTGGGGCATAAGTTCAACTGTGTACAAAGACTTGGTGGAAGCAGAGGTGAGAATTCACAAGGGCCCAGCAGTGCTGAGAGAAACATTGACAGGCTGTTATTTTCAGAGGGTGGATGGGGATTTAAAAGGCAAACATATCCATTATTCCCCCTCACCCAAAGATGTTGCACCTTTGGCAAGGCATGTCTGTTGGAGCAGGATACCGTAAAGTGCTCCATGCAAGGGAACTCATTTCCTTCAATGAGATTTCCTCACCCGGTATTCACAGAAACACATCACAGAATTTGGTTAGGGTATCTCTATGCTGGAGCTGGAGAAGTAATTTCTAACTCAAGTCGACTAGCTCCGATCAATGTAGTGCTCTAACAATGGAAGTGTAATGGCCACAGCATGAATGGCTGGAGGAGCTAGCAGCCCAGGTACATGCCTAGGATCTCAAATGGGATCCTCATCAGGGTGGTTAGCCTCTCCCACTGCATGTTAGACATTTGGTATAATTGTCACTAGATCTGTGAACCAGTACAATTCATTGACAAAAATACAGTCCCAAGGACAACTTTTTTAAGCAAAAAGTGCCACAAACAATGGCCCCAGATTGCCGTCATAAGTACAAAAGAATCAAGGTTATGCATAACAAATGATACACTCAGGCACAGAAGTGGGCAAACAGATCAAGGACCATAACTCTGATTTGGCCTTTGACAGCAGATTGATGCCATTTCATGGAAAATTAAAGGAAAATGACTTTTTTGTATACGTTGGCTCTTTGTATTGGTGGGTTTTTTTTGTGTGTGTGTGCTGATTGTGTGGCATAAAGAGTACAGATGAAGTAGCTGATCAATGGAATAAGATGCACTTGCATGACTCATTTATGTTCTGGAGCCTGAAAATGCCCAATAACAGACCTCTAAAAGGAGGCAATTGAAATTATCTATTTTGATTTGATAAACAGCTTCAAATAGTACATATCAGTCAGTCTGCAAAGGCAACATTTGTCATCTCTTGCTTACTTCATGCATTTCTGCTATGTTGCCTTTGGTTTAGGGGCATCAGAGAAGGAGTGTTCACATTCTGCAGTGGTTTGGAAAGGAAACTGATCTGGACAGGTGAAGGAAAACTGTTCCAGGTGCCTAAAAAAATCAGTCTTTGTCAAAGCATGTACTTTACAGAACCCTTTTTAAAAGGTGAATTCTGAATTATGGAGCTCTACTTGGGTTTTCTTTTAAATTTCTGACTCATCTTTCAGTGCTGTCATCCCATAATTTCTCTCTCTATCAGCCAGTAATTGAACACACCAGAATAACACTTAGCCTTTCATCCTGGATTCTTCCACACTTGCATCATGTGTGTATATGCATGCAGTGGTATGGCCTCCAGCGACAGAGAATTAGTTGCACAGTCAGATTCTTTGATCAGCATCATACATGATGTGAAAGAGTGCAGAGGAAGAACTGATGCAGATTCATCTACAGTGCGTATTTTCTTCCAGTGCTCTTAAAAAGTGTACTGGCAGTAAGTGCCACTTTTACATTTCCTGTTTTGCTGGTATAGGCAATTTCAGGTTTTATCTGAGCATCTCATTGGAAATGTCCTGATATGTCTAAATTGACAACTCTGTAGTTTCAAGGGGGCAGGACATATTACTTGTAAGTAAAAGTGGAGGCAGTAGAAAAAAAATAGGAACTTTTTGGCAAGTTAGAAATCACATTTCTATTTGACAAATTCCCTTTTGATTTTTTTTTTTTTTTTGACTATTCATGAAAAAAAAGGTTTCAGGCCCATAACAGAAATGTATTGGGAGTAAATAAATTGTATTTAAAGAGATGCAAGTGGAAGAACTGCATCAGCCATTCAAATTGAATTATAGAACTGATAGCAGAAGCAGCACCAAACTGTCATGTTATTCTAGTTCTGATCACTGTAATATCTTCTGAGCACCTGACATGCATTAATGATTTCTCCTCAAAACACTTCCCATGAGATGGTGATAATAATACTTCCCTATCTGACAGATGGAGAATAGGGACACAGGGAATTGTCAAAAGTCACACTGAAGTGTGTGGCAGATTCTGTGGGGAAAAGAACCTGGGTATCCTGAGTCTATTGCTTTAACCATCTGAACATCTTCTCTGGTGATTAAAGTGCAGTCCCTCCATTTATTGTATGCAGATGACTGTCAAAGGCAGTTACATGGCTACAGCAAAGCCCAAATGTGCTTCAGCATGGAGTTGACCAGAGATCTTAGATCTCATCGGGCTGTGGGGCTCAGAGCCAGCAAAAGGAATCTGGACATTTATGGGAAGATATCCCAGGGCATGCTGGAGAAGGGACACAAAAGGGATGCTCAGCAGTGCCGCGTGAAGATCAAGGAGCTGCGTCAGTCATATCAGAAAGCCAGGGAAGCTAACAGCCATTCTTGCTCCTCGCCCAAAACATGCCGCTTCTACGATGAGGTGCATGCAATTCTCAGTGGCAATCCCACCATGGTGCTGCCCTGTAGCATCAATACTTCAGCTAGGTCACAGTCCATGGACAATGATGAGGACTCCGTGGCTGAGGAGGAGGAGGCGGCTGAGGAGAGCAGGGTGCAGGAGAGCAGGGTGTCCGTTCTCCCTGAAAGTCAGGACATATTGCTGACCCCAGAGCAGTCCAGCAGCACATAGAACAGCACTAATGATCCCGGGGGAAGGCAGGTGAGGTTTTTGTTTTTTTTTTCTTCTTAGCAGTTCTGTCCTTTTACATTGGGGGCGGGGGGCACAAAGGGGATTTCAGGCATTTCTGTGACTGTACTGGGTGGTTACCCAGGGAACAAATTATTTATGTGATGAGAAATGTAGCTAATCTGTTATCCTTTGCAAAAGTTTTCTGGGAAGGGCTGCCTTGTTCCTCCCTCCACGGTAGGATACTTTGCTACGCCACACTGCAATCAAGGGAGCCTGCATCATGGCGGAACACAGCTGGTACCCTGCTGCATGCAGCAAATCTTCCCTTTCCTCGTGCATGACCCTCAGGAGACTGATATTGCTCATGGTCACCTGGGGAAGACAGCGCATGTTTAAAATACCAGAACTATACAGCAGATACCCTGTACCTTTGTATTCCCCATTGTAGTGTCCTACCAAGTCACTTTGATTATTTTTATTTGGTTTAAGCAGAAACTATATCACCCCCAACGCTGTCCGCAGATCCCCTATATAAGGGTACGGTGAGTAGACCCCTCTGGAATGTCAGGAATGGAATGAGGGTCTGTGTTTGCCCTGTGCACTGCATGGGGAGTATTCTCTACATTGTAGCAGTTGTATCATTTTCTTCACTCTGCTAACAATGGTTACCTTGTGAATTTTTTTTCATTCTGTAGACACCTTGGCCTTGGCCCCACCCTCAGAAAATGCTGCGGAAAGACTATCGCAGATTAGAAAGAAGAAAAAAAAACCCAAGAGATGACATGTTTGGCGAGCTCATGAACGCCTCAGCAGCCACAGAAACTGAGCTCAGAGCATGGCAGCTGACCTTGTCCCAGAATGTGGACATGGACAGGGAGAGTCGCAGAGAAATGCAGGCGCATGATCGCAGTACCACACAGGAGATACTGCAAATCATGCGGGACCAGGCAGAAATGCTCCGGCAGTTTGTGGAGCTTCAGGAGGAGCAGAGGCAAGACAAAGTCCCGCTGAAGCCGCTCCATAATGCTCCTCAACCAAGGACTTTGCTGCCTTCCCCTCTCTCTCCCCTAAGAGGTCTCGGAGGAGATTGGCCAGACTGCAGTACGTGCCTGGTGGAGGCGAGCAGAAAGCAGAAGGCAGCGGCGGACACGCTGACATCTAGCCAGCAAGCTACCATCCTACCCTTTGAGACAATGAATGAACACTCTCCCCCTTTCCCCATGACTTGAATGTTCATAAATAAAAGTTTGCATCATTTCAACATGTTTCTTTATTAAATCATATCTTGTTCTGGAGGGTTCTGGAGGGTTTGGAGGATACAGGTATCGATTCATCAAAGGCAAACAACATACAGGAACAGAAATCAGTCCTGCATCTCATTGCAGAACCTGGTTTTCAAAGCTTCCCTAATGCAAAGCGCTCCACGGTTAGCTCTCAGCATAGTGCTGGCATCTGGCTGCTCATAATTGGCGGCCAGTCTTTCTGCCTCCACAGCCCAACCCTGGGGGTAACCTTTGACCCTTCGCTTCACACACATTATGAAGAACACAGCACGCAGATATCACAGAAGGGAGGTTCTTCTCAGTCATGTCCAGCCTAGTGAAGAGACTCCTCCAACTACCCTTTAAACGCCCAAAAGCACATTCTACAACCATTCTGCAACTGCTTAACCTGTTATTAAAACACTCCTTGTCACTGTCAAGGTGCCCAGTGTAGGGCTTCATTAGCCAAGGGAGCAAGGAGTAAGCGGGATCCCCCAAGATCACTATGAGCATTTCCACACCCCCAATATGAATTTTTTGGTCAGGGAAAAAAGTGCCTGCCTGCATACTAGAGAACAGCCCCAAATTATGAAATAAGCATGCGTTATGCACCTTCCCAGACCACTCCACATAGATGTCGGTGAAACGACCCCTGTGATCCACAAGACCCTCCAGGACCATGGAAAAGTACCCTTTGCTTTTTATGTACTCGGTTGCTAGATGGGCAGGTGCTAAGATAGGGATGTGCGTCCCATCAATGGCCCCTCCCCCCGCAGTTTGGGAACCCCATCGTGGCAAACCCCTCCACTATGTCCTGCACATTTCCCAAAGTCACTATCCTTCATTGCAGAAGTCTATTGATGGCCCTGCACACTTGAATCATGGCGGTGCCCACTGTAGATTTACCGACTCCAAATTGATTCCTAACTGAGTGGTAACAGTCTGGGGTTGCCAGCTTCCACAGAGCTATGGCCACTCTCTTCTCCATCATCACAGCTTGCCTCAAGTGAGTATTCATGCGCTTCAGGGACGGGGCCAACTCTGAGCACAGTTCCAGGAAAGTTGCCTTTCGCATATGAAAGTTTTGCAGCCACTGGTCATCAGCCCACAGCTGTATAACGATGCGGTCCCACCAGTCTATGCTTGTTTCCTGGGACCAGAACCTGCACTCCATGGACTGCAGATGATGCGTTACAGCCGGCAGCCATCGGGAATTGTTCTGTTCGATGGCTTGTAGCAGGGCAGCATCGGTGGCATGGCTGTTGCCTGTGCTTTGGCTTCTTGCTCTACTTCGAAAATACTCAATGATAAGCCACGATGTATTTGTGATGCTCACAATAATAGTGCAGAGTTGAGCTGGCTCCATGTCTCTGCCGCAATGGCGAGCGCACAGAGTAAAAAAATGGCGCAAAAACAGTTTTCCTGTTTGTTTGGGGGAAGAAGGGAGGGGGAAGCAGCGTTGCATCATGGGACGATGACATTCGTCCCAACAGCCACCGCAGCTAGTTGCACTGTGGGATAGCTAACCACACTGCACTGCTTTGAAAGTCGAAATAAGCATGGTGAGTGTGGACGCATGAGACCTGCGCAAACAGCGTAGTGTGTACACGCTGCTGCAACTTCTAAAAATCGTCTGCTGAAAGTCGACTTTAAGTAAGTCGACTTCACTCGGCAGTGTAGACATACCCTTAGTAAGTATAATATTTTAGTGTGCATCACACAAAACCAAGTAGACTCAAGATGTTCCTTAAATTCTAGAGCAGAATCCTGGCACTAATGCAGTTCAGTGAGATGAGCAAGATGATGTTACACCATTTAGTATTAGGACAGTACAAAATCCATGGCACAGAGTAATTAAGTCAGTTATGCAAGGAGCTCTCCACAAGCTTCATTATAAGGACTGCACCGAACTGCAAAGAAATGTGTTAAATGACAAAGCTTCTCTAACTGTGATGGCCTAGCTCCTCTCTAAACACATAAACAGCTCCCACCCTCTCCTGGAGAGAATCAAGGGTCCAGATGCACCCTCTTTTTAATTATTCATCCAATCAAAGTACAGAAACAATGCCATACGAGGCAGTAACAAAGAGTAAAAGCTATTCAAAAGCAACTTTTTGGATGAAACTGGTTCAAAGTATTTCGACAGTGACAAGTGTACAGATTATTATGAGCCAATCTATTTGCAAACAACAAAGGCTGAAATTCAGCAATTTAACAAACTCTTCAACCAGCACTACAGATAGCAACGCTTTCTGTATACACGAGGCACTGATGTCATTTAAACCACAAAAACAAAAACAAACCCTGAGTCCCTCTCAGTTTACAGCTAAGCAGTGCTGAGGGGATTTGAAAAGCCAACAGCCTATAAGGAGAACGTATTTTGGGGTTTTTTTTTTTCTTTGTATGAATTTTAGTGTTAATGAAAAGTGCTAGATTGAATTCCCTGGAAACTAAAGTCCCCTATTTACAAAGTAAGTGCTGCACCAGAATCTCCACCACCACTTGCTAATAATATGCCGTAACACTGTGCGAGAGGGAGTGCCTCAAGGGCAAAAGGTTCATGCACATTTAAATCCTTGGACTGCTGAAACAGCCCACAAGGATGCCCGTTTGTTGAACTGAGCCCACCAACACATTTTACTTAAGTCAGACATACCACAGAAGTTAGTCACTCTTGGTAACCACTAGTCATTGCTGACTCAGATCAGTAACCGAGAGGTGAGAAGCTCTATAGCTCATTACCAATTCCCTGACCCATTCAGTCCCCCATGAATATAATTTGTTGATACAGAATGCAGCACTGAAAGAAATCCAATAGCCACAGCTGAGATGAGAAAACTACATCATCCTCTTGCCTGGCTCTGGTCTGAAGGATGATACTTGCACCATCAATATATCCAGCTTCTTTTACAGTTTAATCAAAGCTGTAACAAGAATGAAAAGGAGCTGTGACAGAAGAAAAAGGAAGGTCACTGTAATCCAAGACCTTTTCCAGATTTCCTGTTAAATTAAATAGGGTACATCTTACAATGTAGTAGTTTTTGATGTGGTAAAAGAAATAATGAAATAACAGGCCTGACTATGGCCTGTTCAAAACAGAAAATGCAGCAGTGCTATAATGGGGCAAACATTTATTTTTAAAGTGACTTTGCTTCCCTGATGGTGTTGCTTATCACAAAATTTAAGCATAAGTGTGTGCCTGCATTTTCAACCTCAGAACTGCTTCTTCGGAAGGGAGTTGTGATGTCACTACAGATTATGGAATTACTGAATGTATCAGGCAAGAAGAGATAATCAGAAGCGAAGAGAAAAATATGTGCCAGTTTAAGGTTTTGGTAAAATATAGCAGCAGTATTTCTATTACTGCAGTTTTATTAGGAAACACCAGATAGTTAATATGACTAACAGTTCTTCATAAAATGATTAGTTATTTTCCTTTAACTAACATGGGCTAAAGTACCAAATTACAGTAAATTTATCATGTGCTTAAACCCTCCCTCCCTGGTGATCAACAGACCCTCTACAAGCTTGCTAGAAGGGATTTTGAGCCCATATTTTTAAAGAAATATGAGCTTAAATTTATGCCTATCTCTATACAGTCTGGGCTGACAATCTGGAAATACCAGTGACTTAAGTGTCAACAATGGAGAATGGGTTAAAGATTTTCCAACATGAGGCCTTCTAAGATTTCTAGCAGTAATGAACTAGGTGAGGTTTCATATGGCAGAACAAGGAGTTTTCATGCTGGCTGTAAAATCTTAGAAATAAGAGAGAGATATTGGACATTCTCTGTTCAGGAACACACACAGGTAGATGTCAGGAAAAATTGAAAAAGGGAAAAAATAGACTGAAACAGTAGAAACTGCAGAATAAGGCATACCATTCATATGTTTAAATTATCCATTAACATTGTCATAGATTTAACGTATAAAAGGTAAGAGGTTTACATCCAACACAATGAAATATGTTTACTGCCCCCAAAGAAACAAACTCCTACATTCCTCCTGTAATGTCTGAAAGTCCCAGTCTTTTTAATCTGTCCTCATATGAAAGCTGTTCCATACCCCTAATTATTTTGTTGCCCTTATCTGTACCTTTTACAATTCTATCTTTTTTGAAATGGGGTGACCAGAACTGCATGCAGTTTTCAAGATGTGGGTGTACCATGGATTTATATAGAGGCATTATGATATCTTCTGTTTTATTATCTATCCCTTTCCTAATGGCTCCTAACATTTTGTTAGGTTTTTTGACTGCTGCTGCACATCGAGTTGATGTTTTCAGAGAACTATCCACAATGACTCCAAGAGCTCTTTCTTGAGTGGTAATAGATAACTTAAGCCCCATCATTTTGAATATATAGTTGGGATTATGTTTTCCAATGTGCCTTACTTTGCATTTATCAACACTGAATTTCATCTGCCACTTTGTTGCCCAGTCAGCCAGTTTTGTGAGATTTCTTTGTAACTCTTTGCAGTCAGCTTTGGACTTAACTTGAGTAATTTTGTATCATCTATAGCACTGGTCCAAGTACAGACCCCTGGGGGACATCACTATTTACCTCTCTCAATTCTGAAAATTAACTATTTATTCCTAATTTTTGTTTTCTGTCTTTTAACCAGTTACTGCCCCATGAGAGGACCTTCCCTCTTTTCGCATTACTGCTAATGAAGCTCTCCAACATTAGACAGCCTTCCATGTGTGAGCTCTTATCAGCTTCAAGTCACATTGTCTTCATCTCCATGTCCTTGCCTCTGCCACCTATTGCCCCTGAAACCCACTCCTATCTTTACACCAAACAGCAACCATGTTTTAATTCAAATACCTTCTAAAAATCCATACATTTCACAAACCCAATCAAGCATATTTAAGCAATGCTAGGTTTAAAAGTATCTGCACTACTGAACTCTCACCTGGTATACCATGGGTCTGTTTGACTCAGGGACAACCTAGTCCTGCAATTTACTACAGAGTATATTTCTTATTTCCGAGATTGGTCCCTTTGGAATCAGGTTGAAGGGGGAGTTCTTCAATGGCAGTCCAAAGGGTGATGGGTATTTCCCATGATTCAGCCTTAGAATCATGACCCTGGTAAAGATCTGAAAAGTTTCATTTAAAAAAAAATATTTTAAAGATAAGGAACACTTAAACTGGCCTCTGTGTTAAATGCCTTAAACAGTTCCTTCCTCTTCTCTTATTCATGCATATGCAAACATATGCCAGTAATCCAATTGCTGAGGCTGACCAAAGTACTGCTTTCAGAAAACACACACTGATGTGCAAGGTATAGCTGAGAATTGCTGCATATTCTTTTCATTTCAGGAAATAAAATGCTGTGTTATATTGGGAGCGTTTCCATCACAAAAAGAGAAATAAAATAACCACAGTATTTCAATAGTTAGGATAGGAAGTAAAGAAGAGGAGTATATTAATCTAAAACAGGGGAATCCTGAATGTTTCAATGTAAGAGTTAGATCTTTTTCTAGAACACAAAGATGATTCTCTCTGAATTGTAGTTACATTTAATCATTCATAGCGGGATTAGCGATATACGATTGATTACAGAAACTAAATGAATAATAAACTGTATTTAAGAAGTGATCATTCAGCACTTTTAGTAATTAAGGTCCCAGTCTTACAAGGCCACCAAATACCTCCTCTATTGTGCAAAGCATCTTCAATTCCGAAATAGTCATTAAGGTTAAAGGCCTCCCATTGACTTCAGTATGAATTAGATTGGATCACTTTCAAAATTAAGGATAATCATTACATTGAAGGAAGCACTTTGGGCCTTGTAGGATTGGATCCTTAATTGCTACAACAGTTGAATAGTAGGTCAATGAGAAGGTGAGGGCAATCAACATCTTACAGAGATGTGCTCTAATTGAATCGATATTGATAGAACAATCCAAAAACCTCTATTTACAGAATCAGGGATGTATATATTTTTAAATTACACTTGTTCATGTCCTAAATTTCAGTACTCTGTCTCATTTGCATCAGACTTGGTTTAGCCTGTTTTATGAAGCACTCTAAATATCTCTAGTTTCTCCATAATAAACTTTATGAACATCTATCGCAGTTTACATATTACATTTCCCCTCTACTATTCATAGACTATCTCCTGCATTAATAGCCAGATGGAACCCACTGCTTGCTCATTTGTAGCTGAAGACAGAGCTAAATATATGATAAGGCTAAAAGTTGTCAGAACTAGAGTATTTGGTCTCTAAATGAGGTTTAAAGCTCACAAATTCTTGTACAACTAAAGACATGAGTGTGGCAATACATACTCTAAATTTGCTAAAAATGTTTATAATTTTAAGTGAATTTTAGTGCAAGCAAAGAGTGCTATATTGCAACCATATGTCAGGATAATGACATCCGGAATTGCATGGGGTGCAGCCAAGTTTCCTGCAAATCTGACTCACACCTGAAGATATCATCTGCCAGAGTAGCTGAAGAGAGACTTCAGTCATCACAATGATTCCATCCTGGACCTCTCTGCTGATACTGTCGAGACATCAATGCATTTTACATGGGTCGGAGCCAGCGTGCAGTGATCTTGTTGAAATGTTGTGATAAATGTAATGCTATACTGAGTACCCTCTTGCTCAAGATGAGACAGGTACTGGAGAAGGCCCCAGAAGCCAAAAAAAGACCACAGCTGTTTATAGTTTTGCAGTTCCTAACACTTTCCAAAGCCTCCTGCTTGTCCTGCTCCAACAAAACCCTCCAGATTCCTGCCCCAGCTCCCTCAGCACACGGAGGCTCTGCTGGTCCCAATCCAGACCCTTGGTTTCTGCTTTTCCCAGACAGCTGACTTTCCTGTACTCTTCTGTAGAAGGACCTATACCAAGTATTTCCTACTTCCTCCCAGACAGTCTCCTAAACTTGGTCTTGAAAGAATTCCTGGTACAACACTGACTCATATACCATGGCTCAGGCAAGTACTGTAGGCAGCTCAGGTCTGCAGGACCTTAACATTGTCATGCCCCAATGCCATGCTCCTCCCTAAGTAATCCAGACATCCTGCTTCTGTGCCTCCCCTCCTTTTCCACTTCCACAAACTATCCCCTGCTGGCCTCCTCTGCAACAGGAGCAAAAGCAGCAGCAGCAACTTCACACTGGCCTCAGTTTACCCATTACTGCTCAGCTGTGTAGCAAGCTCCATGGAACATAAAGGAACACAAGATGCAAGAAGGAAGAGTTTGGAGAAGAAACCAGGAGGTCACTCTGTGTGCACATGGCTGGGAATGCTAAACTGCAGCTGGATCAGCTCTGTAAATATTTTTTAAATAAAATAACCTGTTTAGTTTTACAGGAAAACCCTCATGTTATTACCCAGTATTTAAACAAGCCAATTGACTATAAAGAGGCTACATCCCATAATATGTGCCTGGCCATGCCTATATTTATAGGACCAGCTCCCTATTCCAATTCTGCATAATATTCTCTAGTACATGCCTATTAAATTGGACATGCCTCTAATCTTTAAAATATATATAATTTTTCAAACTGACCATGTGTCAGCAAACTGTATGAACCCGCCAAAATTGAAACCTTTCCTCCTCAAGCTCCTCACTCTCAACTCACCCTCTTAAAAAACATATTTTTAGTAAGCGGTGGAAAAACTCATATGCTATGAAGCTCAATACTGGAGTGTGTTTTATTAAGGGTCCCTCCCTCCAGAGGTGGCAGCCATGATGACAGAAATAATGTTAATGCTGGTAGGATATTTTTAAGAAATACACATTACCCGTACTGCCACTTACTGTACCTTAATGTTGAAACTGCATGTTCTTTTTAGTGTTGCTTCGTGATACTTTTGGACATGTATTCAGAACAGCCCGACAAAGGCAGTATACAAGATAATTTGTTCCTAAGCTTTTTGGCTTTATTGTGTGCTCTGAAGCCTCTTTCGGGTAAGCCACAGGCCCCATTAGCCATATCTGCTAGGAAAGATATTGGGTTTGCAGAAAGAGAGTCTTGCTTCTACACAGGATCTCCTTGAATATTTTTTCAGGGAAACTTGACTACGCAGTTAAGTCCTTACAAAATAGATTTTACTGAGTCATAACCAGGTTTGGTTTCTTGTAACCTCCTGCTCAGAATTGTTTGAAACAATGAAAGATTATGAATAATATGAATTACAAACAGAAGTTACAGCACAAAACCCATAACTGGGATTGAGATTGCAAAAAAACTGGTAATAAACGTTAACAAATAAGGAAATGAGTTTCTGGGAAATTAAGGCCTATATTGCAATTTTGAGAATCCCTAGTGGTTGGGCTAGAATTAAGTTCCATCCTGGACAAGTTTTGTGATAAGATTTATCTTATTAGTAAATCCTTTAGCTGAATATGAACTCAATTCACAGGGTAATTTTTGATATTCCACTTAAATTCTTAAAGCACTCCAGAATCAGATCTACTCTCTTCTAGAACTGCTATTTCCTCAGAATGTAAAACAAAATCATAACCAGGACCAGGATTCCAAAAGGTAATATTTCTTTCAAGATTTGAGACATTAGGGCTCTTCTATACAGGGAGTTTAGACTGAGTTAGTCTGGTGCGATAATGCATGTGTATACATTCATTAGTGCATTTACTCAGCATTTATCATGAATTCTAGAGTCCTCTTTCAAAGTGTAATAAGTTTGATGCAAACTGAGCTAGTGCAGTCTACTGTTTGTGTGTACGCAGTATTGCCATGCACCACCTTGGCAGTCCTTCAATTGCTATCTCTCAGTGCTTTGCGGGCATCCATTATTGACCTGTCTGCTTACCTGCATGTCCTCCACTGCCCTGGGGTCAAATTGACCAGATATCCCTCCCCCCATTTCAAAACCACTGCAGGACCAGAATACCTATTTATTTCTGGATTTGTATATACTGGCACCACTGCAATATTACTCCAGAAGCCTTACAACAGGTCTCAAGCACCTGCTTGGAGCCATGCTGAGGCCCTAGATCTCTTTGCCATCTGGAGAGAAGCATCAGAACAGGAAGCTCTTGTGGCCAGCCATTGGAATAAAGATGTGCTGACGGACATTGCTGCACAGAGAGATCTTGTAATCAGGTTGCTTGCCTTGGGCTGGAGAGCCTAGGCCTAAGGCAGCCCTGATTACGTGATGAACCCCATCTGAGAAGGATCAGGTGATTCCAATATGAAAGGCAGCAGGGAAGGAGTTGTTGAAAGAGCATCTGAGAGTGCTAGCGGCAGGAAGCTAGGGGAAACTTAGAAAATGGTTGAGAGACTGTGAAAAGCTCCTGCAGGAAAGACTCCAAGACAGAAGAAGCAGCAAGAGTTGTTGTAGGAGGAACATGAGGAGGGCAGGGAAGAGTTATCCCGGAAAAGCCAGGATCTCCTCAGGAGTCAGGACCGTAAAGGTGACAGTGAAAAAAGCCAGCCTGATTCCCAGCCAGAAACCCAGGCTGGGATTGAAGTTGTGGGAACGTGTCAATATCTATCTTCACATTTTATCATACTGTACTGCCATGTCAGCGTCTGTGGCGGGGACCCACAACTGCAGCCATGCTAGGCAGAGGTGAGCTAGGAGCCTTTTTGAGTCTCCAGAACCCACCTCAGTCATCCCACTCTATCTGTTCACATCCTTTCTCCTCCCCCTCCCTGCAAACTTCAAAATGCCATCTGCTCTTGCCAGATAATCTGCTTCTGTCTCATGCTAATGCCCTGGCTATCAAGTTTTCAAGCCCAGGCCATGGAGGGCACATCGACCTATTTTTCCCTTCCCGTCCCCTGACCAAATGCTCCTGGACAGGGCCTTTAACCAATGGCTGAGCATCTGGCTAACCTGGGAGGGAAGAAACTGAGCTCAGGGTGAAATGTTCAGACCTCATTGCTGACTTCTGCCCCCACAAAAAATTGAAACCAATGAAAGGTGAAGTCTGTATCTGAGATTGGAGTGGGGGAAAAGGCCAGACAGCCTGGCAGTGCTCAGAAACAGCGGTGCCATGGCAAAAGGCCCTCTAGAGAAAAGACCAAGGGATGCAGAGGCAACTGCTAGAAGCAGTAAACACTCAGGACACTAATGGGCACACAGACAATGCAGTGCACTCAGCCAGGATGCAGCCATGTTCTGCAGCATCTGGACATTACATGGTACAGGGCACACTAGCATATGTTCCCCACTGTAGTCCCATGTGCTATTCCCCTCCCCAGCTGAGGGCAGCGAGAACCATTGCACTTGGTAGCCCAGCTTTTTTGAGCCACCTTAGGCTGCTGGTAACTTGAAGCCCTGACACTCAATACCAGACGGCTCAAGAACAAGAGGAGGCAGAGGCAAGGTATATACTCACCTGTGAACTGAAGCCTCCACTGTGTCAATTGAAAGCTTTGTTTCATTGTTGTTTAATTAAAGGCTTATTTCTGGTTATACAATACATTGTTTAATAATAAAAATGATTCATTCATGAAGAGTCAGCAATGCATTTTACACAGAATCTATACATTTTGCAAAAGTATAAAGGTTCAGACACAAGGGAAAGGAGTATCACAAAATGCCACTTCTACCATCAGCAAAAGACACTGCACTGTTCACAAGCCATCTTCTCCCCACTCTTCCCCCCCAGGATAACAGGTGGAAACACAACTGAATATTTTCAAACCTGAGACTCAAAGGAAGAGCCATAGTCATCCCTCACAGTACTGCCCTGGCCATTTCTGTTTTCTAGTGGATGCTTTGCTGGCTGCTCAAACTGCTGAGCAAATCTTTCAGTGGCAGTTGACAGGAGTTACGTGAGCTACATAGAGTAGCCACGCCGTCTCCACTATGCTGCACCGGGAAATGCTATGCTTTTTGGGAAGGTGGCTTTATTAAATTGACTTCCGGATCGATTGAGTGGGTCTTCACTTCCGCTCAATAGATCCAGATAAATCGATCCAATGGTGGTGAATTTGCTGCCATCAGTGTAGACATACCCACTGTTTTGTACTCATTGTTAAGGATCTCTCCCTTACACTCACAATTATTATGCAAAATACTACATGCAACTATAACCTTAGGCAAGTTTTTTTTCCCTGTAGCTTCCAACCTATTCCACAGACAGCACCATCTTGGTTTCAGATGACCAAATGCACACTCCACTGTCATTCTATAGCTACTGAGACGGTAGTTAAATAGTTCTTTCCTGCTGTGCAAGTGGCCTGTGAATGGCGTCATTAACCAGGAAAGAAGAGGACAAGCTGGGTCTTTCAGGCTAACTGGAGCACTCTCTGCATTCATTTCCATAGTGATTCTGGTGGCAAGCTGCCCTTTATTCATTAAGACAAATAGAGCTGAGTTCCAAAAAGATCCTAGCATCATGGACCTTTCCAGATCACTCTGCATTTATGTTTGTAAACCCGCCATGGTGGTCAGCCAGCCCTTGGAGCACCATGGAGAAATATCCCTTTCTATTGATAAACTCTGAGCTGTGGTGTAGGGGCAAATGATAGTCACGTGGATTCCATCAGTTGCCCCATACATGTGTGTAAAGCCATCACTAATCTCCAAGATATATAACCTTGTGCATGGCATCACACATCTGCCTGACAATGGGCCCAATAGTTGATCTTCGTGGGCCAAACTGGTTGGCTGGGGACCAGGAACATTCTCGGGTGGCCAGTTTCCAGATGGCAATAGCAATCTGCTTCTCAACGGGTAGGGCACACTGCATGTTGGAATGCTCCTGCTGCAGCTCCAAAAGTAGTTCAGCACAGATCTTTTAAAAAGGCTACCTTTACCATCCTGAAATTCTCTCACCACCGCTGGTCATCCCAGATCTGCAGAATGATCCTTTCCCACTGCTGCACTGAGTGAAGCTGTTCCAGGAACAGCTGCACTAGTAGCCATTGTTCAGTGTCATCCTCGTCAGAAGAGGCTGCTGCTGGAGAAGCCACAGCCATAGTTTTGTATCACTTTTTTTAACACCAATACACAAAGCTATTCAAAGCAGGACGGTTTTATCTGTACTGTGAGGGGCTTAGAATCCAAGTGGGCATTTGAAATAATCATGCACACTTCGGAAATCTAGAGCATCTAACTAGTGACAGGATGCAGACTCTAGGTGAAACTATTGGATTCCATTGTCCATATTCCCTGTAACAAAAGTCAAAGCAATGTGACAAACGCAAATATTTCTCAAGACAATTTACTCTGAACAACGTTCCCCTTATACGTGAACCCTCAGCCTGGGGGGTGGAGGGTCACCACCAGGGGGGAGGTCAACAGGTTTCAAGGGGTCACAATCACTCCTTTTTTGTGTCTAGAGATGGAGGGAATGATCCCAAAGCTTTTTTCTCCTGTAACAGGGGATCATGACATGTAAAAGGTTGAGAATTACCACCTTAATATTAATAGAGGGCTCCCAAGAAACCCCACGAACAATGACCTTACACGTAGCCCAGTATTACTAATCCCAAACATTTTAAAAATCAAGTCATGAGTTTGGCTTAAAAATATGTAGGTTTAAGGTTTTGTTGTTTTTTTAATTTGCCTTCTGATGTGGGTACTTTTTAAATTCATGATTTCAGAGAAAAACCTGAAACTATAAAGGCTAGAAATTAACTTAAAAAAAAAAAAAAACCACATGAAAGCAAAGACTTATAGTCACATGACTCCAGGAACTGGGTCTTTAAAGAAAAACACCAAATATTGTGAGACTCTCAATCAAAAGTGCAGGAGATGTTTATTTCCTCCTTCCCTCAGAATACTGGGAACATTGGGTTCCCTCAGAACAGAGATGCCGCATCTCTTCCTGCTGCAAGCTGGCTCCCACCCCAGTGCAAGTTGTCTTGAGCCTGTTGTTGGCTATGTCTATAAGGAGAGATAGTAAAAATAGGACATTGTATAAAAAATAATGGTAATAATACCTAGCTGTTATATACTGAGTTTGATCAGTAGATCTCAAAGCGCTTTATAATTGAGTTCAATGTCATGATCCCCATTTTACAGATGGGGAAACTCAGGCAGAAAGGGAAAGTGACTTGCCCAGCATCACACAGTGAGCCAGTGGCAAGGAAACAGAACCCAGGATTCCTGAGTCCCAGCCTAGTGCTCTGTCCACTAGACCACACTGCTTCCCTATGATTCATATGGTTTGTTCAAACCTTATTGTACAATGGCACTCTCCAGTTACTGCAGACGGTTAACTAGATAATACATTAACATAACAAAAGATGGAGCCAACAGAATGGTCACTCCGCCCCTCTGTAAATAGTCACATTACATTCTCCTTTGAAAGCTGTCAGACCAGATACTTATGACTTCTAGTTTATTTGGCATTCTTTTGTTGTTGGAATAATTAAAATCAAAGTTCATTGGTTCTTTACAAACAGAAAAGGCTACAGGAAAGACTTCAAATGCATTTGCAAGATGTGAATTTCATTGCAGCTACCATTAATAAGTGCTGTTTTGACATACCTGACTAAAATGATTACATTTTGTTTGCTTTTAAATAGCTACTCAGGGAATCTAGAGAACTTACTTTATTAGCACTCTGATTGATTAGAATTTTTATAGGCAATAAAACTGCCAACACTTTAGAGAGATTTTATTTATTTATTTATTTATTTATTTGGCTTCAAAGCTTATACCTATAATTTATTTGTTGGTCCAATAAGTGGTGTAACATTATCTACCTTGTCTAAATTTATTTATGTTAATACTGAACTGCTTAAAGTGTTACATTAATTTATAACAAGTTGTGAGGCAGCTAACAATTAACAGGAAAACACGAGACTATATATGAGAGAGACACACACAATTCCCCTTTTTAATGAAGTTAGCAGTTGCATACTTTAGCCTTCCAACTCCGATGTTGAGTGTGAATGAGACTGATGACTGAATCTTTCATAGATTCCAAGTGCAGAAGGGACCAATATGATCATCTAGTCTGACCTCCAGCATAAAAGAGGCCATAGATTTTCACCCAGTAATTTCTAAATCAAACCCATAACTGTCACAAGAGACTCATACTAGCATTGAGGTAAAAATAATAGGCACTGCCAGATCTCTATATGGTGATTGCTGAAGTATGGTGAACTCATTTTGGGTCAGAAAGATTGTTTAAAAAACAAAACAAAACCCGTCTCTATACAATGCCTACCACTCTGTCAGCCAAAGGATCACAAGAGCACAAAGTCTGCTAACCCTGTCCTCTTCCACACTTACCATGCCTCATCTTATCCTGACATGCTGGGGAGAGCAGTGGATAAAGTCGTATACCAGCTTTACACCACTCAGGAATTTCCTTCAGGGGAACCTCCAAGTTAGCACAAAGCAGCCCTTTAGTGTGTCCGTGAGGTGCAAGAAGCTGGATGAAGAGACGAGGATCTGCTCCACTCATCTGGAATTATAAAAGCTTTTGTATATGCCAAGATTTCCACTATAGAGGCAATAAAGATTTCCCTTAATAAAGGCAAGTGGCAGCTAGAAGCTACTTGCTGAAAGAGGAAATTCAGGCCTATACAAAACAGCTGCACCTCCACAGAGGTTAGAGGATGGTCTTGTATACATCAGGAAAACTCAGACCTTTAATTCACTACTAGTGCTACCACCAGTGGAGCTGCTGTGGCTCAGCTGTGTTTACCACCAGGTTATCTAACACCACCCAAAGTAGGGTTACGCAACACAACGGTAAGAGTGCAGCGTATTCTGTAAAGACTGGTAAGAAGCTATTAGTCCCAATTTTGTCATTGTAGATGAAGCCCTGCAGTTGGAGAAGGAACTCCTTCAGAGCAAAATGGGTGGAACTGAGGAACCTAGGTACATCCACCCTGCATACTTAGCCTGGGCTATACCTCAGGTTTGAACCCAAGCCCTTCTTCCATCCACACACAAATCAGTCTAACTCAGGTTAGCAAGCACTGAGGACCCAGCTCTGATGACCCTGCCAGGGGGTTGCGTCAGAGCCCAAGTTCTGAGGTAACTTGGGGCCAAGCAACATAGACACAAGGGTCAAGCTGCAGACCTGAATCAATAGGTCTGGGTAATGCATTATGGATGGGTTTGCATGGCTGAGACACCCAAGTCCAGCAGCTGTAAACCCAGGTTTACCAAGCAGTGTGGATGCTCAAGGGCAGGCTTGGAAACATCAAGTCCACAAGCCTAAGTCCCACAGACCTGGGTTTACAATGCACTGTAGACATACCCATTAAGACAAGGAGGAATTTCCTCTCCAGCATCAGTTTGGGAGAGATGATCTAAGGAAGAAGTGTGTTCATGCAGCTGAGTAACAGGACTTCTCAGCCACCCTCCTATGGCTAGCTGATTTACTGAGTGGGATTTAATGCAAGTTCAATGTTTCAGAATTCAAACATCTCTCTCCAGCTGCTCTACTCAAGCATATTTTGTACCTGCTTTTTCATAAAATACAAGATTGGTTTTAATTGAAAGGAGGCATGCATAAGTTACTCTCCCAAGTAACTGACTTGAACCAGTTACATCAGTCTAAATCCATAGAGTGACTTGGGTTTTGCAAGGCCTAGTGGTTAGGCACCCTGCCACCCCATGGAATCCTCTGCCTTGAAGTAAAGCACCCAGATTCCCTATGCAATGCATGGGGAGAGTGAGGTGCTTAAGGATGGGACTCACAGAAACAAACAAGATGAGTGGGGAGCCATCTAGGCTAACCCATAGTAAATGCCAAGGAGTGGTGCAAGACCAAGTCTTGCCCCTCAAAGGTAGTCAGGTGCCTCAGGCCAGGCCAGAGGGTGGTGCCTATCTTCATTTAGGGTTCTCAGCCATCAACCATTTCCTGGAATTAGGAACCTAAACCATGACAAGCCTCACATGAAAAACAAGAGACCCCCTATGACATCCAATAGCCCCCTAGTTAGATATCCTAGCCCTAACCACTGGGCTATAGGCTGCTTCTCTGGCACAATAAATATTTAGTTTATATGAAATTGAACAGCTTTAACAGAAGAGATTTCGAGAGTCCCGCCCGCAAATAGCTTGGGGGGTAGGAGATCTGGGTTCAAGTCTATGCTCCAAATCAGGCAGATTGAGGTTTGAATCCCCACATTCTGGGTGAGTGTTCTAACCATTAGGATGTTAGGTAGCTGAGGACACATGTATGCCCCAGCTATCTTCTGTGCAGGTTAGGTGCTCTCAGAGTATGCCTACTGGATCAGGCCCCACAGGCTAGATAGGCGGGGGGAGGCCTAGTTTGTGAATCCTGCTGGGGCTTAGGTGTGAGCAAGGGCACCATGCCTTTTGGCGGAGGTGGTTTTGCACATGCCCACCGGTGGAAATTTAGGCGCCTGGGGGCCTTTACTGGCATAATCTCAGATACACCTAGGGAATTTAAGCACCTAAAGGGCTATGCAGCAGTTGAGCTGTGAGTTTGAGGACCTCCAGGTGCGTAAAGTGGTGACTAAGTCCCTTAGTGGATCTCATCCCTAGTTCTGCCCAGCTTCCATTCTGCTGTTACTTATCCTCTGCCTTCTTGGACTCCATGACGTTTATTGTGGAGGTGATGTTCTCTCTTTGAGGAGGTAGGTTTCAGAAGTCACAGAATGGACTGGAGCTCTCCGGTTGCTTTTGCTGACAGAGGACCTACATCCTTTCCTTTGAATTTAATAGGATCTTTTCAGCACCAGTTTGACAGTAGTTCCTGTCATCTGAAGATGTTAGTGTGCTCTTGTTGAAATTACTTAGAATACAGAAGATTACTGTACTTTCTCCCACACATCTCATGCATGTACTGTTGCTATCATCTCTTAACTATAGCATCATGGCTTGTCATTTGCGATGCCAACATGGACGGATGTCATACCTGTTAAACAAAAAAAAAAAAAAAAGTCTAAAAGGGCAAACAAGTAGTGAGTATAATTTAAATTTTATACTGCCAAATTTTCTAGCACAAGCTTCTTTGCAGAACCACTCTCTACTGACAGCCAGTCATTTCATATATTAGCACATTCATGAATCAAGTCAAATTCTACTCAAAATTTGACACTATATATACAATCTTGAGCACTTCAATGACACATCCATGACAGAAAAAGTTCATTTAGCCACATCAAAGTGTGTCTATATTTACATTTATCGTGCTTTACAGTTTTCAAAGCCTGTATAAACTTTAACTTATCTACCTACCTATATGTATAAGATGCAGCAAATCTCTTTACCTAAAAAGGAGTGTTCCTCTTTCCCAATTAAAAGACTTGTCAACTGAGCTAAGTGAAATTTTTTCAGCAAATAAGAAATTTGCCAAAAATGCATTTTAAAATGGTTTAAGTCAACATTCAAAATGTTTTGTTCAACCCAAACAAGATTTTTTTCAGTTATCTATTTTGGCAAGAAAAACCTGAAAAAAATTCAATTGCAGTTCAAAATAAAGTGAATGTTGGGAATTTGGCCATCAACGTGGAGGTGGAGGAGAAAACTATTAATCACTCAGCTCTAGTTGTCAACAAGGTTCCAGCAAGGGAGGCACATTGGGTGCATGCATATACACTTGCAGCTAATCCCCAGTGTAGATAAGACTTCATTGACATTGCAGGGGGGCAGGTCAGCATTCAGGGTAGACGGACCAGTGCAAACCCCAAGGGTAGGCAAGGAAAGTAGTGATTTGCACCACCTGAACTCCTGTAAACTGCATCTTTGCTTGGCTGTACCAGTGCAAATCCCTAGCAATCTGTAAAACTAGGTAATCCTCAGTGCAAACAAGGAGTGAGTGTATCTGTTGAGTTAGAATGTTTTCCGAGCAGTTTTCCACTTTTAATGGTTCACCCACCATCTTTTTAAAAAAATTAAGTACCACTTGCAAATTTCTCCTTTTTGTGCACATTTATGGGCCTTAATTGGCTTAAAAATTGGATTCATTGTAAAATAAGTTTTGAATTTGGTTGGTGGAAAGCCACTTGAGGGAAATCAGAAGAGAAAAAAGTTTGGCTGGGTGACGCTGCACAGGAGGGTTAGAGGATGTGAGGTTAAAGCTACTCAGGAATATTTTGGTCAAAATGCTGATTTTTCAAAATGAAACTTCATGGGAACATACCAATTTCAATGAAACTTTGGTCCAGAAAGGTCTCTCAGGTCCAGGATGGAATTGCTAGTCAAAACCAAAGAGCATCCCACCTCTGAACAGCCTAGTGGGTAGGGCTCACCTGGCTGTAGGACACCCAGGTTCAAGTCCCTGGTCTGCCTGATGCAGCTCAGGAACTTGAAGCTGGCACTCCCACATCCCAGATCAGTGTCCTGACCACCAGCCTATTGGCTATTCAGGGATGGGTGAAGTTTGTGTGTGTGTGTGTATTCTTGTGTACAAGACTTCAAAAGGTCTCAGGTTTTGCATCAGGACAAAACTGAACATTTGAAATCAGGAAAAGTTTTTACAAGATGAAAATCATTTCCCACCCAACACTAGTAAGGTTACACTGAAAGTAGGGGTTCTGGTTGGAGTGCAGGGGGGCTCTGATGGTGTGTGCATAAAAGGTCCGGACATCTCCAAGAGTAGGGTTGATGGTGGGGGAAAGGGAGTTTTGCCTGGAATGTGGGGGCTTTACCTGGGCACCCAGTAGCTTCAGCTCTAATTCACCCTTGTTCCAAGGCTTCAGGTTCCCAGTTGCCTCTGAGCCAGGGAGCTCTGCCAGTCCCAGTGCTGTCCCTGGTCTTTCTGGTGTAATTCCCTGAGGACTCCTCCTGCTCTGGTTCTTTGGCTCAATGCCTTCTTGGAGAAGAGACTACAGCTTCCTTTCCTAGGGTTGTGCCACAGTTCAAGTAGGCATCCAGGTACCTGCCCCATTCCACAGAGCCTTCCTTTGTCAGGAAGAAGAACTCATAGCTACCCTTGCCCAGTCTAAAAGCAGTCTATGAGCACAGCAGGGCCACTAGATAGATAACTCCACCTGACTAGCTGAGGAAGTCAGGCAAGCCTGATATTAAGCTTAACAGCAAGATTGGATGTCTGGCTGCTCAATACACATGCCCACAGCTGTGATCTCTCTTGTACCTGCCTCATTTCCAGCCTTGTTCAGTTCTTGAATCCAGCTCTGATCACTCGGCTTGACCATCCTTGCTCCAACCAGTAGGCCTGACCAACCAGATTCCAATTCATGGCAACCTCAGTCCTTGGACTCACATGCATCAACCCCTTGGTTCAGGGGCACCACACCCTCTTTCTTGGGTATGCTGGGATTCAGGCAGGCTTTTGCAGCCCCCCCAGTCTTTTCTGATTCTGGTTCCCATTTCAGGGAGCCTCGCTCCTGACTTGATACTTCCCCAGTATTGCCAATCCCAAACATTCAAAAATCATGAGTCAGGCTCACCAAAAGTCATGAGATTGGCTTTATAATCATGAGATTATGCAAACGTAATAGATTTGGTGTTTTTATTTGCCTCTGCTTTGCCTTTAGGGTACACTCAGGTCACATTTTGAAGCTTTCTCCAGAGCTACGAGTGCTAGAAATTTACTTTTTCTTTAAGAATGAAGGCTGAAATCATCACATATCCACTTGACTCTAGGAGCTGGGGCTTTAAGGAAAACAATAATTATCATGATGCTCCTGACGAAACCATGAGAGTTGGCAACAGGGCTTGTAATTCTCCTCTCCTCCTGGCAGTCACCTTACAGCTGAGTTTTATCATGTTAAGAGGGAAGCTACCTGATTAACACCTGGCCCCATTACCAAGCTAGTTTGCTGCTCCTTTGAATACTTATTTCCTTAAAGGGGCCATGTCAAAGGAATGGGGTTGGCTGGTGCCAAGCTCCATGCCCCCTTAAAGGGGACAGATCAGCCTGTTACAGTGTACCACTTCCATCAACCTCATGTACCACATCTGAGGAATCCCTGTCCTACATCATAGATACAGAAATAGTTTGTTCTTGCTTGCCCATTGCTGGTTTATATAATTTATTTAAAAAACCACCAGCCAAAGTTTTGGCTTGTTATTAACAACTGTTCTAGGCAACTACCTTGAGAGAGAGAGAGACGAGCTAAAGATAGATCATAGTCCCCATAATAAGCAAAGGAAGGTATTTAACTCCAGTCATTCATAACCATGCCAACCCCAGTTAAACATTAAATGTATTTCAGTTCAGTTGTAGTTTACTAGGTTACATGCAGCATTTTAAAATGATCATATATGCATTACTCACAAAATCAGGCTCGGTTTTTTTTTTAATTCAGGCTAATTTAACTCAGGCCAACACACTGAGCCTCATGACACACTCCAGGTAGCCTACGTTGTGCATGTTAGGACTTGGAGCATGTTGAATGAGTAATTCATTCAAAGCTTGCTCTGAGAATATGTGGGGCTGCTTATAGCTGTGTGATTGACTTAGATGCCCTTTGCAACTTCCCAGTCATTCATGAAGAAAATGGTGCGATCTATTTTAAGCACTGTCATCTCAGTGAATTACAAGCTATGCTAAAGACCTGTAGCACAGGCATATTCAGAGGTTTCATACTATTATCAGAAGCCATGAAGCTTTGATAATTATTTTCACTTTTCACCTGCTCTACCAAAGCAGCTGTAGGATTAATTTCGTGCCAAGACTGAATTCCCCAAGGTAGCAGAAGCATTGATCGCACATCCTGCAGCTCATTCACACAATCTAGAGGGCTGGAGGAAAACAGAGCACTGCGGCAGCATAATTATGCAGTTTGTCTGCCATGCCAATGGTAGCATTGGGTAAAATCCTGTATCATGATTCCAAAAATACAAGCCCTCCCTTTTTTTAAATTTTACTTTAAAAAAAAATGTAAGAGATGATCATAGCAACAGAGACAGGGTGATACCTGATGATTCTGGATTGTTGCAAGATTCAGCTAAAGCTGTACTCCCATGATTTATGGTGTACCAGGCTATATGTCCTTATAAGAAAATTTAAGTGCCTTTGTAAACAGTAGAGTAAACTGCAGTCCTTGGCTTAGACCAAGATAAGTGATTTCCATTTCTGCTTTGCCCCCCCTAGCCTGAGAGTATGCTAGGATTTGATGGAATTGCTGGTGACAAAAATCTTATCTGAAGCAGAGTTAAGTCCAACATGTGAAATTAAAACCAAGAGGTTTATCAAGAAATATGGCTGAGAAATGGCTTTCTAAACCATCCATTTTTTGAGGAATATAATGGAACATCATACTGGTCTCATCAGCACAGCCTCAGTAAGGAAGAACTCAATCATTTCTGCTGCGCAACTGACTCAGATATGCTGGGGCAAATCATCCAGTAGCAAACAACGATTATTGTGGTAAGAGTCACATTTCTCTTTACTTTTCTCCTGAAATAAAAAGTCCAATGGCCAAAACAGACCAGATTCAGGTTGCCTATGAGTGTCTCCAACAGATTCTGGGCATGTCACTTAATTTAACTGAGACAAAAGGAAGCTATCTGTAAAATTGGTGTAAATACTTCACAGGGATGTTCTTCATGCAAGTCACTGCATTGTATCATGCTTACATGCTCATTAACTCTTAGCACAATTAGCAAAATTTTGCTCCATAAAGATACAATAAACTGTCAGGAATGATTTTATATTCTTTTCACTACATCCTCTTACTGGGATCTGTGTGAAGTGTAATACTGCCCTTAAGGTCACCTTAGATGCATCAAAAAGACAGATAACATTAGACAAGTGTATCCACCTTTCAAAACTCTTGGGCATTATGATTATGCCAGGGAGTTTTACTTCCTGAGATAAATATTGCTGCCCCTTTTCCAACCTGAATAGCTAATCAAAGTTTAGGGCCATGGGGATTTAGGTGGAATTAGAAATTGATAGAGTGTCATTTTCTTTGATGCAATCCTGTTTATTTACAGGGAATGCACAAAGTCTGGTTTCTTTGAATGTAGGTGGAACCAAAAACAAGAGGAGCAGTTTCTTAGCTTTCAGCCCCAAGCCCCTGTAGCCCACATCAGACAAAATCTCTCTAGCTTTTAACAGGGCCACCCCTACTTATAGGCTGCTGCCTGGCTTTCTTGTTTTTTTACCTCTGCCTCTCTCTCTATTCTTGGGCAGTATCTACACTACAAAATTATGTCAACTTAAGTTATATTAGCATACAGCCGCCGTAGTTATTACATCGCTTGTGCGTGTGCATGCTATACTTGGATTGGCAGAGCACATCTTCCCCAGGACACTTATATTGATTCAGAGTGCAGTGGGTAGATATCCCACGAGGAGAATGGGTTCAACTTCCCATAATGTAGTATTCTGCATCCCATAATATTTTGTGCCTCCTTTCAAAGTCCCCACAAATCCACGTTCCTCCTTACTGTCCACCATTTTTGACAAAAAGCCTGGATCCTGCACAGCTCTGCACTACTGTTGAGCATTGCAAGCACGGGGCACCTGATCCTGCAATATTTGCAGAGCTGCAGGGCACCTGATGGTTCTTTGGAGGCTAGATTGCTGTGGGACATAGAAAGAAACAATTCAAGGTTGTTGGTGATGTTAGCGGAGCAGCTGCAGATGGTGGAGCAGGTCTTTTGGCCCGAGAAACAAACACTGACTGCTGGGTTCACATCATAATGCAGGTTTGGGATGAGAAGCCATGGCTGCAGAACTTTCAGATGCACAAGGCCACATTCCTGGAGCTGTGCCAAACTCACCCAGCCCACCAGCACAAGGACACCAAAATGAGAGCTGTGCTGATAGCAAAGCAGCAAGGGGCTATGACACTCTGGAAACTTGCAACACCAGATTGCTAGGGGTCAGCTGGCAAATCCACAGAAAGGGCTGTTGAGATGCAAATCTGCAGAGGTATTAGGGCTCATCTTCTGCAGCATAGCTTCAGCGGTACAGTTGTGCTGCTGTAAGAGCACTTGTGTAGCTGCGTTATGTCAATGGGAGAGAGCACGTCTCCCACTGAAATAGTGCTGGCCCCACAAGCGCTTGTACTGGCAAAACTTACGTCGCTCAGGGAGGGCCACATTCCTGAGCGACAAAATTGTCAGCGTAAGGGCTAATGTGGACAAGGCCTTAATCACCTCCTGCTACACCGGACTGACTCTGGGCAATGTGCAGGAGATAGTGGATGGTTTTGTAACAACGGGCTTCCTGAATTGTGGAGGGGTGATAAACAGCTCACCTATTTCTATTTTAGCCCCAGACCACCCTGTGACAGAGTACATCCATAGAAAGGGCTTCTTTTCTATAGTTAAAAGTTCCAGAGGGGTAGCCCTGTTAGTCTGTATACAGCAAAAGCAACGAGTCCTGTAGCACCTTAAAGACTAACAAATTTCTGCAACCCATGAAATATTATGCCCGCAGAAATTTGTTAGTCTTTAAAGATGCTACAGGACTCTTGTTGTTTTTGCTATGGTTATGCAAGCGCTTGTGGATCAGTGGTCACTTTATTGAGATCAGTGTGGGCTGGTCAGGGTAGGTGTATGATAAGCGCATCTTTAAGAACACAGGGCTGTTCAAAAAGCTGCAAAGCAGGGACTTTATTTCCTGACTGGCGGATTACTATTGGGAATATTGAAATGCCAGTAATGATTCCCAGAGACCCAGCCTCACTCTTGTTCCCATGGCTCATGAATCCAGACACTGCCCCCCTTGACAGCACCAAGGAGGGCTTCAACTACAGGCTGAGCAGGTGCAGAATGACAGTTGAAGGGGCCTTTGGTCATATGAAGGATCACTGGTGTTGTCTAGTTATGATATTCGACCTCAGTGAAAAAAATATCCCTCTGATCGCAAAGCAGCTACAGTGTGCTGCATAATATCTGAGAAGCAAAGGGGGAAGTTTTTACCACAGTAGAGGACAGCAGTGGAGCGACTCTCTGCTGAATTTGACCAGCCAAATACAAGGGATATAAGAAGAGCTCAGCTCCACGCTACATGGCTCAGGGAGACTTGAAAGACCATTTTAATAATGAGCCATAGTAGGGGGGGTTGCTGTAGTGTGCTCTATCTGGCTTTACTCTTTTGCAGCTCAGTCTGAACCTTGTAGTGAGTAGTGTGAATGTAGTAATATAACTTTGCCAATGCATCTATTAATATTGTCTGTGAATGCTGTTATGGGTTCTGTGACAAAATGAAATAACAGGAAATTGGTAAGTGTCAGACCTGCTCAGCACCCGCCAGCCTATGTTGTGAACTAACCAAGACACATTATGGTCCCCCAAAAAATTAGAATTTGATTATGTAACCTGGCAAATAATTAATTAAGAGAACACAACTTACGAAGGGGAAAGAAGAGTCATTTCCATTTCAGGTAGACGTACGCCAACCACGTCTGTCACAGGTCAGTGTGTGTGTAGCTGTGATTGTCTTTAATGTCACCCAGTGTGGAGTGGTAGAGGTAGTGCAATGGCCTTTGATGCCATTTGGAATGTTGAGGGGGCTGTATGGAGGTCCTGATGTTGAGTTGTCTCCAAGCCGCAGCGGGAGGAGAGCATGGGATTCTTGGACCTTCAGGTCTACCAGAGTCTGCAGAATCTCTGTTTGCTGCCTGAGAGGCCCCATTATGTCGTGGTGCATCTCCCTCTCCTTTTCCTGCTTGGACTTTCTCTATGCTCTTTGCAAGGATCATCCTCCTGGTCTCATTCTCTAATGCCACCCAAGCTTGCAGCATCTTCTGGAACAGGTCATCCCAAGTCCTCTTATTCCTCCTCCTTATCTGGCTGAGACATTCCATGGGTGTGCAGGACGGACCCTCAAGGCCACAGTACCAGCAGCTGCAGATACAGCTACCACTGTCATTGGGTGTTGTATTCATGACAGAAATCAAAATTTAGGATACTGAACTCACTCCCCTTGATCCTAGAAAATTGTAAGCACTACATTCACTTCTCCTTGGGATTGAGACAGCACAGCACCAGCCATGGTGAGTATGGCCCTTGGAGGCAAGGGTTGGGGAAATGAGGGGCAGGAAGGGGAAGAGATAGGTCATAGACATGAGCGTTGTGTATAGACCAATGGAACTGAATACCGTCACCATTGTCCACAGATGGTGAGGATTTTAGTGGATCTCACTCCCCAGGGTAAACAGAGGCAGAGAGAGCACAGCTGTTGCTGGCATCCCAGTATTGCCGCAGCCCATATGCTGCTAGCCTGTGTACTGCACTGATGTCTGCTGAAGTAGTTGCAGAGTGGCATGGCAAAGTATCCTACTGTGGTGGAAGAAACAAGGCTGCCCTTTCCAGAAACCTTCAGCAGAGGATTGCAGAGCACCTCCAGGAAAGTTTCACTGAGATCTCTATGGAGGATTCACAGGACATTCCAGTGCACGTATACAAACTGCTCCGTGTGGCCTCTTCTGCCAGCTCTAGAGAGGAATGAAAAGCAAACAGCAACTCTCTCTCTCAGTTTCATTACTTCTTCTAGCACAAGTTTAAAAAAAATTAGAGTAAATCAACAGGTTCCTTCCCCTGCATCAAATTCACCTGGGCTCAACTATCAGGACTGGCTGGATTCAAACATGTCCTGGCTTGCTGTGCAGCTGGATACCTTGTCTCCCATACTCTTCCTCATCCATCTCCTCATTGTTCATGGCAGGAGCCTGACTTGGACTTTTACAAAGTATCCATGAGGCTCTTGGGAGTAGTGGTGGGGTCTCTGCCAAGCAGCTCATTCTCTAACGCTACCCAAACTTCCAGCATCTCCTAGAGCTCTTTGTGAAAGTGGTAAGTCTGCTGCTCCGCACCAGATCAATTGTGGGCCTCCCTGCCTTCTGGTACACACCCTTGGCTTTCACACGGCACTGCTGCTGATCCCTCTTGTAGTCTGCTTGAGGCATGGAGGAGAGAATCTGCTTGTAGATGTCAACATTTCTACAGCTGGATTGGAGTTGTGCCTGCACAGCCTCTTTTGCAGACAGACCCAGGAGTTCTGACATCTCCCATGTACTCCAGGCAGGAGCATGTCTGTAGCATGTGTGCAGCTGACCATGCCGGCTATAACAATGGAGAGTTGCTAAATGTGCTTTTCAAGCTGGGCACCCAGGAAAAGGAATTTCAAAAATTTACCAAGCTTTAAAGGGGAGATTCAGCTTCCTGTCCACTTAGCCCCTGGGCAGCGGAGTCCACAACAGTGACCAGAGCGGTCGGTGTGGGGGATTGTGGGACAGCTCCTGGAGGCCAGTAAAAATCGATGAAAGTAATGCAATGTCTGCACTGACACGGTCGACCAAACTACAATGAGCTTGAGTCTACACCATTCAGGAAGGTGGTAAGACAGCATAGCGAGGCAGTTACATCAGCAGGAGTGAAACAAGTGTAGACAAATCCACAGCTAGGTTGATGTAAGCTGCCTTGCTTCAACCTAACCATGTAGTGTACACCAAACCTCAGCATCTCTGTTCTGCCTTCCTTCATCCTGCCCTGCCTCCTCTCCCTCCCACTCCCATCAGACCAATACCCAATGGAACGGTCTGCTAGTTCCTGGGCAGACTATGGGTATGTCTACACAGCAGCTGGGTGGTGTGATTCCCAGAACAGGTAGACAGACTTGAGCTAAGTCAGCGTGAGCTAGTATGCTAAAAATAGCATTCCATACCAATGCTCTAACCAGCCTTGTGTTTAATATGTCAACTTAGTTTACAGTGGAACTGTGAGTCTGTCTAAACTCAAAAACCCCTTTTTTAAAAAGTGATTGCCACTGAATGACCATAGGCAGCTTATTACAGGTAGCATTTCTGTTTACTCTACTTTAGAAATAGAGACACTCAGGGAGACTTCTGCATTGATAGGGGAAGAGCTTTCAGTAAATCACAGCCACAGTGTACCAATAGTAAAAACCAGAAACTGTGTTTCTATGCTTGCTTGAAATCAGAAATAAGGGATCATCTAGTTCAGCCCCATGAAGCTGAATTGGCAAAGCTGCAGCAGGAAGGATCCCTGAAAGGTGTTTGTCTAACCTGTTCTTCAAAACTTCCGGTAACAGGGACTCCACAACAGATGTGTCCTTAGAAACCTATTCTTGTGCTTAACTATCCTTGTAGTTATTTTTTTTTGGTTTTTTGTTTTTTAAATACATCTAACCTAAACCTCTCTTGCTGCAAGTTAAGCAGATTATTTTTTGTCCTCCCTGAATGGACATGGAAAACTGGTCAATCCTCTTTATAACAGCCCTTAACATATCTGAAGACTTACCAAGTCCCCCCTCAGTCTTTTCTCAAGTCTAAACATGCGGAGTTTTTATTTTTAAACTAGACCTATTAGGAAAGATTTTCTAAACCTTTTATCATTTTTGTGGATTTCCTCTGGACTCTCTCTAATTTGTTCACATCTTTCTTTAAGTGCAGTGCCCAGAACTGGATACAGTATTCCAGCCGATGCTCATCAGTACTGAGTAGAGCAGAACAATTACCTCCCATGTCTTAAATACAGCACTCCTGTTAATACAACCCAGAATGAGGTTTTTTTGCAACTGTATCATGTTGTTGACGACTCATACTTAATTTGTGATCCACTATAACACCTAGATACTTTCCAGTTGTACTACTGCCTATCCAGTTGTTCCTAAATTTGTAGTTGTGCATTTGATTTTTCCTGCCAAATTGTAGTACTTCACACTTGTCTTTATTGAATTGCATCTTGTTGATTTCAGACCAATTCTCCAATTTGACAAGGTCATTGATTTTTAATCCTGTCCTCCAAAGTGCTTGCAATCCCTCCCAATTTGGTGTCAACTGCAAATTTTATAAACATGTGCTACTCTATTAGCCAAGTCATTAATGAAAATACAGACTAGTACCAGACCAGAGACAGACCCTTGTGAGACCCCACTAAATATGTCTCCCCCAGTTTGACAGCAAACCATTGATAACTACTCTGAGTAAAGTCTGTCAATTAGTTGTACACCCACTTTATAGTAATTTAATCTAAGACACATTCCTCTAGTTCGCTTATGAGATTGTCATGTGGGACTGCATCAAGAGCCTTACTAAAAATCAAAGTATCATGTTTACAGCTTCTCCCCCTCACCCTCCATTGGGCCAGTAATCCTCTCAAAGAAGGAAATTAGATTTGGTAGGCTTTGTTCTTGACAAATCTATATTGGTTATTACTTACAATCATGTTATCCTCCAGGTGCTTACAAAAATGGATTGCTTCATATGTTCCAGTATCTCTCTAGGTATTCAAGTTAGGCTGATTGGTCTATAGTTCCGCAGGTCCTTTGTTTCTCTTTTTAAAGATAGGTATTATGTTTGCCCTTCTGCAGGACCTCACTCAACCTTCAAGAGTTCTCCAAGATAATCGCTAACAGCACCAAGATTAAGGAACTAGCTGAAGCAAATACCCATTTCATCAGGCCCTGCCAAACCAAATACATTTATCTAAATATTCTTTAATCTGTTTTTCCTCCCCCCCAATTTTGGTTTGTATTCTACCCCCTTGTAATTAATATTTATTGTGTCAAGCATCTGGTCACAGTTTACCTTTTTAGCCAAGACTAAAGCAAAATGTGTATTAGACACCTCAGCCTTCTTGATGTCATCTGTTATGAGCTGTCCTCTCATTAAGTAGAGGAACTACACCTTGTCTCTTGCTAGGTGTAACTCATTTTGTACCAGAGCCTCTGATTTTGTCTCTACATCCTTGCATGTTTCTTTTGTATTCCTCCTTAGCAATTTGTCCACGTTTCCATTTTTGATTTTCAGGTTATTTAAGAGCTCCTGATAGAGCCTTATTGGCCTCTTACTATTCTTCCTATCTTTCCTTCCCATTGGGAAAGTTTGCTATTATGTCTTTAATATGGTCTTTGAGAAACTGCCAGCTCTCCTAAACTCTTCCCCCCACCCCCATCTCTTAGAATTTCTTCCCTTGGGACCTTACCTGCAAGTTCTGAATTTGCTGAAGTCTTGATTTTTTTGAAGTCCATTGTGTCCTTATTCTGCTGTTCACACTCCTTCCTTTCCTTAGAATCATGACATTGTCATTTCATGATCACTGTCACCCAAATTGCCTTCCACCTTCAGATTTGCAAACAATTCCTCCCCGTCAGTCAGAATAAAGTCTAAAATGGCTGTCCTCCTGGTTACTTCCTTCGCTTTCTGAAACAAAAAGTTGTTCCCAGTACATTCCAAGAATGTGTGTGACATTGTGTTTTGCTGTATTACTTTTCCATCAGATATCTGGGTAGTTAAGTCCCGCTCCCCCCATTACTACCACAGGTCTTGTTTTGGATATTTCTCATTTCTAAATATCACTGTTGTGGGGTAAGCCTTCTCTATTTGGGGGTGAAGGTGGTAGGGGGCATCCATGCAAGCAATCTACCAGACTGGTCCCCTCTCGGCCATATGTCTCAAGGGTCCGAGTCAGGGTGGCTGCCTCTAGTGGCAGGGCAGCACGGCTGGCCCAATAAGTAGTCACCCTCAGGTCAGAGCGGGACAAGCAAACAGTCTGTAGCCCTGGCCCTCAGGCAGGGAGGGGAAGCAAACAGTCTGTAGCTATGGCAGGGAATTGTGCACCTCTGCAGTCTGAAGCTCAGATACGGGGTTGCTGTCACCCCAAGGAGGGTAGCAGAGGCTAAGGGAACATGGGCCCACCCAACTCCACTGCATCCCAGCCCAGGGTCCTGTTCATGACAGGGATGGTCCCCACCCCAGTCAGCAGGGATCACACCTCAAAACACTGACCTGCTGCAGGGGGGAGATACCACTCACCATCCGCCGGGCCACTTCCTGGGTCTCCTGCTGCTGTCATCCAGATCTCGTCATGGCCTTAGGGTCCACTGGTGTCAGTAGATCCCTTAGCATCTGACTCCAGGCAGTCAGCTGTGGGCAGCAGGTTTCCAGTCATGTCTGTTTCCTTCAGCTGGGGGCTGAAGTGGCTTCCTGCTTGGAGCCTCCACCAAGCAACCTCCCTCAGTGGTCTACCTGGAATGAGCTGAGCTGTTTTTATACTAGGATAGCAGTTGGAGCATGCCCAGCAGAGCCTGGAGTGGCGGGTGGTACTTCCACCACCCATAGTGTGTGGTTAACTCTTAGTGCAGGGTAAGCCCAACCCATCACAATCACTAAAACTAGTACATTAAGGACCTGATCTTGCAAGGTATTGAATATCTTGAGACCCATACATGCCTAGGGTAGCCCACTTCAAAAAGCCAAGGTCAGGGCAGGTTGTGTAAAGGAGAGCAGATTCTCCAAAACTGGCAGCTAACACTACAGTTACATTCAACAAGTCACAAACAAAGTGTTCCTGATTCTCCACAGTGGTTATCAAGAAGCTAATACAAGAAAGTTACACAATCCTTTTTATTGCATTTCAGTCTCTGGCTTCCAATCAGCTACTAGGTCCAGTAAAGAGAAGTTATTTAAACGTCTATTCCCTGTACAAAAAAAGTTTTCCTGATCCCCAAAAGGTCAGCCACATATCAGATCAATAATGGTCTGGATCTTACTCAAAATATCACGCTGCCAGCCAATCCTTTGTAACTAAAAGTAAAGGTTTATTATAAAAGGAAAGAAAAACAAGTGAGAGCTGTTTTATGATCAAAGCAATCAGATACTTACAAATGACTTCAAAGTCCATATATGCCAGATTCTTATAATTATTGTGGCGATTGCAGGTTTGTACAGTTCCTCTGGAGTACATCCAGTACATGGATGGGTCTCAGTCCTTTGTTTCACAGCTAGATCAACTATTCTACATCTGAAGGGGTAGGAAGCAGGAATGAGGACAAAATGGAGATGGTAAAGCTGCATTTTATAGTTTCTGCCATGTGGCTTGTAAGTCATGTATTTCAAACACAAGCTCCTAGAAGATAAGCAGGAAAAAAGCTCTTTGAGTGCCTGTCCATAGGCATGTCCCTACATGTCCTGATGATTCTTAGGCATAGTCCTGCCTCTGGCTTCTCTCTGGGCTCATTGTATCGCTGATGGCCCCTTGCGTCATCAGTGCTGACCTGAACCTGCCTGGAGGATGTAACCCAGTAGCACAGCACAAGCTTTTGGATCCAAATATCATGTACACAAACATTATCCTACTTAGCAAACTGTAACCTTTCCAATGGTACCAGACATGGCATATCTTGTAAGAATCATTGCAATCTTGTCATATTGGTATTAAATTATAAATGGTCACTCATATTCCAGACAGCACCATACCTTTCTATTGCAGGTATGGGCCCAAAGAAAGGAACTGCTCTTCACAAAGGAAATGTCAAAAGTATTGTTCTTTTAATGCCATTGCTTAATAGCTTTTTTAAAAGGCTAATTGCAGTTGTTTTTGGATATAAGGGCCATTTTTATCCAGGCACGTCAAATTTAGTGGGGAGCAGGGAGTGCTGAGTTCACATAACTAGTTTTAGGCCTTTTAATTCAAGGTAGGACTTAAACAAACAAACACACCACACCACACCACACTTACTTCCATTTTCTAGGACAAATGTGTTATGAATATGGAATTCATAAAACAGAGCTACCAGAATCTTGCAGGAAAACTGGAGTCTATTGTGGCATTTTTGCTGATGGAGAACTTATTCAACTCATTATTTGTTTTGTCCCTGTATAAAACAGGGAACTGAACAGTGCCCCTGCCCTTAAGAGCTTACAATAAGCCCAATTTGCAATAGGGCTTCATGTAGACAGAATGGTGTGCCTATGTGGATTTGTTGCAGGATCAGAGCCTAAAGAGACAAACAGAAGCACAGGAGACCATCTTGGAACAACTTTCACTATTTGAATTTTAAATTCATGGGTGGGTAGTGCCAGTTTTATTGGTGTGGGCTCTTTTGTGGAAGTAGTGAGTTCAGAAAAGATTTCAAATAAGAGGAGGGCCCCTGGTATTTTGAGAGACAATGGACATTCTGGAAGTAAATATAAAATCACCACTGACAAAAAAATTGCAGATAAAGGTTGGCAGAGTGGTAAATAATGAGGATAGAATACAGTAAAAATGCAGAGATTTAAAAGATCAAAATCAAAACAAATGTTTCAATTGATCCAAACCAACATTTTCAGTTTTTGAAAATTTAAGAATGAATTTTCATCCCAATTTTTTGGGATCTCAAATTTTTTTTTTCCTATCCTAGAAAAAACACATTTCCCACCCAGCTCTACAGAAGACTAGTAAGTAGGAGTAGGGAGGTGATTTTACCTCTGTATAGGTCACTGGTGAAACTGATGCTAGAACACTGCAGTTGTGGTGTCCATGTTTTTTTGAAAAAAAGGATGTTGCAAATTGGTGATGGTGTAAGAAAGCCACAAAAATGATGTGAGGACTGGAGAAAATGCCTTACAGGGAGAAAAAAAGAGCTCAATCTTTTTAGTTGACCAAAAGACTGAGAAGTGACTTGATTAGAATAAGTACCTTCCCAGAGAGAATACATCAGGTAATAAAAGGTTTTCTCTACACTAGATCGAGGACATAACAAGAACCAATGGCTGGAAGCTAAAGCCAAACAAATTCAAATTAGAAATAAGACACAAAATTTTAACAATGAGGGCGATTAACCATTGGAACCAATGACCAAGTGAAGTGGTGAATTTGTCTCTGGCCATCTTCAAGATCAAGACCGACTGCCTATCTGAAAGTTGTGTCCAATGAAAACAAATGAGGCTCAATAAAGGGGTAACAGAGTGAAATTTAATGACCTATATTATACAGGAGGTCAGACTATGGTCCAAAGATCCCTTCTGGCCTGAAAAATCTAGGACATTATCCAGTAATAGGGGGCAGAATGGCAAAACAAAAAAAGAGTAGGAGGAGGAAACTGATGGAGATGAAGTTGTATTCATTGCCAGAACTAAATGGAAATAGGCCAGAGACAAGAGTGGTACAAAATTGAGGAATAATCTTGAGTATCCATAGCTCTGATTTTATTGCCTGACTTTATCTTAATTGTATTCCTCAAATAGGAGGATATTTGTGGTTATTGAAGAGTTAGATAGTTTCAATATAACAATTTTGCTGTGATCTTTATAGAATTCTCTTGGTAGCACTTGCTGTCATTAGGGTTACATGGGGATTTCCATTATAACCTCTTTTTATGCTTATAACTTTCAGAAGAATTCTCCTTTTCAGTTGAAGTTTATGCTTGGTCTCGAAAGATTTTTTTTAAATGATTAATCAAATATGTTGTCCCATCTTTAGTTGAAATTCTGGAAAAAATATTCTGCTGTTAAAAGATTTTTTTGTTTTGGACCCACAATTTAAAAAGCTGAACTTTCCTAATGGCTGAGTCAAAGAGAACTAGCCTCCTGGCCATTTTGCTCAATGACAAACAAAGAGCCATTTTGAGAATATTTGAAGAATAAAATGTTCACTCTATTTAGAGTTAAACTATTAATGTTATACAGGAACAGTTGTGCATTGTTATTTTACTGGAGTTGCATAGCAAAGTATGCAACCTTACAATCCTGGAATTAAAGTTAAAGCAGTAGATACTATGCACTTTGGAGCAGAGATCATCTTATTTTATGTCCAAACAGCTATCAGTACAATGGAGTACCAACTGTCATTGGGATGTAGAGATCTAATGCAATACAAACAAAAGATACTTATTTTAATTTCTGTTCCTTACAGAAATCTGTAGTGGAAGAGAGAAGGCTGTGTTCTCCTATTTCTTTATGATGTATAAAGGAGCTCTGCAAGGTTTCCCATTTTTGTTGGAGTGTTAACTCTCTGGAGGCAGAGCCTGTTTCCATATTTCTACAATGCCCCATACAATAAGGCTTCAATCCTGACTGTGACCTTTGGATGCCATAATAGTCATTTTGTTTTGCTTTATATTAGAACTTAAATCATTGTCCCGCCCTTATTCATGCAAGACCATAATCAGATGAAGAGTTAATACAGTTCAGGTTTATGACAGACACCAAGAAAGTGAAATCTGAATTAGAGGGAAGAGATTTTTATTCAGAGTGCTTAGAAGTGTTTATTTTGTTAACACATTTAACACGAACAAGTGAGAAACACTTAAGTCTAAGACTGTCATTGTTAAAGATTCAAGACCCTGTGAAAGCAGCAAGTTCAAGTGGTCTCATGAAGAAGTACAAGACCAATTCTGGATATTATGTAGGATTCAGTCAGCAGCATTGCAAGTGTTCTGTGCATGAAGTTCAGTTGCCACGGTTAGTATGTGTTTAAAGTGTTAAATAAAAATAAGTGACCATACCCATGCTGGTTTGAATTAGTCCTCCCTAAAATATTTCTAGTGAGCTTTAATACTACGCAATTTATACTGAGATATCTTTAACCTACAGCAAGAAGACACAATGACTCAAGTGTCTATTGAAGGCCCTGGGACCAGTACAAACAGCCAGTTGAAGATATTAGAAAACAGTAGCATTTTAAATGAGATACGTAATGTAACCTACCTGGCTCTGTGACTTCCTGGTCTCACTAATCTATAGATGCCTCTGCTTCTGTTTAATCACTTACAAATTCAGATTTTAAGATCAAAAAGGATTAAGATGATCACCTAATATGACCTCTTGAATAACACAGGTCATAGAATTTCACCAAGCAATTTCTGCATGAAGCCCATAACCATCAAACCTGTAAGCAACCAGAAGGTCATTGTTCTAGAACTATAGCGAATGCAGTTCACTCCATTTAGAAAGCAATTACTCTTAATAAAATCAGTCTTTTGACAAATTAGTAATTAATGTGCAGCTGTTTGATTAATAAACTCTATAGTTTAAGAACATAGACTATCTCAAGGTCAAATTTTACTATATCAGGATAAATAATGGGTTTGTAAGATAGCTTATTCATTTTATCAGCCTTCTAGGGGAGTGCAGCTCACCCAAAAGGTCTTCAGTTCTTGAGCTTGCTTTTCCCCTTGTAGGCTGGCAGCTCAGCCCAGCAGGGGCATCACGGCCCTTCCTCGAGCCCAGGCTCCAAGGAAGGCCCCAGTGCCTGGCTCCAAAGAGAGAGAAAGTTAGCAGGTTCACACAAGTCTTCAGCCCCCAGCCCCAAAGCAGGGCAGAGCTGGCAAAGCAGTGTGCAAGCACAATGCTCAATATCCTTTGCGATGGCACGTTCAGAGGAGAAAAGCATGCCCAGGATGACTAGGGAAGGGAGATGCAGGCTCACCCAGCTCCACTGCATCCCAGCCCAGGGCCCTATCAGTGGCAAAGGGGTTCTGCCACTGGGTTCCAGCCACAACACACCAAGACTGGTGCAACCACAAGCTCAGCCAAACTGTAGTCAGCTGCCCCTGGGCTACTTCCTCCCACCCTGAACCCAGGTACCTGGAGCCAGGGGTCTCCCTCCAAGTCACTGGGGTAGATAGCAAGCAGCAGTCCCACTAGTCCCTCCCCATTGGCAGGTCCAGGAACTCCTCAGGGCCATGAGCAGGCAGCAGCTCCCCCAGATCCCAGGGGGTCCTCCGGCACACAGGGCTCCAACAGGTCCCAGGCAACGGGCAGCTCCTCTAGGTCATGGCTAGCCTCGGGGGGGGGGGGTCCCAGTCAACAGACTCCAGTAGCCCTTCCCCATCACTAGGGCTTAGCAGGCCATTGAAACTCTGGTCAGTGGAAGGCTTGCTCTGCACAGCCATGAGGCCTGAATCAGACCTAGACTGCAGCCTTCGCAAAGAAACATCCTTCTCTATCAGCAGCTTCCCTCTAACTGAGCACTTCGGCCGGCCTTTTATACTTCCCCTTCCTGTCCTGGCCCCGCCACTCTGCTCCCAGGGTCTGTGGCTTGCAGTGTCCTGATCAGCCCAGCAGGAGCATTGCAGCCCTTCCTCTGGCCCAGGCTTTGAGGAAAGCCAGGGCACCCACTTCCCAGGTTACAAATAGTACAGCCCCCCAATAGCCTGTCAGAACCAGTATCTGACTATAGTAAAGTGTGGTGCAAGATTCTTGTTTGGCCTTTCCATGATTGAGTTTTTTCAGTTTGGTATGATTTATGAGTCACTACATAGAAAGGGGCTCAGAGCTGTATTAGTTTACCTATTGGGTAGAATAATGTTTTTCTTCTCTAAGCATGTAATTGCAACCAGTTACTACTGATACAAAACAAATGCAGAATTACTAATGATTTATACATTTTAATAAGACACTACCTTAAGTTGTGGATCACAAATTAGCATTCATTTTCCAATAAGCCAGAGGAAGAGCAATTAAAGAATTCCAGGGTCTTTTTAAAGACAGGAATGATTCCTCAGGAGTTCATGTTTCGTTCAACAAACTATAGTGACCTGGGAACTTTCTCAGTAAGCAGTCTTGAAAGGAGAATAGAATAGAGATGGGGACCATTCTTGGTAAGAATGAATAAATTAAGGCTATCTATACCATTCAATACCACTCATAATCCTATTTCCTAGTGATTAGATTTGTGAAATAAAGTTAAATTCAAAGCTCACTTCTGAACAATAAATGCCATGTAAAAAATATTAATCTCTTATTACAAGTTATCAGAATTAGTTATTTTAATCAGATATGAGAACTCTGACAGTCACAAGTAACTCAAGAATGGAATCCTTCTAGAAAAAGAAAAACAAAAAAACAAGACTGGTGCATCACTATGCTTGCGCTAAGGCAGCAAAAAGCTAATTATCTTAAATACAAACCTAACAGAGAAAAATAAATCACTAATAATATTGCATTCAGGAGACCTTTAGGAATTCTCTAAATGATCTTAAATTTAAGAGACGTTTAGATTGAACATTTTAAAGTTTACTGTACACCTGTACAACAGACTTCAATTACATTGTCATTTTCCCATCCCCTTTGAACTTTAGTTGACATTGAGCCTCTAGACTCTAGAAAAATAGGAACAAATCCTACCATTAGTTGCTGCAGTTCTCCCTAGTTTATATTTATGCATTTGGGATGCCATCAGACTGAACTTTGGACAATATACTGCCCTGGTCTTCTATTGATGTCAGAGACAGCTCTCATCTGCGCTCACTATATATAGCCATTGACTAAGAATTTGCAGTTATCCCAGTTTCTTTCCATGGGCATAGTACACTGAGCAACTGTGCATTCATGGAGGCATACTAAATGTTTTAATTTGATCTCTGGGAAAAATCACATGTAGAGTGCACCATCTTGTTAGGGTGAATTTTTTCCAGGGCAAATAATTTGTCTGGTCTTTGAGAGGACAATTGGACATTTACATGTGTGTCTCTTGAATGGGGGTGGGGGGAAAAAATCACTCCAGAGTGAAAGACTCAGCACTTTATGAAAGATTTGTCAGGACCTCTGGCTCCATAGAAGCATCACTCATTTTAGCATTTAACCTTTCAAACAGCCTGGGCAAGATTGTGAGGAATTACCTCATGTTTAAAGTTCTAAGTACTGTGTTGTAGATTCCCCTCTTCACTCACATGTATCTGCTGATTGGAATGCATGAGGGTTAGACTAGCTGACCCTGACGGTCCCTTCTAAACCTATGGTTCTATGATGCTATATCAACCAGCTAACATCAATCCTGTTCATAAACACACAGTAATCACAAGCAGTGACCTTGTCTCTTTTCAGAGACTGGAGGCTGATATGCAATCTGGATCCTGACCCACATCCCCTCCAAGTTTCCAGGAATATGAATCCAGGAAGTTTTGGGTTCCTCCCTCCCGCCCTGACACTGCACTCTTAAAACCATAGGGTTAGAAGGGACCACAAAGGGTCATCTAGTCTAACCTCCTGCCATGATGCAGGATTTGTTGTGATTAGACCATCCAAGACAGATGGCTGTCCAACCTCTTTTTGAAAATTTTCTGTGAAGAAGCTTCCATGATTTCCCTAGGTAGTTAATTCCATTGTCATCTTCTCTTTTCCAAACTAAACATACCCAGTCCCTTCAGCCTTTGCTCATATGGCTCGCATTCCATCTCTTGGATCATCTTGGTCCCTTGCCTCTGGATCCTGTCCAGTTTCTCTACATCTTTCTATACATTGGTGACCAAACCTGAACACAATACTCCATCTGAGGCCTAACCAGTGCTGAGAAGAGCGGTATGATCACCTCCCATGACTTGCATGCTTTGCCTCTGTTAATGCAATCCAAAATTGCATTTACTTTTTGCAAGAGCATCACATTGTTGACCCATGGTGAGGTCCCAAAGCTGCCTGAAGCCAAATGCCCCCAAACTTGGAAAGGATGTGGGTCAGGATCCAGACTATGTAGCATCCTCCAGTCTCTAAAAAACAGGCCAGGTCACTGCTTGTGTGATTACTGTGTGTTTATGAACAGGATTGAGGTTAGCTGGTTGACACAGCATCATCAACCGTGCAACTCCCAGATCCTTCTGCTGCCAAGCCAGTTATCCCCCAGTCTGTATTTGTTTTTACTTCCCTAAGCGAAGCACCTTACGTTTGTCTTTGTTGCATTTCATTCTGCTGTCTATAGCCCAGTTCTCCGATTTATGAAGATCCCTTATGAATTTTAGCTCTATCCCCCAGAGTTGGCAACATCCCCCGCCCTTTGTCAGCGGCAAATTTGATGTTACCGAACTCTTGCTATATCCTACACTTTTGATAAGATCAACTCTCTTCCATGAAGCCGCCAGGAGACTGGCGGGGGCGGGGAGGGAGACTGCGTCCCTAGTGACTTGAATTCCAGGGAGCGGCTGAACAATCCTCCACAGCCGTCTGCTGAGCAGCGGAAAGCGAAGCGCCCCCCCGCCTGTGTGATCTCCCCAGCTCCATCTGTTCCCCGCCTGGGCTCCCACTAGCCCTTGAGCGGCCCATTCATGTCTAACAAAGGGCCCCTCCCCCCGCCGCCCAGCCCCTCTGCACCGCCCCGCAGCATCCCAGGTACCCAAGGTGGGAGGGGAAGGGGGGGGGACTGAGGCGGGGCTCAAGGGAGCGAAAGCGGCCGCCGCCGCCGGAGAGAGAAGAACGCGCGGACTCTAGCGCCAACTCTCTCCCCGCCGGGCGGCGCCGCTGATTGGCGGGGCGAGCCGCGGGAGTCTTCCCTCCCCCCACCGCGCGCCGCGCCTGATTGGCCGGATTGTAAAAATGTGTCTCAGGGCGCCAGAATAGAAGCTTTAGCGCCGAGGCCGTGGCATCGCCGGGCGGCAGCGCAGGCACGAGACTTGGGGGGCGGCGGCGGCGGGGGAAGGCAGGCAGGGGCCGGGCTCTCAGTCTCCCCCTCTCCAGGCGCTGCCCTGATGCGCCCGCCGCGTGACGGCTGCTCCGGAGTGCTGCAGCGGGGGAGTCGGTGAGAGAGAGCCGGGAAGGGCTGCCTGTAGCCCAGAGGTCAGTGCTGAGGGAGGAGCCCCCCAAATACAGCCTTAGCCCCATCTTTAGGCTCGCACCCTCTTTGGCTCTGGGCTGCCGCGCTTGGGAGGGGGCTGCAGGGTGGCTGCTCTAAATCGAGCCTCCACTTGCATTAGCAGGTCCGAACTTCCCCCCCATATCCCTGAGGACTTGGGGGTTCAGTGCCAGCGGCGGCCGGGCAGCCCCTGCCCGCCGTACGGGGTGAGCGGGGCTCTGCCAAGCTGTCCCCTGCCGGGGGCTGGCCGGCCTGCTCCGCCGGCCCTTCATTCAAAGCCGCGGTTCCTCCAGGTTCTTTGCGCCAAAACTAACTGCCCCGCAGGAGACCCTGAGCGCTGCTGACTCAGTCGCCACCAGCTCCCACCAAGCTCGCTCCAGTCCGCCGCCTTCCCTCCCCATTCGCTGCAGCCTTGTCCCGGCTGGGGTGACTTTGCAGCATTATCTGACGGAAAGGCAGATTCCCCCGGGCTAACGCCGGGAACTTGTGACGCTCCCAGGAGAGTGGCTACAGGCTGCCCAGCTCACTTTTTTGGGGATGGGAGGGCGAGGGAAACTATAGACTAGCTTCTGGAAATCCGGCCGGGCCGTGGTGTTCGTCTGGTTTTTGGTTTGTTTTTTAAAATGAAGTAATATCTAACCCCGGCTGCAACTTTATAACTTGCAGATGGAAGTAAATTGCTTAACACTAAAAGACTTGATCAGCCCAAGGCACACAAGAATCTATCTTGCCGATGAAGATGGGGAAAATGCACAAAAGGTGAGTAAATGGCTTAACTGTGTCTTTGAATAAGGTTTATGGCCAGTACTGCAACACCAAACACATGACTTGGAATTTTGTTGCAAAATGTGTTCTACCTTAAACTACATTTGTTTTTTTTTCCAGGTGCATGGATGTGGTAGGTTCTGAGAATGGTTTTAGCACAACACAGAAGTGTACTAGTACTTTTGGTAGAGGTGGATACAACCTACTGGTCTATTGCTATTTAAGAATACAAAACTATCTTAAAAGTGAGGGGGAACTAGATAAATATTCCTGTAAAGAATAAAGTCCAATGTTGTAAACTTGCCCTCTTATATTTTAATCTTGGTTTTTAACATTGTAATATTCTTCCCTCTCCCTGCCACTGTAGTTTCCTTCCTTCCCAGCTCAGCTGCCCTTGCCAAGTTGATTATTTTGCAGTGGGAAACAGGAAACATCTTGGCTTTTAAATTTAATGAAAGGCCCATTTTCCTCCTCTTTCCCCTTTCAAGGGAGTAGTCAAGAATTTAGTCAGGATTAATTAAAGAGGACAGTAATAAGACCGTTGCCATCTGGGGAAAGGATTACAGAAAATTTTACATATGAAGCCATATTGGCTAACTGTATATGGAGCACAGTGAGCCACAGTCACATATGGTTGTGAAAGGATGAAGAAAGCATAGACTTAGATTAGGCAGGGTTAGACCAAGCCAAAATAATTTTGAAGCAGATCACTATCTAAGGTGAGCAATGAAGCAGATGAGTCTGAAGATGCGCTTCCCATTAGTCAGGAGCACATCATTTAAATATCTCCTCCCCAGGGCATTTCTGTAAGCTTTCTGCTGACTTACTATAAAGCATAGAATACACATGTGCACCAGGAACTGGTCGTGTATATTAAGGTTAAAATCTTTAATGGTCTACACGTTTTAAACAAGCTTTCAGAATTGGCAATACTGCTGTTTGCCCATTCAGAGCGACCAGACAGCTGCATCACTGCTCTGGCTAGACTTTAAATAGATTTATGGAGTGAGTGTCTTAGTTGACAGCTTGACGATTTCACCTTGGCACACTACTCCTGATAGAACATTATATTATATGCACAGAGCTTGCAGATTTACCATCTTTCAACAGAGATTTAATAACTGACCATGTAATGAGGTCTCATACTACTGAGACTTAATTTTACAAAGGATATTCCAGTAAAACAAGTATAAAACTATGCTACAGTTATCAAAATAAATGAGCAAAAAACAGGAGTAATGCTTGAGTATAACCACTTCATTTAACTTGCTAATATGCAAAACTCAGAAATTTACAGTGGATCCCCAGTTGGTACAATTTAGTGAAGATCTAGTCAAGTAAAAGTTTTCCATCTCCACATTTAAAAACTAGTAAATGCCTAAATTATATGCTACAGTCTTCTTGTGAACCAATACATGAATGATAGACCAAGCACTGTGAGACTTACCCGTTTCCTATTACTTTAAAGATTTTTTTATTCCTGTTTAGAGAGAGAATCATTTTGGTTACCTGTTCCACATTCCCCTTGTATTTTCAACCCACCTTCTCTCCTTGGAGAGAGAGAGAGAGAGAGAGAGAGAGGCATCCCAGAATCTCTTATAGTTTTTGTGGCACCTCTTTTCATATAACATGAATGCAGCTAGAGGGTAACAGGGCAAATCTGGAATCTAAAGACCTCCCAAGGAGCATATGGGACTGCGAGACAGGCAGAAGTGTTTCTTAAGATAAACTGAGACAGGTGAGGCAGTGAGGAGGATGAAGATTTCAAGGGGAGGTAATAGGTCCATGTTCTGCACCCATTTACAGCTACAGCCATCACTTGCTGCTGCTTAATATAATGTTCGCACACCTATGTATGAAAATTATCCCACTGAGCTCCTATTCAAACAACTTAGATGTAGGTATTTGCCTTTGTTATAACTATTAACACCAAGCATAAAAAAACAACTTTATATAAAAGTGGAGCTTTTTTCCCCCATTACAGATTGTGTTGAATCCTTGCCGAATTTGAAATTGCAAGAATATATTAAGTGGTTTACTCTACTGAATAGGTATACCAGGAAGCATCATGGCCCCTACTTTGACCCATTTGCCAGACTATATGAAGTCACAACACTTATCTGAAATAAAAATATCTTCCTTTACATCCTTGTGGATAATCCAATTTGGCATTATAATATTTTATGTAATCATTCTGAATGCTCTGAGCACAGTGCCTTTTCCTCCTCTTTGGATGCTTGTGCTCATCTCCAGATGGCAAGCTATGGAAGGCTTTCTATTTGGAGCAGTAACATCTGGTTAATTTTTTCTCTTTAAAATCCATTTTCTGCATTCCAATTAAATTGGATAAAGTAGTGCAGTAGTTTAAAAAAATTCCATGAGGTCTCCTTATCAATTAGCTATAGTACTTGAGCCACTGAGAAGTGAACAGAACAGTTTTAGTTGAAATTAATATAGAAACTTAACATATGCCTTTAGGTAACTTTTCCATCTTGTATGCTTTTCTGTGAATTTATGCCTTGTAGCACCAACAATGAAAATGAGACTGCTACCTACCCTAAAAGCTCTATTGTGTATTATTGGTTATGTTTTTAAAAGCCATTTTGCAAGGATTTTAAAAGACTACTTATTGGAGGTGCAGGAATTTATGTTCCGTTCAGGACAAACACCAAGAACACTGCTAGACTGAGGGATCAGTTACAGGGTCTCATTTCTAGCCTTTATAGTTTAAGAACACTTTTCAGTAGTACCAAAGGCTTGGCTTCTAAGAACAGCAAGTTGTGAAATCTGACCTTAATATCATTTTGCTTTCTTCACCTCCTACCTCTCACTTCAACTGAGATATTTGCAGCCATTATTTCAAAGTGCTAGATCAAGGATCTGAGTCATACCATTTGAAAGCCAGAATCTGCCATTTTTAATCCATGTAAATCAGAGAAGTTACTAACTGGTATTCGGAAATATTTAACATTTTATGTATTGTGATCTGTCAGGGCTAGAAAACTTTTGGTAGGACATTTAGTAGCACTGGCTTTCTCCAGGTACTGGTCAGTCCAGATTAATGATCAGAATAATAACAAAGAAAAACCATTGGTAGCTGGCAGGTTCTGTAAATAGATTAGGTCCATTGACTTTAAGTTAACTATGCTTCATCTGTTGCAGAAAGGAAACCCAAGTAAAATTCTCATTCTGTCCATCTTTGCCCTGTTAGTGTAGAGTGAGAAACCTATTCAACTAATGGAGTGATGAAATACTTGTTGCTCAAAAGTAGCTTTTTCAGCTACTTAAGGAATTACATGATGCCTACTTGAGTCAATCCATCTAAGTTAGCTGGAAGTTGGTTGGTAACAACTTCTGTGGTGGGGGGGAAGGGACATAAAGGGTAGTCACGGCCCCAGTCCTGTAACTAAGAACTGTGGTAAAAAAATGAGTATCAGATCGTGTAGCTGGGGGCAAGGAGGGAATTATTGTTCTTACCTGACTTTGAGAACAAGTCATATGTAACCTTCCCCTTCCTATCAGCTTGCTAGACTATAGTTATTAACACTTCTTTAGGTATATATTTTCATTGTTTTGAGCAGCCAGATATATTAAGACAATTTGCTTCTAAGGAAGTGTTCCATCTGGTCTGAGTAGCCTACAGTGAAGTCCTAATAAAGGGCTTTCCATTATGTAGATTCCAAAATAGAATGCTGTGTTTTTTCTAAGTTCAATGTAACTAGTGAACTATGTAAGATTCAGTCCAAATTCAGCAAGAATACATATGGCTCCAGGGGATAAACTGGGTTCATGATTTGGAACAGCTGACTAACAATTATGGCACAGTTGGCTTGTATGAAAAGGCAGAACATAAAAGTCTGACAGACAAGAAGTCTTTGACTGATTGACTTCATCTCAGGCAATTCCTGGTGGTATCTTATCTGCATTGTATACAGTACACTGATGTATGGAATATACTTTGCTGCATCTGACACTAATAAGAGCTGTACTAAATATAACCATGGAACTGCTAGAGTATGATGGCATTCATTCCCTTCATACAAACAATGGCATTGACCAGTGGATTGTGTTGCTTCTTTTCAGCCCTAAACAATCTTTTTTTTTTTTTTTTTTAAATAGGAAAACATACTTGATCAATCCAGAATGACCCCAAAGACTCCCATGAAAAATGAACCAATTGATTTATCAAAGCAAAAAGGCCGCACACCAGAAAGAAATCCAATTACACCTGTTAAGCTTGTCGACAGACCCCTGGCAGATCCATGGACCCCTACAGCTAACCTGAAGATGCTTATTAGTGCTGCTAGCCCTGACATGAGAGACAGGGAAAAGAAGAAAGAGCTCTTCAGACCAATTGAGAACAGTGAACAGAATGATGCTTTTCCTGATCCTATACAGGTAAAAGACAGCCTAGTAAGCTTGTGTATAACTTACACACAATACCTTCCACCTGCAATAGGCCGACTAATTGATATATTGTTACTTTGGTTTAAATACACTATTACTTCCTCAGTCTTCTTGCCTTTACTGGGTGGAGAGCAGCATATTTGAAAGCATCCTCAAAGATGACCATCTATATAGCACCACCATTGTGTAAGCCATTTCAGACAAAGATCACCGCCTTAAAAATTTACTGGTTTAAGTATTTCTTCAGATAATCAGGCTGGATATGGTTACTTCCCCTTCCTCGCTAAATAGCCACAATGAGAGGAAAGCTGCCAAGTCAGTTGTAAACAGATTTAGCATAACAGTTTGTTTGGCCAATGTAGAACTGTTTTAAAGACAGACTAACCAAGTCTTGGGCATTTTTAAAAAAAACATGGTTTGACGCTATATACCTTAGTCACACTGGATTGGCAAACCATATTTATGTCATCTTCAGCAAAACAGATTTACCTCACCTCTAACTGTCATGGTGAGGGTAGTCAAAAATTGCCCCATTCAGGTGTAAAAAGATTTTACGTTAAGTTTGTTTTGCTATAGGATTCTGCTCTTCATTCTTCCTTTTAAAAAAGTACTCCAAAGTAGCTTGGACTGGGAGGAGAGCAATTTCAGCTTTCATCCAACAACAACAACCTCCTTCCTCCCCTCCCTTTTTGTTTCTTGTTCCAGGAACCACTAGCTCCCCATCCCAAGTTATTGCTCACAAGATGCCCATTTTGCCAGTGGTTCCAACAGCAGCAACATGAAACTAACTGGAGTCTAGTCACTAGGTCCTCATGCTAAGAAAATACTATTTTATAGACATACATACGTATTGTTTAGGAGTGACTGTGGCACTGAACCAGTCTACTGCATGTCCTTGTTTGAACAGTAGTGGGAGAATGACATAGGCTGCAACACACAGATTAACAACATTATCAAAAGATCACTCAATTTAGCTTCCAACAAACAGTGTATACAGAAATATGCTACATTAAATTTTAGTTGAATTTCCTTCTCCAAAAGGATAACTGAAATAATTAAGGTTTGGTGAAGCAGTGTGGTCTACCACATAGAGTACTGAACTGGGGCTGAGGAGTCGTAGATTCTATTCTAAGCTCTGTCTTAATGGATGACCTGGCAAATCACCTCATCTTTGTGCCTCAATTTACCCATCTGTAAAATGGGGATAATGATATTGACATCCTTTATAAAGCAGTTTGAGAGCTACCACTGAAAAGCAATATGTCATCTTATTAAACATTTTAAAGAGTAGTTATTGGTTCAACAGTACTGCAAAGTTTGTTTAAAATGGAGTTTAATGCAGCTATTGTGCACATGACTGCTTAAAGTATTCTGAACTTCTTCAGTATGTTACTTAGTGCATGTTGATAGACCATATTTCAGTTTGTTAAACTTACCTGCACCCAGCCACTTAGATTCATGAACTAAATCCTCTCTGTGGAAAATAGTTTACAAAAACATTAAGTGAAAACTGCACTTTTCACACCATTTAAAAACCAAGTGCATTTATTCCAGAGCATAATTTGTTGCAAGGAGGTTCATTATTCCTGATCCAGCACAAAGTAGTTGAGATACTGTAAGTCTTAAGAGTAAAAAATTCACAGGTAATTGACATACCCAACTTTTCTCTCCAACAAGAGAATCAATACTTTGAAATTACTAGTTCAAATAAAAGCTGCAGTCAGTTTCATTGTAACAAACCTACCTTCTTATACATATCTAGGATCTCCAGCTTTCAGGAATACTACTCATTCTTCACCATAGGATTTCATTCAGTTAACAGCTTGCCAAAATGTTAAAAAGCCCAGGCTCCTGAGAAAGCTGTCTTTTATACCCTAGGACTAGGGTCACATGCTTCTTGGCTCTTAAAGTGATATACCCACAATAGAGGGATGGTGGAATTTCTGTGCAGAGATTTTTCAGGAGCCCTTTGGGGGTTGTTAGACATCTATGGTCATTGTCTTGGATGGTTTAGATGCAACAAATCCTGCATCTTGGCAGAGGGTTAGACTAGATGATCCTTGTGATCCCTTCTAACCCTATGATTCTTATGATCTCAAAAGGGAATGTTACTGCCAAATAGGGTGGTCTTATCTGCTGGTGGTGGGAGCACGGTTACACCTGTTGTGTCTTCCAACATCTGGCCACCGTGGTACGTCCTTGTAAATGCTTTCCTAATGACAGACACTGTATCTGAATCTTGGATAAAACAAGCCCATGAGCTAAAACATATGACTCAAGTGCTTAGAGAGAAGATCACATTCTAAGTCTGTATGAAGGCTGTGCTTGAGCTTGTGTATTTTTTTTTTAATAGTAGTCTGAGCTTGAATGTTAGAATACGAAATATTCCCTGTTTTGCTATTGTCATGCTTGTTGAAGTTCTACTGTAAAGGGATAACATTTATTTTTCAACAGTATGATATGGTAGATGATGGCACAGTGGATGAATTTGAAAAGCAAAGACCCAGCAGAAAACAGAAGAGCTTAGGACTCCTATGCCAAAAGTTTCTAGCTCGCTATCCAAGTTACCCTTTGTCAGAAGAAAAATCTACTATTTCTTTGGATGAAGTGGCTTCTAGTCTTGGTATGTATGCCTGAAGTAAATGCTGCAAGAATTGGACAACTTCAGTCTTTTGAGATATGTCTACCACTTAAAGTAAAGTAGATCCCAGTTAAAAAAACTGACCTGTTCACAGAATACATTTAAATCTGATTTTTTTTTTTTTTTTGGAATTGTTGGATGCACCCTTCTAGTTAAATTAAGCAAGAGCTGCAGGTGCTCAATACTTAAGAAAAGCGCTACCACTACATTATTATATAACCCTATAATTTTAAAAAAACTGGTTGCAAATCACTTTTTGAGTGCTCTCATGGTGAACTAAGCCTGCTGCTAAATATGTATGGCTAGATTTTTATTTTCATGCTAATTGAACTATGAGCAATAAGAAGCAGGGTTTACAAAGAACAAATCATGCAAAAGAACTGTGGTGAATTTTTGGACAGAACTACAAATTGGTGGATGAGGGAAATCAGTAGGTTTTATAACTTGATTTCAATAAATCATCTGATACAGTATTTTCCAGAATCTTGTGTAGCCAAATTGTTTTGGATGTGAACATTTTCTTGCATATTGAAAGCTGGCAAAAGGACTGCAAAAAGGGGAATGATAATGACAATGTGTTGAATTGGGTAGAGGCATCTAGTGGTAAAGCTCAGGGATTAATGTTAAGTTTGGTCTTCTTTAATGTCCTGTTTGGTTTTCTGCAAGTAGTAAACAGCATGTTAACTGAACTTGCAGGTGAGAGCTATTGCAAAGCGATTGTCATCCAGGACAAAGAAATGATACAAAGGGACCTAGAGTGACTATACATAACAGGGATAGGAAATAGCAAAATAAGACTCAGTCTGAATAAATGCAAAATATTACATTTGAGAAATATATCATTCAGATCACAGATATATTTCACAGAAAGGAGATTAGCAAATTAGATAAGAACTTTCAAAAAGAATAATTCAACGTTCTGGTGACACAGCTCCTAAAATACTGAGTTCGTTTCTGGGCACCTCAAAATACTTAGAGAAACAGAAGAGAATACAGAGAAGAGTAAATCAAATAGATAAAGATTGATTTCCCTGGTGGTATTTTTTTTTTTTAATTTAAAAAGTATGAAATCCCAGTGCTCATGAAGCTGAATACAATGTAGTCCTCTATTCCTAATTGGAAATGAAATTATTTGGTTTTTTTTCTTCCGAGAGATATTTAATTGCTGACTTAAAACAAAGAATTTTAAATGTATGAGTAGGGTTTGTGTCTTATTTAAAATAGTGGTTTGTTTTCCCCTTTGGTTTTCATTTCTTGTACCACTGCTGATCTTTATGTAGCAAATAATGGCTTTAATGTATATTTTGCCATTGATATTTAAGGCTATATTCACACAGGTCCTGGCTGTGAAAAATCCATTTACAGGTGTCATAGTGCTTCCAGGCTCTGGAATCCCAGTGCCTTGGGATCTCCTGGGCAGCCTTCACTGACCGGGTTCTCTGGCCAAAGATTAAACCTGCACTTCTTTGGCTGAACCCATGAGAAAAAGGCAGAGGTGCAAACACCATCTCCCCTCTCCCAGGGTTAAACTGCCTGGGGGACAGCCTCTTCCTGTGATAGAGGAGTGTATAAGTCAAGCCCACAGGCTTTAGCGCAGATATCTCTGTTCCCTCCCTTCCTGTTTATCTACAAATTCTTCACTCCAGCTCACCTGCTAAATAAATCTTATCTGATCCTGCATTTCTTGTCCCTTTAACATTCCCGTAGACTTGCGTGGGACTTTTGGGTGGAACATTAAAAAATGCAGGATCAGACTGTGGATGGAGACTAAATTTAATCTCAAAACATTACAGAGTGCATGGATTCTTCTGAACAACTAAATTGGTAGAGTCAGTGAGAAACAGCATTTCTTAGCCTATGGGCAGTATACTGAGCCTATGGGCAGTATACTGAGGATTAGGGTCGGAGGGAGGGGGACAATGGTGCAGTTTGCTAATGTATCTTGATTTTATTTGTTTTTTACTCTAATGCCTGAGTTTTGGGGTAAAGATGGACTGGGGATCATTGTACAAATATCTTGACAATGTACTTCTTGATAATGTATCTCCTTTTCCCATTAACATACCACCACTATGCTGGGCAAGCACTGGAATTCCATGCAGAGAATCCTGTAGGAGAGGGTCTATGGTTCTGGTGCTCAAAGGAACTAGCCTTGTAAAACATGTCTATGTACTCTATGCAGGTCTAGCACTCACCGCTTTTGTAGCACATTTCATTCAAGAATCTCCATGCACTTTAAAACGCTAACAAATTGAAAGTCCCAATACCCATCTGAGACTGGTAAATATTATTATCTATAGATACAGATAGGTAAACGTGCGCAATGGAGGCCCTATCTACATTAGGGAAATCTTTCAAAACTTCCCACCATTGCCAAAACTCGTTCAGCTCCACTGCTGTTAGCAGTACTGTGAGCCCTAGTGCAGGCAGCTGATGCCAGCACTTTGTCATTTGGACCAGCTCTTAGTGGGATTAGATGACTGTTTAAAATGGTGACTGCAACCATTGGCCTGCAGTTGGTGTTCAGGCTCCCAACACTAACACCGGTAGAGCCGAACCAGAGTTGATACTGGTGGGGAATTTTTGAAAATTTTCCTTTGTGTGGATGAGGGCAGAGATTAAAGTCCTGCTCTTGCTCCCATTGAAGATTATGGGCCCAATTCTCCATTGCTTGACACCTTGTGACGTATTTGACATCCACATTGCCTGTAATTTACACATTACTACACAAGTGCAAGACAGTGGAAAATCAGGCCCAGTTGCTCTACTCCCATTGATTTCAGTAGGAGCAGACTCTGACTTACCCAGGGAAATAGTGAGAGAGAACTTGCTGTTCTATCCAGACTAGATCTTGTTCAGTGCACACATTTACAAAAAGGAGGTGTGAGTAGAAGCTCCTGTTATCCTCATTCTGCTGAAGAGCATGTTTAAAATAGACATGGTTTTATATCTATCTTTCTTCCTTAAAACAGGAGTTGAGCGTAGGCGCATCTATGACATAGTGAATGTTCTGGAATCATTGCACCTCGTTAGCCGGGTGGCCAAGAATCAGTACTATTGGCATGGACGACATAGCCTGAGTCAAACTCTGAAAAACCTTCAGAAAATAGGAGAGCTCCAGAAGTATGAAGAACAGATGGCTTACTTCCAGCATAAAGAGCAGGACCTTGAGTATAAATTCGGGGAATATAAAAAGGAGACCTTTCCGGATTCCCAAGACAGACAGTTACTTGACTTTTCGGAGGCCGATAGCCCCTCTGGTAAGCTGACCAATGATGGTTGATGAGTACAGACGCAGTCCTTGTGTTCAATATACAGTGTGGCTTTTTTCTTATTTAAGTGATTTATTTTTTAACGTAAAATATATGTTGTTTCTTGTGAAAGGTGCTGAATTTACCACTTTGGAGACCGGCTCTTCTTTTTTATCCACAATGCCGGTACATAATAGATGGCAACAATTCCAGTCTTTCCTTTCACACTCAGTATCCTGTCCATGACAGATCCCTTGAAATATGTGTTAACTACTTATACTAAACAATCTCCGTTCCACCTTGTATGTAGCTATGACGTTCCGCGTAAGTTTCCCAGACCTGAAGAAGAGCTCAGTGTAAGCTCGAAGGCTTGTTTCTCTCACCAACAGAAGTTGGTCCAATAAAAGATATTACCTCACCCCATCATGTCTCTCTAGTTTCCATAACAGCCTTTTCAAAGGACTTCATGAAATACATTGTTTTTCTCTCTCCTTCACCCTCTGGTCCCCACTGTTGACTGGTAACTAGTGCTTCATCCTTTTTTTATAACAGGACCAGATATTCTACTCTGTTATGCTGGCCAGATGTTGATATAAACTCCATGGCACTCAGAAGTTACACTGGCTCAAAAGTGCTGTAATGGAGCAGGGAATCAGGCTCAAACTGTTACATTTAAAACCAATTCTTTACACTTTAATTTTGTATTACTTTTTGAAGACAGCTAAAATACTGTTGTCCATCTGCCATACATAATTATTTGCTGCCTAGGAAAAGATTTCTGCTCTCCAACAAGGAAATACTTTACCCTTGTTGTGCATGAGAAACCTTCTTAATGCTTTCTTGGCTGTGATAGATGACATATGCTAAGAGACTCTCATTTTGTTTGTAATGCAGCATCTGCAAACAGCAGAAAGGACAAATCGTTGCGGATTATGAGCCAAAAGTTTGTCATGCTGTTCCTTGTCTCCAAAACCAAGATAGTCACTCTTGACATAGCAGCAAAAATACTGATAGAAGAAAGCCAGGATGCAGCAGATCACAGCAAGTTTAAAAGTAAGTATCACTGTTACAAAATGGATTAATCATCCAGTTAGCAAGGAAAATGGAGGCACATTCAGATTGACATCTGAGATTTTTTTTTCAATCTCAGACACTGGATAGAATGATCTGTGATTGAGGTTTTTTAACTATAAAATATAAAACATTAAAAAATGCCCCTGCCCTAAATATTCAGATATATTGAGGGAGAAAAGAAGAGTTCAGATGCACAATTTTTACGGGATTGTCATCCAGCTACATTGTTCAATTCATTGGAGTTGTAGGGATTATAAAGACAAATAATGGAGTGCTATGAGTCATCTCCTATGCTGCCGACTTCAAGATAGGATGATATATTTTATCAAGCAGTTCCCTAAAAGCAAATCATTTTGCTTTTATATGCACAGACATAGTTATATTTTAAGATCGCTGTATATAGATACAATGCTTATATTAAAAGGTATTTTGTGGTTGTGCATAAACTGACCTACCTCCTTTAACCTGTTCTGAAAAGCTATTTTGGCAGAAATTACTTACATTGTAAACATGCCTGTATAAACTATTTCTTTACACTTTTGTTTACCTTTCAGCAAAGGTACGAAGATTGTACGATATCGCCAACGTTCTGACTAGTCTAGGGCTCATAAAGAAAGTGCATGTCACGGAAGAAAGGGGTCGCAAACCAGCCTTCAAATGGATTGGGCCTGTGGAATTCAGTGGAAATAATGGTAATTTGTGTAGTTTGGGGGTTGGGAGAGGGAGGGTTGGCTGTTTGTTTTCTGGAACTCTTTTCCAGGGTGAACTGATTTAAATCACTAAGTGGAAAGCCTCGTTTAAATCTATTTTAATCAACTTTTCCGTTTGTACTTTTAGCTATTTTCTAAAGAAAGATATTCTCATTGGTTAACGTAACCATAAAAATACATTGATTTATAACTAAATAGAGCCTTTACACTAGATTTGGTACGTCTTTTTGCTATCTAGGAGGGTACAGTATAACTATATGCATTTATTTAAGCAATTGTATAGCTTAATATGTCAGATTCTTGTTAATTAATTGTACATTTTTAGTATGTTAGAAAATGATGAATGATGTGTTGCTTATTTAATAGATAATTAACTTTGTGCTCATGATTTTTGTCCAGCTGTTTTAGGATGGTAACTGAAATTTAATTAAACACACAACAGCCTTTACCATTTATTTTTATTAAATAAAATAAGACCTTAATATAGTACATGACCTATTATGCCAAATTTATAAAGCTTGACCTCAAAAATTAAATGTTTTCCTTTGTTTCTTTCTTTATGTAGAAAAGCAGCTTTTCACTTAAAAGTTTTTGATAGAGGCTCATGGATTCATTATATTTTATTTTTTATTTAAACGTTTTAAGAGATTATAATCAGTTTAGGCCTTAACATACTTTGTATGAATTTCAGATTTCTTTTAAAACTGACTTATTTTTAAATAAATAAAAAATCCACTTGTGTTTTTTATTTAAATCAGATATTTTTTTCAACAAAATCAATTTTTTTTTAAATCCATCCCACTTTCTTCCAACTTTTACATGGTTGTTTTCTATTTGAAGAGTGAGTCAGAATTCATTACCTTCTGCACCCATAAACATGTAGTGTGTAAATTTCCTAATGTCCATTACCTGTCTAGGGAGCCTTAAAAACTGTCCTTGCCAGAATGTAAGGACAATGGGAGAGACTGGAGATATTTATGGATACATTTGGTTTTTGCATGTTACACTAGTTTAAGGTGCAAGGCACTGGAAAGTCAGGTCCTTAGGACCACATTCTGATCCACTGCAGAGGGACCCAGAAATCCCTTTGTGCTGCAAAGGGCCCATAAATCTGCCCTAAACAGGCAGCTGAATATTCCTCCGACATGGGGAAACACCCAGGTGGTACAGAGCTGCTCCTATGCCTGCTGTCCCCTGACATGGGGGGTTTGTTTGAAGAGCATGGCCGTGGTGTGTCTCCTTCCTGGCAATCCTTGGCTCCTGGACATGCCCTTGGGAGACAGCTCAAAGTAGAGCCCTTTATTTTACACTTAGGGGTGGCCAATCCCAGGATCAAGGGGAAGAAAGGGTTAATGTTAATGCTGCTTTCCCCCCTTCTTTGCCTTTTTCTCCCCACAGCTGCTCCAAATAGAGCTTGGATGTACCCAGGATCCTGAGCTCTATACAGGCCTGGAGTGGTAGGGGGCTGGGGGCCCGTATCTTGTTCTCACATAGCTTTGTGCTATTAAAATAGTGCGGGGTTTGGAGGGGTTTTCCCCTGCTGTGCCCATAGCAAAGCTCCATGATGTGGCAGAAGCTACAGTGACAACAGGTATCCTTCAGAAGATAACTTATAAAAACCCATTCCTTTAGGTGAACCCAGAACTGATGTTCCAACATCCGCTGCTTTCCCAGAACTGACAAGAGGAGCGTGTGCCCAACATCAAACCTGTGCTAATGGCAAACAGAGGCTCGCACGGCATGCTTCATTTAACATTGCTCAGCCTTCTGAAGGGGACAAAAGGAAAGTCAGCTCTGAACCCAACAGCCCACATAGGGAAAGGACAGGTAACTACCAAGAAGAGTTGCTCTTTCCTAACGCGTTGGGTCTGTCCAGTAGCAGTCCCTTTCAGCCTTGGAGCAGTGCTCTTATTTTCCAGTAAATTTGTTGTTCTCTGCACACCGGAAGTATGGTGCTATTTCTTCTGTTGAAATTTGGCACAGACAGAATAAAATTCTTTAAATAGAAAGAGAACAGATTTGTATTTTATGGTTCCTGGTAAGACGGGGGTTTACTGTAACAATCCACTTTATGGCACTTTCACACTTTACAATTTTAAAGTGACAAAGCAATCACAGGTCCTTCCAGAATTCCCTGGGAATGGGCCCAATCCTGCCTGGTCCTGAGTGCTTCTTTCATGGATTTGAGGGTGCTTGGCATCTTGGAGGTGCTGCTGAAACTGAATAGTGAATGTTATAAAAACGTGCCTTGGTAGAACAACTGCATTCCACTCTTTATATTACCAACAGGAAAATGTGCTTTGTAAATCTGTGTAATTAATTCATTCAGTGTCCAATTGTTCTTTCAGCGTGCATTGTAGATTCAGATGAATACTGCTCCAAAATGATAAATCTGGCAGCTGTCTGCAGACAGAAGATGGAAGAAGATACAAAGTAAGTTACATCTTAAAACTTGCACTCTGCTCACTTCCCTGCCCTGTGCATTTTAATTAAAGCTAAAATTCTATCCTTGGGATAGAGATGTACAATTTCTAGTGACTTCCATCAGAGGACAGAAATTGGCTCTCAGGGTGCCTTTTATTCTCCCATGCGCATGTAAAGACTCACACTAACATGTCTCAAGTTTTAATAAAGAAATAAAATAACTACTGAGATTTTCAAAGCAGCCTAGAGGATTTAGGCACATCTTCCAGTGAAATTAATGGATGATGTATGTCTAAATCCCCTTAGAGTGTTTTGAAAATGTAATGGAATTATATTTATTGGACACTTAGGGCCACAAGCTCCCCTACCAAGAGCTTTTTACACCCCGATGGAGCAAGAAAACTGAATCTGTACTCTCTCTCTTCATTCTTTTATCATTTAACTTTCACCAACATTTTTTAAGCAAAAACTTTGAGAAAATTTCCATTTTGGAATTGTGAAGAAATAATTCTTCCTCTCACTTTTAAAAAAAAAAAAACAACAACAACTTTATCAAAGGGGGGAAATTTTTAATAATTTAGAAAAAGTGGGATTCTTCCCACTAAAGTGAAACAAAATATTTCTCACAAAATGACGAATAGAGTTTTTTTTGACCAGCTCTCCATGCAAGTTAATATTGACTTAACTCATTAATTTGTGCCAGAATTTGCTAATGAGAGCAATTGTCCCCTCCCCATCTAAAAGGGTGGGGGCCAAACCCCACTGAGGGAGGGAAGGGGTAAGTGTGCTGTGGAATGGCCAGCCCATTGCCAAATTCCAAACACGCTCTGCTAATATAGGTGAGAATAGCATGGGTCCCTTAATTTGCGGATGCATGTTCTGTCTCCCTGCTAGCACTTACTGAAAGAACTGAATGATAGCACACCAAAAGAATGTGAGAGTCAGCTTTTTTGTGATTTGACATGATATGTAAGTGACCATCTTCATAAAGTGGCTGATAATTACTGCACTTTGTCTGGTAGTCTTCACACTTAACCCCAGAGAATCTCACTGTTTGTTTTATTTTAAGGATGATTTATGAGGATGTCATTCTGGACTAAACACTTTTCTCTTTTCCTTACATCTTTTAGGAGTAAAATCTGTGCCACTGAAAACATCTTAAATTCATCAAGGAACTCAGCCATAATCTCTCCTTTCTCTGTTCTTCCGGATCCTGGGGACTCTGATTATTGCCTTAACCCCTTGCCTCACCCAGTGTTTCCTGTTGTTCACTCAGACATGTCACACGTCTCTCTGTCAAATGGTATGAATGGCCAAGTTCTGCAGACTCCCACTTCGGCAACCCCCAAAAGAGAGAACGGGAAACCTGCTCTACTCCCCAACCAGCCTTTTGTTTACCTCCCCTCTGCATCTCTCTTCATGTTGTATGGCAGTCCGCAGGAAAGTTTGTTGAGGGAAAACCTTCCTACTGCAGGAGAAAAGTGCAATGGAACCCCTGAGGGGCAGGCTTCACCCCTAAAATCACAAGCTGCTGTATTTGCAGTTAACTGCCACAAGCGTAGTTCCCAGAAATGTGCGTCTGTCTCCATGCCTGCAGACAGCAAAGAGCCAGCTGCAAAAAGGCAGACCATGGAACAAAATGATGTCCCCCTCTCATTGGTGCTACCCAAGGTAGGAAGTGCATTTAATTAACACCCAGGTTTGTTGCTAGTGCTGAGAGCAGGGGAAGATACTTGGGTTACTTGACAGTCTTTTCTGCAGATGAACATTCACTGCAGAGACGTATTTAGAAAGACAAATTCTACCTCCCCCCGCACAAGTATACTTGGGGAGGAAGGTGTGGGGAAGAGAAGTATATTTGGTGAAGCACTGGAAGATGTGTGCTCTGCCTCTGAAAAATGACTGACTGCCTCACAGTGAGGGACGGATCACCCGTTCCCCAGAGCTGAGTCCCAAATCAATCCCTTTCACAGAAAAATCTGCAAGAGGGGAAGAAATCTGTGAGGTTTCTTCTCCACATTGTTCTGTCACTGGAGCTGCCTCCTAAACCTGGCAGTTCCACAGGATGCCACGCCAGCTCTCATCCCAGCAGGGTTCACCTGGCAACATGACTCCTTCTACAGAGCCACAGGGGATTGATACGCATCTCCCCTCTTCCATGTCTCACCTCCTGCTCTGTCCTCCCAGCCCAAACTTTGCCTTCAGCAGGATGAGTGGGTGAGGAGGGGATGGAGCTTTGGAGGCCAATGAGCCACTTTCTGCGAAGGGAGGAGGATCACATCCAGAGTCCAGTCCAGGTGCTGAAGTAGGGGACATGTCTTGGCCCCAAGTCAGTATTTGTATCTGAGTTGTCTGGGACATCTACAACCCTCCTAGAGTCTTGGGTTTTTTCCCCTTCAAATTTAAAAAAAAAAAAAAAAAGGCACTTCCCTCCTAGGGTAATTTTGCAAGAGAACTAAATCTATTTGTGTCTGAGCATTGAAGGTGAAATTCAGTCCTGTGCAGGTGGCCCATGTATCACTTAACTCCCACTTCAGCCTTCAAACAAAAACTTAAGTGGTGCATTGACCTGGTGCTGGCCCTCCGCACCAGGGTGCGTGTCACTCTTCAGTCAAGGAGGGCATGTGTGATATGGTAGCCCCCTTATGTTATTTTAATTTGGACTCTTCTTTCCTCATTCTGTTTTGCTCAGAAGCCTTTTGAGCCACCTGATGTAGAATATCCCCTGGGAAGCAGCTGTACCTCTAATGTGCATCTAGGAGCTTTTCATCTTGACTTAGGAACGCCTGCTGCTGAGGAGGCTGCAGAAGAAGATACAACTAAACCTTTAGATTCTCAGGAGCAGGAAAAGCAATCTTGGAATAAAGACCTTGAAGATCCTTTGCAGGGAAAAGAGCACATCTCTCAAGAAAATACCAAACAAACCCTCTTTCCACAGTATCTCTATGTGCAGCCAGCTGCTGGTAAGGACTATGTAGCTACACAGCATACACTATAACTAAATGATTAAGGCCTAAATTTGAAAATCTGGGCATTTTAAGTTAGGTTCTTATATCCAGATTTGGGCACCTAACTAAAAGTGGCCTGAATTTCAGAAGACCTGATCACCCACAAATCCCATTGAAGTCAATGGGAACAGCTTGTACTCAGTAATTCTGAAAACCACTACACTTTTATTCAGGTACCCAACTATGGATTACCGTGAATAACCAGGGCCTCATGTATTCCCATAGCAGCACACGTTACCCTTCACAGTAGACCTGTTCTTTGGAACCTGAGTTTTTTGTTTTTTTTGTCCCTTTAATTTTATTAATTGTTTTAGCCCTTATGGTTGTAGAGAAACTTGAAAAGGTGAACATAGAACTGGTCTACCTAAAACTTAGGTTGACCCAGCCACATTGCTCAGGGCTGTGATACATTGCCCTGTGTGATGTAGTTAAGGTGACCTAAGCACCACTGTAGACCCAGGTAGGTCAACCGAGCTCCCACCTCTTGAGCGGGATTTACTACAGTGACAGAAAAACCCCTTTTGTCACTGTAGTGTCTAAACAACAGCAGTGTAACTACAGCTGTGCCACTATAGTGCAGACATAGCCTTAGTGTTTGGTGTCTTCATGAGCCTGAAATAATAGTTCTACCAGGTGTGAATTGCCTCATTCCTCTCAAGCAGGGCTTTGTGGATTCCAGTCATGGAAACTGCTGTTTTTCCAGGATGTCATGCACTTCAATGTTTCTGCTGCAGAATTTGCCTTATTGCTGTTGCCAAGCACATGAATTCTTGTTTTCTCGTTCCCGGCCCTGCCAGGATCAGTTTGCAGTTGTCACAAGGGTCAGTTACTTGCATTACAGTGTATGCTCTGGTTCATGGAGCTAGGCAGCAGGGAGCCAGAGTTGAAGTCCAGCTTGCAGCCAGAAGTGTGGGAAGCTAGTGGATTAGGCTGGTGAGTTAAGCAGCCTGGAAAACACTGCAGCAATTAAGGCCCCGGGAGTTGAGTCACTCTCCTAAAGCCAGTTACAAGCTTTCCCCTTTCCAGGCACCTGTGTACGTTAGAGGGAAGAGGATTTTATGGCAACCGAGTAAGCTGCTGTGGAATGGAGAGGTTGCTGCCTTGGAATTTAGTCCCATTGTGTCACTGAGTCAAAGCCACTAGACTAGAGCCTTACATGTTTGCAGGAATTTGCTCGTGCAGAGCAACTTACAGGATGGGGGGCCTTAGTGTGAAAACATTGATGAAGCTGTTTAAAAGATCAGATAAATTGGGGGCCAGTTCAACCCCAATTGAAGACAATGAAAGTTTTTCCATTGTCTTCAGTTAGTTTGATCGGGTCTGTAAGTGGATTTTTTTTCTTAAATTTATTATTTCTTTAAAGTTGTGCATAAGTTTTAATCAGTAAATTATTTCTGTTAGTGGGAAAACAAGTGTTAAGCTTGTGTGTACAGCAGCACATGGCGCTTGGTGCTTTACAGATGCTTACAATCTAAATAGAGAGAAGATGGGAGGAGAGGAAAGGGGGGTACAATAAATGTAGAGAGACTGAGCAGATCTCTTCGGCATGTAGTTTGTTACCTTCATGTTTTGCCTTTTCCTAGACAACCTCAACTTCTCCCTGTTTCTTCCTTTTACTGAATAACTGTGTAGTATGGTTAATGTCAATTAGCAAACTGCATTAATTCCTTGATTTGCTCTCTTTTTGGTTTAGGATTAAGTGGTTTCAACTTCCTGTTTTCTGCAAACCAAACCCCTGGTGCTGTTGGTCTGTCTGCCAGCCAGTTGCCATCTCTAAGTGTCCCCTGTGTGGTAGTGCCGTCTACAGCCGTGGCACCCTTCCCTCTTATCTGTTCTCCAGCAATCACCAGTCCACTTTCTTCTGCTCCTGCTGGCTCTCTTCCAAATGCTGCATCCCTGAATTTCAGTGTGCCTGGCTTAACGACAACACCCGTCTTTATTGGCACCACAGCAGTGGTTACTCCAAAGACCTCAAAAATACCTTCAGTGGATCCACAGCAGCTGGTTCCTTCTGCTGTACACCTGAGCCCTGTTCTTGGAAGATCTTGCAGCACAGTTAAATTGGAATCCCCAGTTTGTACGGGACATCCAGTCACCCTTTTGAAACTACAACAGGTGAGAAATAAGATTAATTAAAGGGAGGCTATACAAAAGTATGATCCTGGGGCCAAGTGGCTGAAACTGTATGAAAGTGAACCAGTTTTGGAGTATTTACTGTGTGTGTATGTGTGTGAGAGAGAGAGAGAACACCCCTGACAGGCTGAAGTGTGACATTAGACAGATGTGTGTATCTGCAAGTTTGCTAGTACCAATGATAAAAGGGTGGATTTTAAAAATATGTTGAAGTAGGAAAAATGATAACTCTTAGAAATCGGAGTCTATGCTTTTCCCCAGAGCTATGATTCTCTGGTAAGGCTGTAAGAAAGTTGTGTGTGGGGGGGGGTGGGGGGTGTTGGTTGAGGGAGAGAAAAGGGTTTAGTTCAAAAGTTGCAGCCATAGTTTGTTAAAGGCATGTGGCTGACCTTCCAAAGCAGGGCAGCAGCGCAGATGAGATGGTGTGTTCTGCTTCGCTCTCAAAGGCAAGCATGACACTGAGGCAGCCGGGTAAAATTTGAGTGGTGTTGCAACCCCATGCTCCAGATCACTACACCATTCACTCAAATTTGGCCTGGTCACTCCGCTGCCATGACATGAGTGAGTGGCATTGCAACCTAGCACACAGGGTCACATTAATTTGGGTAACTCAAATTTGCCGCAACTATAAAAAAGTTGTGGTATGTGTTGTGGGTTTTGCAATAAAATTGCAGCCAGCAATTTTCTTACAGCCTTACTGATAGGCACTACCACTAAAAAGCTGTATTGTGTAAAGTAAATAAATAGGACCGGGGAGGTGTGATGCTGGAGGATTCTCTGTTCTAACTCAGATTCAGCTGCCTGGCCGAAAAGTATAAAGTGCAAATCCTCCAGGCTTTAACCCCAACTCATTTACTTTAGCAACTGAATAATATCGCCTTCTAGTGGTAGTGTCAGATTAGCGCGCTGGGCAAAAATATTGTATAAAATATATAAAGAACAAGGTCTAAGTTAAAAAATTAACACTGTATGGGGTTTTCCTGGGGTAAAGAAATCACAAATACAAATTCAAAATGAGGGGGAAATCAGCTGTGTTTAGTACTAAAATAGGATCAAATTGCATTCATTATAGTACATCACTACCTGATTTTCATATCCACTATGATTGTTTTTGCTTTAGTCTTACTCTTAAAATTATTATTTATTTCGCTATTAGGGAATGACCAAGCCAATTAAAAATAAGTTTTGTATTTTTTGGATGTTTGTGAATTTATGAAAAATGCTGTTACAGAGAATTAAAAAATCAATAACAATATAACCACTAAAATGAGTGGTTGGCTGCATATCCAAGGAAAGTGATTGTTATAAAGCTCTGGCTAAAGTTTTCAATCCAGATGTCTAGCAATAGGCACCTAAAATCCACCTAATAATGAGGTAAGGCAGGCACTTAAAAATGAATGTCTGATATTTTATTTTTTTTTTTAGTTGTGTAAATCTGGATTTAGGAGCCTGGTTTGAAAACTTTTATCTATATGTCTAACAAATAACCTGTGTGATGATGATAAGACTCTTCTGAATTGGTTTGTTCCACTTTTATAACTAGCCATCATCAACCCCACTTACTCCGAAGAGCATTCGTCCTACACATCACGAGGCATTTTTCAAAACTCCCGGCAGTCTTGGAGACCCTATTGCATGGAAAAAAAATGAAGGCAACCAAACCAGAAATGCTAGTTCTGTTCAGAGAAGACTAGAAATCTCAAGTAGTTGCAGTGAGTAATCCAGCTCATTGCAAAGGTGTGGTCATATTGTAATATGACTTCTAGTTGTTACAAAAGAAACAGCAATTGCATAACAAGAGGAGCATGTTAAAATGTCATCCCTATTGGCACATTTCCCTGCTGTGTATTTACCCACAAGTTTTTTTTAATTTTCTCCTTCATGAATCATCCCTATCGCTCAATTATCTTTATTCATTGTTCATTTAATATTAGTTAGGATTCAAACTTTGTGCATGGTGCAACAATGAGAGCATCAAATTGCATTTGTGGTTTTAATTTGAAAAATACCATATTGCTGTGGCGATGCAAACAGACTTACTGGAGTCTCATGGAGTTTTTTTGTTTTTTCCTCTTTTTTTTTTTTTTTTTTTTTTAATGAGCTGTCTAGCACTTATCTAAGGTGAGTGTTTTTTACATGTCCTCTGCTTACCCTGAGTAAATCTGTGGTGAAAAAGATAACCTCCTGCAGTGGTAAAAGCAGCTGCTTCCTGGGTTCCAATCTGTCAAGTTCTGCCTCAGCAATGCAGTCTCTTGTTATTTATTTTATACATTGGAATGGGATTTGGTGCAAAAGGTTTGCAGCCTCAAAATAACAGATTTTCTCAGGGTATGACTACTTGAATATTGATTGGTGGTTGTACAGTTTGCCCTGCACTTGTTTTACAGAAGCCTAATAAACTTACAGTATGAATGAATGTATACATATGAAAAATATTAAGACCAAAATAACTGTGAATCTTAACTTTTTGTTTGTAGTTGCATTACTGAACTGTATTAGTCCTTGTCTTGTGTCTTTTTCTGGGAGAAAAATACAGTTAATTGACAAATAGTCCAGAAGCTGGTTCCTAAATAACACAATCTGAAAATTAATTTGGGAATAGTGAACCTCTGAAATGTGTGTTAGGATTTCATCTCCCATTGAAATATATGGTTTAGAGTCTCTAAGGTCAGATTATGCTGGTAAACAGTTAATCACAAGAAAAGATCCAATTTCCAATAGGAATACTTTGTGTGAATAACTGTTCACCAATGACAGGAGGGGATTTTGGTAACTCTCAATAGAAATGAACGTTTTCCAACTAAGTTTTAATCTGACTGGAGATTAAGGACGAGAATGGTCCCAAGGAAGGGCGTATTTTAATACACGTGAAAAAGGGGAGGCTTTGTATTTAGACACTTACCTGGCTAAATTGTAGAAAGAGGAGTCATAAATTTGGGGAAAGGGGGTGATAGTTATCTTTTATTCCTAGAGGGAAAGTAGGAAGAGAGAAAGAGACAGGTCACACTTAGCATTCATAGTCCTCATGGGTGGCTGGTGCTTGAGCACTGTTAATAACATAGGAAATAATGTAATGGTTGGTTAGTACTGATTTGGGATGTGTTTTTCACAAACTTAATAGTCTGCAATTGTATTTTGCAGTCTTCTTTTTTTAATATTATCATGTTACTTTGAGTTTTTATCAAACATGGGTAGCCACATCAACTCTTCTTTCATGTAGTGAGACCTTTATGTGTTTACTGGCATTGCTGTCTTGAGAGCAAAGTCTGGTGTGCTACTTCTCTAGTCTTAGGAGAGAAGGATGTTTTTGTGGGGGTTTTTTATAATGAAATGTGTCCTTACAATATGGAATGTAAGAATGAATTTTAGTGGAGCTGGGAGTATGGTGGCCTTATGTTAGAAGTAGACCAATAATAGCCTTATAAGGAGGGAATATTATAATCCCTCTTTCTAAAAAAACAACTTGACAGTAGAATTACCATAGAAAATTTCAGGTGTGGGAAAGGGAAACCTGACCACTGTTAAATTTTAAACATTTTTATATTACACTACAGTTTTGCAAGTTTACATTGTATTTGAATCATTGTTTCTTATACACCCACTTATAAATTGCTTTCCAAAGTGAAATGAAGTCTGTAGCTAACAGCATTAATATTGCCAAGTATAAATAGCAGCTGCTGATGCTGTGACTCTTCCTCAGCTAGTACCTGTTCAGGCTTGAAACAGACTCCTATTGTTCCAGCTTGTGTGACTAATGTGGACTCAACATAATCTGTTTTCTCCTTTACCTGTGAGCAGCAGCAAGTTCGTGAGATGGCAGTTTGGAAAGGGGGGGGGCAGAGGATTTTGATCTAAAATATTCAGCCTTTTTATTCCACAGTTAAATCATTATTGCAAAGACCAATCTCACTTTATCAGGTGGCTGTTCTGTTTCATGACTGACCTAGCTATACTTGAAAATACAGGGACAGAAAATCTTCACTTTCTAATATCTACTTCCACGTGATGACTCTTCATTAAAACACTTGGCCTGATTCTGATCTCAGTTTCACCACTGTAAATCAGGAGTCACTCTACTGACTTCAGTAGAGTTAGACAAATTATGGTGAGAGCAGAATCAGTCCTACTTAGCTTTTGTAATATACAGAGAGTGCAGGTTGCTACGGGACTCGACACTGTCCCATATATGTCAATGGCAAAACTCACCCAGGTAAACAGGAGCAGGAGTGAGACCACTGCAGAGTATAAAATAACCTATAAAACCATGCTACCTGCAGAAGAAATTGTAGTTAGGCTGCTGCACTAGATTTGGGGTATTTTCTGGTAGTCAAGAGGCAACAGCAGTCTACACTTCCTATCGTGTTCAATCAATCAAACAAACAAATCAGCAAAACTGCTAAGGAAAAGCAGGATTTGAATTTGCACTGAGGAAAGTGCACATGCTCGATGTTGTGCAGGGTTTGTGAAACCTTTATGTTCTGGTACAAGTGTTGGGGGGGGGATGTATAATTTATATACTTGAATCTACCTACCAGGTTTACATTTCTCAATTTCTTTTGTAAAAGGTGCTATTTCTGTATTTAAAAAGCTGTATTTTTAATGTAAAGCTGCTTCCTGTTTGTATCATTGCACTGCTAGTTTTATATAGATATTAATTTTATTGCTGCTTGTAACTGTTCTTCACTAGTTAGACATCACTTCTTTCTTTTCCTCCTATCTAGCAATCTTCTTTGTAGCTACCTGCATTTAACTTCAGTAGAAGCACACTGTTGTTGGGTTGCATTTTTTAATACTTTTTAGAAAAATCTTAAACTTTACAAAACAATAAAAATTGAAAAAGAAAAAAAAAAGATTGCGGAGGGAGTTTGTTTGCTTTTATCTATCTAAAATGTACCCAGGTTGCCAATCTCTGTAGCATCTGAGCATCAAATACAGTAACTGAGGTCCATGTAGAGCACTGCAGAGTGGCTCCCAAGTTCAGCAGCTGTGCTTACTATGGGTCAGTTTCTCATCCCTTCTTTGGCCCCTGTACACTGGGTAAAAAAGCCCTTGAGTGGTGCAACACAGCTATAAAAGTCCCAGCACAGAAATTGAGGAAGACAGCCACAGGCTGCCCTTCAAAGACTCCTGCATAAGGTATGTATGTTAAGGGGCTATGGGCAGGAGTGGAGCATTAGGGGTAGGGCTACAGCATGTGCTCCAGAAATTCTGGGGAGTGCAGATTCCATAGTCAAACAGCAAACTGCTTTGAGAGTTAGTCTTCATTATGCCAGAGGCTGTTCTGGGTTCCCGGAGCAGCCCAGAATCAGCAGGGTACAAGAGTGGCTTAAAGCCACATTAGCCTTAGCTGCAAATTCTTTGTTGTGCCTCTTAGAAACTTAGTCCCAAGTCTCACCCTTGGCTGCTGTAATTCCTTGAGTTAGGTATTACGAAAAGGTCTTTTTTGCAAAGAGGAATTTTCTTACATGCTGTGACACACGAACAGGAGTGGACCCAGCCTACTCTCTTGCTACATCACTCCATAGACAGGGATGTTATGGCCCCTGCTTTCAAGAGCTTCATCCCGGTCACTGAAAGCTTCGTTGTCCCAGAAGAACGCAACTCTGTCAGTGAGTCACAAATCTACTTTGATATAAATCAGACTTTCCCCCACTTTGTCCAAACATGGAACAAGAGGCTAGACCTCTCAGCCCATTCCTTGACTTTTTAATGGGGATTTATCTGCTTCGGATTGTGAGACCAGGCCCTATATTGAACGGTTGTTTAAAAGGTCATTTCCAGTTTAATTGCTTGCTGTATAATTATTTTGCAGCTCATATTCATACAAAATGTATTCTCAAGTGCTTTCCACAGCTAAAGAATGTAGGACCAATGCTACTCCACTTGACATAGATTGGAGTTTGTGAGCTGAAATTTAAATGGTTTGTTTGAGACCAGTTCTACACTAAAAAGTTAGACAGACAAGGTGGATGTGGTAATATCTTTTATTGGACCAATTTCTGTTGGTGAGAGAGATGAGCTTTTGAGCTACACAGAGCTCTTCTTTATCAAACTCAGTCTTAAAACCAGAGAGGTTTCTTGCCCCACTACACCTATTGGAAGACTGTTTCAGAACCTCACTTCTCTGATGATTAGAAACCGAATTTCCGGCCTAAATTTATTTGTGGCCAGTTTATACCCCTTTGTTTGTGTGCTAACATGGTCCTTTAGCTTAAATAGCTTTTCTCCCTCTCTGATGCTTATCCTCTTGATGTATTTATAGACTGTATTCCCTCTCAACCTTTGTTTTGCTAGGCTAAACAAGCCAAGCTCTTTTAGTCTTCTCTCATAAATTAGGCCCTCCATTCCTGGATCATCCTAGTAGCCCTTCCCAACACCTGTTCCAGTTTGAATTCCTCTTTCTTGAACATATGTGATCAGAACTGTATACAGTATTCCAAATAAGGTTTTACCAGTGCCTTGTACCTAATACTCTTACTTTCAAATACTGGCTTAAAAACGTTGGTGTTTATAAGAAAAATTAGTACAGTGGTTAAAATAGTTATTGGTGACTGAACAATTACACACATGAATTAAGTGCAAAACTCATCCTTAACTATGGAGCCATGATTAGTGCTTCCATAATAATAGTCATTCCCCTACAGTGAAATTCACTCTTTTGCAGAGATCTCCCACTTCACTTCAGCTATGGCTACACTAGAGAGCTTACAACAGTGAAGCTGTGCCACTGTAAGAGCTCTAGTGTAGCTGTACTAAGTTGATGGGAGATAGCTCTCCAATCGGCTTCATTACCCTAACCCATGCAAGCTCTCCCGTTAACATAGCGCTGCCAACACTGGCACTTAAGTTGGCTAATTCACACCCCTGAGCGACATAACTTATGTCAACTTAAGCTGTAGTGTAGCCATAGCCTTAAACTGCATGGGACTCTGGGTCATGGGCCTGCTGGATAACCCTGGGCAAATCATTTCTCCTCTCCGTGCCTCCGCTTCTGTATCTGTAAAATGGAGATATTGATACTGCCTTTCTTTGTAAAGTGCTATGAAATCTATTGATGAAAAGCACTATGTGTTACATGGCATCACGAGCTCCCTGGCTTTGTCTTCTACTTCTGAACCAAATTTGCTCTATTTTCAAGTAAAAAGATAGGGGAAAAAAATCCTGACTTACAGCCCAGAAGCTCAGGGTCCAACTGTGCCTCCAGAAGGTTTTACTTCACTTATGTTCCTCAATTATGGGCTGTTCCAGGGGCAGGACGATGCCCTGCCATAAATTAGAGCAGCCTCAGAATCACTGCAGAACGCTGCATTATTAGCCTACTCCCTCCGCCACTCCAGCACCTTGTCCTTGACACTGCAGATTGAGAGTGGGGAGCAGTGTACGGTGACTTACAGAAGCTCTATATTGTACCTGTGCCGAGGGAATTCTCCCCCAACCAGCTGTATGGTGGCTATATGCAGCCAGAACAGCATATAAAGACCATAGCAGGAGACACAATCTGCCCCCTAGTCTGGGCTCTGAGACTCAAGCTGGGTTTTCCATCTTGTTCATTACCTCTACTAAATAAAAGTTCTGAAGTCTAAATTGGTCCCTCAGTTTGCAAGCGACTCTCGCATAGCCCATGGGCAAAGGGGCCGACCCAGAAGCCACCTCATCCCTCCGCACAGGTGCGCAAGGGCATTCCACAGTCTCAGTCCCTGTATTTTGGAGTGCACAGGTCCTGCTTGCCCTTGCAAAGCAAGCCATCAAAAAGGAAGCAGGGAGGAGGGCAAGGCCATGGACTGCCCCTTCCAACCTACACCAGCCCATGCAGTGAAGCCCATCCACCAGGGAGAGTGGGCCACCATGGTTTTCTAATGCATGGAGCAGACTGTGCACCTCACCTTGTCAGTGCATGAAGCACGCCTGTCTTGTGCTCCTCCATGGGCAGTGGTATGACCCAGGTGGAATATACCAATTGAACACTTAGTGAAATGACAGATTGTGCATTTGTGATTATGTTCAGTCCCATCCCACTAGCAACCAGGCAATATTCTTGCCCTTGTTCTCCACAAGATGGCACTAGCGTCTATGTGACAGCTATAGTTATAAAACTAAACACAATTTCTTTTAAAAGTCAGCCACCTGCTTATAGACCATAGTTTGCAAAGGTGGTGGATTACAAATGTATCTATGTTAAAAACATAATTGTCCATCCTAAATACTTACTATTAACATTGAAATTACATTCCTACATTCACCCGGATACCAGAGCCATTAACAAAGTAGTCACATTAATCCAAATACGGTTCTTCTCCCTGCACCTGAATTTAATGCTCACACTCTCATGTGTTTCTTTGCCGTGCGTTCAGTCTCCACCGTCTGTTTTTGTTGCCATACAACTGCAATCATATTGTTGTGCATGTTTATTAGCCATTAACTGCCCTCTTTTTCAAAAATGAGTACATGGCAGTAGCCCAAAACGCCTCTTTCTCACAAAGGGCTATGTGAAGGTTGTGGATTTTTCTCTGTGTTAAATTGGTGAATCACAAAATGTTTTAATAGGCATGGTAGGCAAACAATGCAAGGGATTACACATTAGCATTCACCCAGAGACTCACGTATAACAACTACAGACATGTTACCAGAAAAGAAGCTTTATGTGCAATGGGGCACTAAGTCCCTTGCACTAGCTTCTTCCATAACGAGTCAAGCAGTCAGCAGCAATTCTGCAATATATTTTTTAGCATGTGGAATGTAAAAAACTTGCTACTTTTGTTAATTCAGACAAAGCATCATTTCTCTTTCTGATTAATTTTTTTTTTATTTTAATTGTAAAAGAACAGTTAATTGCTTGACCCTCAGCCTGATCTTGCTATCATTAAGGTCAGTGGGAGTTTTGCCATTGATTCCAGTTAGTGCAAAATTGGGACCCCACCATTAAAGGGAAGGTGAACCAGTAGCCTGCATTAGGAACAAATGTTTGTAGTGTGCAATCAACCTGTGAGTTATGACTGACTCTACATAGCAAAAAATCACTGCTAGTATTCTCAGTGGATATATTTCCTGTGTCTTTACCAATTTTAATTTTCCATTTTAATTAAAAAAGATAAGCTTAACAAGATTCAATGTGGCGTGAGGAACATTAACTCTGGCCCATCTCCACTCCAAGGAACTGAGTTTTAGTTTTCATCTGAAAGAGCAGAGCTGCAAATTGCAGTAGTTTATCATCTGTCCTGTGCTTTTAACTCTGCTTTCTGAAGTAAAAAAAGTAGTTAGAGCAGGAAGGGGAAAGATCCCCTGATTTAGCTCATTTAATAAGAAGGAAAAATTAAAAGCAGCAGCTTTGTGGATAAAAAGTCTGGGCATCCCAATATCTGGGCTGAGCAGCCCAGCAGGGGCGCCATTTAGGGCAGGGTAAGCAAGAGCCCCTCCACCCCCAAATTTTTTATCATAACAAAAGCTGGGTGTGAGGTAAGGGTTGTTTGCTCTTGCTCCTGCTCCTCTTCCACTTCCCTCCCCTCACTGGCCTAGTCTTTGCTCAGCCAATAGAAATGCAGCATGTGGCAGAGCCAATAGCAGGGCTGGGAGTCTCTGTCTGCAGCACTTTGTCAATCTTGAACAAACTGGCTCAGTCAGCTGGTGTGGGAGGCAGGGAAGGAAGCTGGCTCAAGCTAGGTCTGAAGATGATGCAGATTTCATGATGATCTGCTCTGCCCTCACCTTCACATAGTGACATGTTAAAAAGGCAGGAGCAAGTTCCTTGTGACACCGGTAGACACAGGGCTACTCAGGCAGGGGAGCAGCTGCTGCCCCAGGCACATTCAGGAGATAATTTAATTATCCTCATCAATATAGACAGAGACAGCCCAGCTTTTGCAAGTTTCTTCTCCTGCTGTGATTAAACAAGTGCTGTCACACCATAAATCTTGTTTAAAGTACACTTCAGACTTTCCAATTTTTTTCCAGCTCTCTAATTTATTTTAGTGAATGGCAGTACCTCCCCCCCCAGTGTTTGTGGCCATTTATTCTGCCATTTAATCCCATTTGTCTGTGAGAATCTTTCCTTTGCCTACAGTGGGCTTTGGGTCAGGTTACCAGGTAGGTCCACATAGGCTGTTACACACAAATGCTGTCAATGCCTTGATCCTACCAAATTTCCTCGGGGTTGCACTGTTCTAGGACCTTTTTCCCAGGATACCTTCTGAGGAATTGCTGGTCCTTAATATGTGCAGATACAAGCAACTTCTGCCCTCAAACAGCCATTTTGTAGCTGTTTGTCTGCTGTGCTGTATATCCTCCTTTTCCAACTGATAAGTAATCTTAGCTCCTTTTGTATTTACTCTTTAATATTTCTGAGTGGGACAGTCTCACAAACTTGAGTACCTCAGTGAATTTCATTGGAGTGATGTTTACTCTCTCAAATCCTTACAGCAAAACACTAGACACCTCCTTACAACTTAATTCCTTGTATTTATCATAACTATTTATATAAACCCAAGTTGATATGAACAATTTGTAAGATTTGACTGACAGCATTTGTTCATTATAGATCCATGCTGCTAACAGCCATCATTTAATTACACTCTAGATAGTGATTTTTTTAAGAATTTTTTTTTGTTTGGTATCTCAGCTATTTTTGAGCCATCATTAATTTCACCCCCCTCCTTCATTTGTTAAATAATGCACATCCATTCTCTCTAATACTACTTCCATCTTGACAAACCTGTAAATGTTCATCTTAACCCCTGTAGTTTAGCATCATTTATGTTAGTGGTGAAAGATGATCAAGTTACAATAAATAATCTGAAAATAGTTTTCATTTTTTGGAAAGATCTCCAAAAATACCATGCCCAAGAATAATCTAGCAATCATGCAGCCATTGTGCTGGCTCTGTAGATAATGGAAACCACTTCAAGCCAGGGGATGCTGCACCCCCAGTATCCTTTGTTCCAGCACCTATGACTTATTTAAAAAAAAAAAGTTATAAAACCATAGACTACAAAAAAAGATTCCAAAACCTTTTTTTAAAAGGCTATCTATTGACTGAAAATAGTTCTTAGACCAAGATTCCTGTGCAGTGTTTGCAACCCAGACATTGGCGCACTTACTAAGATACTGAAAGTGAAATGAATTACAAGTAGTAGAACTGATTTTTTTTTCATTGTCTACGTCTAGAGAAATGCAGAAAGTAAAGCACACAAGTAGTTACCAACTACATTAAACTTTTTAAATTTCTTTCATTTGTTGTGGCCTAAATCAGTGTTGTCATTATTATCTGCCTAGTCAGATTTGGTACTGGGAATTTTTTGCTGTATTATCTCCTGATTGTTCTGAATTTACAAATAAACTTAAAATATGGCTTTAATTGGTTTTTATTTTTTTCTTTATATAGGAATTAGGTACAGTGATCCTGTCAGCTAATTTCTAACCTATTGCTTGCAACAACAACAACAACAAAACCTAGAGTTTTCAGGTGCCTGAGTAATCCCTGGAATCATAGTTAAATTTGCCTCACCCCCACCCCGAAAATCTGAAATGGCACCCCTGCAGCCCAGGACAGACTGAGAATTATATTGTTATGTTGGAAGATGTTAATGGCTGACCTTAAATATGAGCTAGAGGCCATCACAGACTACACTAAACTTGTGCAAGTCACCCATCATTCAGACTGAATGGAAGAAGCAATTGAGTTCCCTTAGGGAGTACAATAGCTGAAACCCAAAGAGGACCAAAAAATGCCACTGTGGCTTAACAACAAAGTCAAAGAAGCACTTAGAGGCGAAAAGGCATCCTTTAAAAAGTGGAAGTTAAATTCTATTGAGGAAAATAGAAAGAGTATACACTCTGTCAAGTGAAGTGTAAAAATATAATTAAGAAGGCCAAAAAAGAATTAGAAGAACAGCTAGCCAAAAACTCAAAAAGTAACAGCAAAAATATTTTAAGTGCATCAAAATCAGAAAGCCTGCCAAACAACTGGTGGGGCCACTGGATGATTGAGATGTTAAAGGAGCACTCAGCGAAGATAAGGCTATTGCGGAGAAACTCAATGAATTCTTTGCATTAGTCTTCATGGCTGAGGATGTGAAGGAGATTTCCAAACCTGAGTCATTCTTTTTAGGTAACAAATCTGAGGAACTGTCCCAGACTGAGGTGTCATTAGAGGAGGTTTTGGAACAATTTGATAAATTAAACAGTAATAAGTCACCAGGACCAGATGGTATCCACCCAAGAATTCTGAAGGAACTCAAATGTGAAATTGCAGAACTACTAACTGTGGCATGTAGCCTATCATTAAATAAGCTTCTGTACCAGATGACTGAAGGATAGCTAATCTGACTCCAGTTTTTTAAAAAGGCTCTAGAGGTGATCCTAGCAATTACAGGACAATTACAGACTTCAGTACTAGGCAAATTGGTTGAAACTATAGTAAAGAACAGAGTTATCAGATACACAGATGAATATGATTTGTTGGGGAAGAGTCAACATGGTTTTTGTAAAGGGAAGTTATGCCTCACCAATCTACTAGAATTCTTTGAGGAGGTCAACAAGCATATGGACAGGGGTGATCCAGTGGATATAGTGTACTTAGATTTTCAGAAAACCTTTGACAAGGTCCCTCACCAAAGGCCCTTAAGCAAAGTAAGCAACCATGGGATAAGAGGGAAGGTCCTCTCCTGGATCAGTAACTGGTTAAAAGGTAGGAAACAAAGGGCAGAAATAAATGGTCAGTTTTCAGAATGGAAAGAGGTAAATAATGGTGTCCACCAGGGGTCTGTACTGGGACCAATACCATTCAACATATTCATAAATGATCTGGAAAAAGGGGGAAACAGCGAGGTGACACAATTTGCCAATGATACAGAACTACTCAAGATAGTTAAGTCCAAAGAAGATTGCAAAGAGTCACAAAAGCTTCCATCTGAGGAGAGATTAGTAAGACCGGGACTTTTCAGCTTGGAAAAGAGATGACTAAGGGCGGGGAGTATGATAAAGGTCTATAAAATCATGACTGGTGTGGAAAAAGTAAATTAAGAAGTGTAATTTACTGCGTCTCATAACACAAAAACTAGGGGTCACCAAATAAAATTAATAGGCAGCAAGTTTAAAAACGAACAAAAGGAAGTATTTCTTCACACAATGCACAGTCAACTGTGTGACTCCTTGCCAGATGATGTCGTGAAGGCCAATACTGTACCAGGGTTCAAAAAAGAACTAAATAGGTTCATGAAGGATAGGTCCATCAATGGCTATTAGCCAGGATAGGCAGGGATTGCTGTTTGCCAGAGGCTGGGAATGGCCAACCAGAGGTTTCAGTTGATGATTACCTGTTCTGTTTATTCCCTCTGAAGCACCTGGCATTGGCCACTATCTGAAGACAGGATACTGGGTTAGATGGACCATTGGTCTGATCCAGTGTTGCCATTCTTGTGTTCTTAAGCCATTCCCCAAGGCACTGGGAAAGTCTGCACAAGAAGTATCTCAGGAGGAATAAGAGGATGTTCCTGGGGCAGATTGCAAATGCAGGGGCTGAGACATTGATTGTTTGCAGATGTGTTTATATGGGTGGCAGAGGCAGAAAAGCACCCAGAAAGCCAGCAGAAACTTTGCAAGTGAGCAGAGAGGGATAGCTCCTTTGGACGCATGACTGGCTGAAAAGACAAGCTTGGGGATCTCTGAGCAAGGAAATTGCCTGCTGGTGTGTGTTCCTACTTTGTTCAGGGAAACGGGACTTTGTGCACATTCTTTGTAAACAAACAGGATTGCACCAAAGAAATACATTATTCAGATAATAAATTTCTTGTCCTAAGAGAAACAACCCAGCGAGGCCCCAAATACTGGCTAACACTTATGCCAAAGAGACAATACACATTAAAAAATATTGTAGAACAGTATTTTATTGAAAAATATATCAAAATTAAAAGAAAGAAAACTTGGAACTACAACTCTACAAACACAATGGGTTAAACTCATCCCTGATGCAACTCTATTGTTAAATGTGGCCTATGGAGAGGATATGGCAGCGTTACATATTAAGGTCCTAATTCTCTTCTCATCTGCAGCAGTGTAATTCCCCTCACTTTAGGCTACCTTTCAGTGCCTGACTTAAAGCCCATTGAAGATCATGGAATGAATCCCATTGATTTTGATGGGCACGGATCAGGCTCCGAAAGCCTCAGATGTGATCCTGCTCCCACTGGGAGTCAATGGGAGTTCTGCTATTGACTTCCATGCAGGAAGGATTCAGTTGCTAGTTTGTTAACACTGGGCCAGGTCCTCAGACACATCCCTTCTGTGCCTGACACAGCAGAGGTGGGGAACTAAGGAGGCTTTGAGCCACTTTTAGCTCCCTCCCCAATACACACAATGCTGGGATTGTTGATTTGGTTCTGAGTTGCAGCTTACTTAGAGCACCTTGTGCTGGCTGGTAAGGGCCACTAAAAGGCTGTTCAAGCATCTAGGAATAGTCCAGACATCATGGTTCCCTGGCTACGCCCCCATCACAGGGATCAGAAAATGAGTGAGGAAGGAGCCACTTCACCAGCGCTGCACCACCAGGGGAACGCTCAGGCACAAATAATCTAGACCAAAGGCCAGGATCCGTTGCAGAGTCTGCTGCTATCTTTAGGCTGCTGGCTCACTGTTTAAGTCCATCAGGGTCTTATGCTCCTTCAATGAAGTGCCAGTCATAAGTGGAGGAGCGCCAGGTTTCTTAAAACGCTGATGCTAGGGGTTAGGATGGAATGGAGGTAAAACTAACATGGTAACTCCTGTCTTCCCTGGGGTCAAGCAATAAGGCTACCCCTGCACTGTCTCCCAAAGACTGGTGCAGGCAGTGTAAATGGGTATTGGCTACAACTGTCCTCTCACCATTAGCTCAGGAATGGCTAAAGCCTCAGCAATCCATAATCATACTTTGACTGCTATTTCAAATCACACGTGTTGGGCTGAGCTTTGTTTTAGTCTTTGTTGAATGGAAGCTTGATTACTATACTACTGTTAGATGGCCAACCAGGAAAAGTCCTGGAAAGACTGCAGCTTGTTCTTAGTATACCGTCCTCTACTCAATTTCATAGTAAATATATATGAGGTTGATTTACATATATGTTGCAATACCTGAATACCCAGTCTTGTAGTGTGAAATAAAGGTTTTATGAGCATGAAATAACACGTTATCACAAATGAATGCTAATGAACTCTTAATGACACACAGTTTCCACAGTATTTATATGTCACATTCAAAAAAACTTCAAAAACACTACTGGGATTGTTTCTTGTAAACTTCCACTTGTGGTCAGGTTCCTTTGTTACCATGAGCCTAACCGCACAGGGGATCAGGGAAACAAAAAATAGAAGCGGTATGAGGCAGGTCTCAGCAGCCCTGATCTCACTTTTAGTTTATGTCTCATGTTGCTAAAAGCTCATGATTCAGGGTTTCAGCTGGTCACCTGCACGGGTCAGGAAGAAATTGTGCCTCCCCTCCACCCACCAATGTATTCCTATCTTTTTTACTCTCTGTCCTCTGCAGCATCAAGTATGTCCCCATTCAGAGATGTGACATTGGATGAGATGGACCATGGCTCAGAGTTGCATTCTCTCTTTCAGGTGCTTGAATGGTTGGGTTTTGCTCCCATGCTTAGGAGTTACCTGATTGCTCCCCAGGTCAGATTAGCCATGACTTTGGGGGGGAGGTTCATTTTCCTCTGCAACGTGAGGTACAGGTCACTTGCCAGGATTATCTGGGTATATCTCACTTAATTATTTCCCTGCAGTTGTGCGTGCCTTGGACACTGGTGCATTTCAGTCCCTCTTCCTGTGACACATAACAGTCTAGTCTTCCATGGGCTGTACTACTTGGTCTAATTTCAGTTGCTGAGTTTAATGTGTGGGTGGTGTTGGTGGCCTGTGATATACAGGAGGTCAGACTAGCTGATCTGATGTTCCCTTCTAGCCTTAAACTCTATGATGCTATGATATATTTAAAAACTTCTAAAAATAACAAAAGAGCTTTTCTATATGTCTTGACTTCAAAGTCTAATATCTCAGGACCTTCCAGTGCTTTGTGGCTCCTTGGGAAACTGCGAATAGCCACTTTCCAAATGTATAAAGCTTCCATTTTTCACTCTGCAAGGTCACAAGATATCAGAACTTAATCATGTCCCTGGTCCAGGTCTGAATATTACCCAACTTGAATGGGAGACCATTTTAATTTTAGGAAGAAAATTGGGGGGAAAAATTAAACATTTTTTATGAAAGGCTGATTTCTTTTTTTTAAACAGCTGGGTTGAAGCTGTTCAATAGTTTGCAGAGTTAGGAGACATGCATTAATGGGAAGACTGCAGGTAAGTCAGTCAAAGGTGCAGTACGTCCCAAAATATTTTAATTTGCTACAACAGATGGGACCAAAGCATCCATTACAAGGGGAATATTCTGGACATGATTAGTATTTTAGGGCTGTGGTTCTCAACCAGGAGCATGCGTACCTCTGGGGGCCCACAAAGGTCTTCCAGGGAGTACATCAACTCATTTAGATATTTGCCTACTTTTCAATAGGCTACATAAAAAGCACTAGCAAAATCAGTACAAACTAAAATGTCATACAGACAATGACTTGTTTATACTGCTCTATATACTACACTCAGAAATGTAAGTACAATATTTATATTCCAATTGATTTATTTTATAATTATATGGTTAAAAATGAGAAAGTAAGCAATTTTTCAGTAATAGTATGCTGTGACACTTGTATTTTTATGTCTGATTTTGTAAGCAAGTAGTTTAAGTGAGGTGAAACTTGGGAGTATGCAAGACAAATCAGACTCCTGAAAGGGTTACAGTAGTCTGGAAAGGTTGAGAGCCACTGCTTTAGGGGTCTGAGCCAAAGACAGGGACCAATATGATCATCTAGTCAGACCTCCTGCACAACACAGGCCGCAGAACCTCACCCACCCACTCCTGTAATAGGCCCCTAACCTATGACTGAGTTATAGAGGTCCTCAGATAATGGTTTAAAGCAGGGGTTGTCAACCTTTTTTAGAAACTGTACCCCTATGGTCTCACGGTTTCACCTGAAGCACCCCTTCATGGTTTTCACTTTCCTGATGTTACCACAGTTGCAATAAAAGGCATAATGGCCTAAAATTAACACATTTTCTTCGTATATCTAAAATACATAATTTACATCACAACAGAACTGACACTATTCTGTTAGGACAGAATTCCAAACAATAGTTTTTAAAGCTCTTAATTACAACTTTGGATGCACATATATTCTGCACTATATTGGCTGGTTTCACAGTCCCTGATTATTACTAACCTTGGACTACCCAGTCTTACTTTAGGTAAGGAAGTCCAAGAGTAGAGCTAATCGGAGTTTGTGAAACCAGCTGTAAATGTTTATCACATTATTTTATGTCCATCTAAATTAGGAGTGCTCTTTAACAACATCAAAAACATTAACCATAAAATAATCACAGAATGCTTAAATCTGGTATAATTTGATATATTTAGTTAAAACTTGCCATTTCAATGGGACACCTGAGCCTGGTGGATCTTGCATAACTCGTCAATCCTTGGTACAATGGCAGAAAGACAAACTTTGATCTCATCCTTCACGTCCAGTTTTGCTCTATGCTTTTTTTTAATTGCAGCCAAGGCAGAAAATCCAGATTTGCATAGATACGTGGTTGCAAACGGTAGCAGAACTTCCATTGCTTTCCAAGTAAACTCTGGGTATTCAGTTGAGAGAGCCAACCAAAACTTTGAGATGTTTCGTCCACAACTCTGATGCTTCTGATGCAAAAAAGGTCATTGCTAAGTTCAATCAGTTTGTCCTCTTCCTTAACATTTAGACCGTGCAACATTTCCTTGTTGGTAGCATTTGAAAATTGGTCTCTGATCCAATCCCCGTTGGTTTTTAAAGAGTCTTCAATTTCAAATACAAATTGAACTGAGCAACAAAGCCCTGTTAGATGGCTGCAGATTGTTTCAGAAATGTTCACTGCTTCAGATTCTCCATTATTGAAGTCAGTTAGGCAGATGAACCTCGTTGTTATTCCCATTCTCACTCGTTCATTCCAGCATTCTGCTTTTGCCGTAAATCCTTTCATTTTATCACAGAGATCTAGTATGTTTGTCTCAGGTCCCTGCAAACTTGTGTCAAGGCTGTTCAGTTAATCAAATACATCTGCCAGGTACGCAAGGTTTGCATTCCATTTGGGATCCTTGAAATAATCAACCAAATAAGAATTCTGGTCCAACAAAACTTGAGTTATCTCAGCGCGTAAGTCAAACACTCTTCATGACACAGATCCACAGGAAAGCCAGCGAATTCCAGAATGAAGAAGAAGCCCTCAATAGTCTGCACCCATTTCATCACACAGAGCAGTAAAAATGTGAGAGTTCAGAGGTCTGGCCTTGATGAAATTCACAATTTTTAGAACAGAAAGTAAAATGTCATTCAAGTCTCTGTGTAAGATACAATGAGTTGAAACAGCGTTCAGTGCTACCTGCTTTATTCTCACTATCAAACCACTCTTATTGCCAGTCATAGCCCTTGCCCCGTCTGTGCAAATACCAGTCAGCTGTCCCACGAAAGGCCTTTCATGGTTATGTACGGGCTAAGTATTTAAAAAATATCTGCTTCTGTTGTTCGTTTTGGCAGTGTAAGACAACAACAAAAATCTTCAACCAACTTCTTTTCCCAAATGTAACAACGAAGCTTGATTCCCATGTCTGTGGATTCGTCAACCTGGAGTTCATATGCAGAAACTGTTTTCAATCTCTCTATTACCTGCGTCTCTATGTCAAGTGCCATTTCCGAAATTCATCTAGAAACAGTGTTATCTGAAAGCGGTCTCTTTTGGACTTGACTTGCTTGCTCGCTGCCAAACATTACTTTACAGATGTCCACTGCAGCAGGGATAATTAAAGATTCACTGATCATATGTGCTTTCTTGCATTTGGTAATCCAGTGCGATATCAGATACGAGGCCTTCAGAGCACTCTCACTAACTGCTAAGGTACGAGTGAACGCTTCCTTTTGTCGTTTGAAATTTGCAAGCCTTCTTTCAAAGTCGGTTTTCCAACTAAACTGGAACGTTTAGTTTTGAAGTGCCTTTTTAAAAAAGACGGCTTCATACATTCAGTGGAGAGCTCCTCCAGACAAATTACACACTTGGGTTTCGATTTATCTTATTGACCCAAACGTGTAAATCCAAACTGCAAGTGAGCATCACTGTACTTCCGGACTTTTTGTCACTTTGAACTTTCTGTAGACTGTTCTGTGTTTCCTTCCTGTGCTTGTCTTTTGCAGTTAAGAAACGTTATCCATTTTTGATTTAAGAAGTGATACAGGGCTTAATCTGAAATGAACGCACTCTGTCAAACAACACTCTTTGCCCCCCGCTTCTGGCCAGGCTTCGCCGCCAGCCGCCCCCCGCACTCGCCCGCCACATGGAACCTGGCTCTGGCTGGCCTCCATCGCCCCCCACCCTTGCACTTACCCGCCGACCCCCTTGAACTTACCCAGACTCCGCTACCTGCTGCCCCTGCACTCACCTGCTGTCCTCCCCTCCCTCACCTGCTGCGCAACACCTGGCTCTGGCCAGGCTCCGCCACCCTCCACCTCTGCACTTACCCGCCCCCCCTGCACTTTCCTGCCACATGGCATCCAGCTCTCCTGCTCCCACCCCACAGGCTGGCGCTGGCTCAGACGGGGGGTGCCCTGCTGGAAGCCTCCTGCGCCCCCCCATCCCTGCTGCACATCGTGATCCTAGGGCCCCCCACAGGCTGGTGCCTGAAGGCCCCTTCGGTAGGCGACTGCCCACCTCCTGCCTGGTCCAGCATGCAGCCGGGAGGCAGCCTGCAGTTGCCAGTGTACCCCCTGCCGTACTCTGAAGTATCCCCAAGGGAATGTGTACCCCTGGTTGAAAACCTCTGGTTTAAAGACTTCAAGGTACAGAGAATCCACCAGAAAGTGACCCGTGCCCCAGGCTGCAGAGGAAGGTGAAAAACCCCCAGGGCCTCTGCCAATCTGCTCTGGGGGAAAATTCCTTCCCGACCCCAGATATGGTGATCAACTAAACCCTGAGCATGTGGGCAAGACTCACCGGCCAGACACCCTGGGAAGAATTCTCTGTAGTAACGCAGAATCCACCCTATCTAACATCCCATCACAGGCCATTGGGCAGATTTACCGCTAGTAGTCAACGATCAGTTAATTGCCAAATTAGGCTGTCCTATCATTACCAGATTTGCCCTTCACCTTGGGGTATGCTCATTTATTAGGGTTACCTTCCTGGAAGGGGGTGTGATTCTAGGGGTGTGATTAGGGTTAGCTTCCTGGAAGGGGGTGTGTGATTCTAGAGGTGTGATTCTATTAATGTACTGTTGTGTTACTTGTGTGTTCATATGGCCACAAGCCCCCTCCCAATGGAGTTATCCTGCAGGACCTAAGGTTTTCAGGACTGGGTTCCTCAAGCACCAGATTCAAATAAACCCCCCACAGATACACACACACACATTTCAGATTAACTGAGTGCATCTGAATAGATCGGGCTATCAGCACTGTCAGCTTATGTGTCCCTGAACTCAGCAGGCTGGGTGACACCACACTTTCAGTGGCTACCCTTATATGCCCCTTTGCCACGCACCAGAATAGAGCATACTTCTTGAGCACGCTGGGTCCAAACAGCACTTTTCATCTACTCCCCTCTATCTGCCCCTGGACTCAATCAGGCTGGGTCAAACAACACTTGAGCCGCACCCTTATTTACTCCTGGACTCCATAGGCTAGGCAGAGTAGCACTTCCCAGCTGTCCCCTTCATATGCCCCTTTATACCACAATTGTTCTAGTAGTAACCCCCTTGATGAGCAAACCGCATAGGATTTTTGGGCACTCCAGAGATCTTTGGCTTAGGTAAGAGAAGCGTTACTACAGAGCAAGAGACCAAAAACACAAAGGAGTAAAATAAAGTTTGGAGAGATAGACAGAGAAAGTGGCAACCAGCTTGATTATAACAGTTATTTTACTGCTAGGTGTATAAAACGTATCTTACTAATAGTAATACCATACAAGGAAAGAAAAACAATCAAATGTTTACAATACTACACAATTACAGCTGGGGGATTGGAGAAAGCTATCCCGGGTTTGATTACAAAAGTAGAAAGTTATACCTGGACTAAGAGAGAGAGAGAAAGGTGTGTTGGAGGAAGAAGGGGGGTTGATCTCACCACTCCATGCAGCGCAGTGTGGTGTCATCCACCTATTGCTTCAAGCACTGATGGAGCTGCACTGGGAGAATTAAATTCACAGCCTGTGACTCACAGGCATGACCTAGGAGTGAAGACTCTTGGGTCTGGATTTTCCTCTTTCACCAGTTTTACATTGGTGTAACCACAATAATTTCAACGGCGTTATCACTGATTTACACTGGTGAGAGTGTGAAGAGTATCAGGCTCTTTGGTTTTATTCCTACTCTGCGCCTAATATACTGTGAGACCTTGAAGAAATCAATCTATGTTTAGCCATCTGTAAAATAGTTATAATTAACTAACAGTACTTTTCTATCTCACAAGTGCTCTGATATTGATTAATGCTGAAAAGGGCTTTGAGACCTTCAAATGAAAAGTGCTAGTACAGTTAATGCAAAGGATTATTCTCATTCATTTAATATATTAGCACCAAATCTGAACTTTCCTGTCTTACCAGCTCTTTCCCTCATGGTACTCTGGGCCCTGCAAGTAGCAGATGAAGTTATGAAAGCATGATGGTTCCAACCAACCTACAATATAATAAAAATCTACCTTGTGTTATTTCAGTACATGTCTGAGAATCTTGGAATAACCTTATCTTACTGGTTGACCATTAGTGTACCACCGAGTTTTAATGTTTCCTTTTGATATGTATGAGATTGAAATCACATGAATTGGAACCCATTAGTTCTAAAAGACATCTGCAAAATACTACAAGAGGCAGGTTTACCCATAAGAGACTGAAGAAACAAAAGGTATTGCAGCCTTCCCAGTGTTTAAAATTGGAGCGGAGACTCCATTTCAGGTTCAGTCAGGGAATATATTTTTATTACCTTCAGACATCTATTAATACCCAGCCCGAGTAGAGGGGCTAAGGCCTTGGGGTCTATGCAGATGATGCAGAGTTCCTCCCTGAGGCCAAAAAACAGCTGTGGAGCGATTCCAGAAGTTTCTGCTGCTCAATGGCTGGAATAGCCTCCACAGCCCTACAGACCTATTACACCAGAGGACTCGAACAGAGTCTAAATCTTTTCAGTCTCTTTCTACAGAAGTCTCTCCATGCGTTTAATCATTCCCATCACCCATGTCTGAAACCCCTTTTTTTTTTCTCTCCAATATCTTTTCTGAACTCAGGTGACCTGAACTGACCCGATCAAAACATTCCCGGAGGATCTCAAACTTTTCAAGTCAACGTAGGCCCCGAGTCGAGCAAACCTGGGTCTGTTTATGGTTTTGCACAAAAAAAACGGTGAAGTTTGCAGTCTGGTGCGATAGCAGGTCATGCTTGCCATTTCCTCCGTTTCACTTTGAATCTGGGGGTTTGATCACAGCCAAAACTGACAAGGAAAGTGAGGATGAAGTGACAGGCGGCACAAGTCAAAACCAAAGATTTTCCTACTATTGTGTATTTTGTGTCCTGCCTACCTTGCCATAGCTAACAGCTAGCCTATCATGGGATAGCTCAGCCAGTTCTGTCTAGTCTTAGAGTAGAGAATAAACTCAATCTGTTTGTGTTTACATCTCTGTGTTCCTGTCTGCTGGTGTCTCTCTGACTGCAAGTAATTTCCAAGTATCCAAACATAACACCTACAAACCCACATGTGGGGAAATGTATGGGTTCATGCAGCTCTAGTTAAAAAACAGAGTACTGACATCAGTTCCAGGGAAAGAGCCCTCCAGCGAGTAGGTATTACATAATATCAGAAGACGCTAAAGTCCTAAAGTTTGTTGTGAACTGACAGAGTTGCATCATCAGGCAATGAGAGACCCAGCAATTCTAGTACAGTGATGAAGATGGTATCAATGAGAGACAGCCATACTGGGGCAGATCCCCAGATGGTGCAAATTGACTCCTCTCCGTTACTTTCCACAGAGTTATGAGGATTAACTCCAGAAGAGGAACTGCACCTGAATTCTGAATTCTGAATTCCTGGTAACTATGGCACTACTGAGACAGTGCCCTACAGCAGTCAGTAACAGGAAGTGCTCACTCCCCATCTCTTTCTTGCTCCCTTTCCCTTTATTGGCCAGTTTGTCTCTGTCGAAGCCCAGAGCCGCCCTTGGCGTGAGGCCACCGGGGAGCACCACCTCAGCAGTAGTGATGTCAGAGATGGTGGCTCTTGCACAGCCGCTGGAGTGGTGCACCTCTGCACTCAGCCACTGCCAACACACAGGATGACTCTGGCTTGCAAATAGCTTGAGACAACAAGGAGCAACTCTTAAGTCTCTTTACTGAAAGCACAACACGCACTCCCGCCAACACCCGCCTAGAGCCACCACCAGTGCACAGAGGGGTCAGGGCCATGGGCCCGTCCCTCTCAGCTCATCCCACTAGGGTGTGTAGCGCTGCTAGTGGGGCTAACAGCAGGCTCTAGGATTCTGGCTGTCCCCTGGCAGACATCTATGCCATCCCCACTTGTGCTCCCCTGCAGGGCAGTCAATCTTTTCCCTTTCATTCACCTATTTTAATACCTGCCAGTCAGTGTGTGACTTTTTTGCTTAGAATACCTGTCATTTGGGTTAGATGACCAGAAAACAACATGGAAAGAAGCCAAACGAACCTAAGCCTCCTTATACCCAAGTGTAGCATAAACTGCTGATGAGAAGAAAAAACTTCCGCTATTTGTTTACAGGGTTTGTGAGATTAATCTGAAAGACAACTTGTTGATAGGGCTCAATTACTTCTCAGGTACTGCTCCCACTGGAGTCAGTGAGAGGTCACACTGAGTAAGGGTTGCAGGATCAAGCCCACACCTTAAAGTAGTGAAACACCTTCTATAGAGCTTGGCCCTGCTCCCACTGCCTTTGCTGGTGCAGGATAGAAGCCATAGTGAAGTCCCTGCCTGTTTGTGCATTAAGTTGTACAAAAAGCATTTCAGGCTAGAGCAGATCACTGCTTTAGGGGCTCCTGAGTTCCTAACAGTTTCTACACAGGCAAAACGCTCCGTGATGTCAATGGGAACTCAAGATCTGACTGATGGGGAAACTATTTGGGACTGGAGGGCAGTATAAAAAAGCTTTAAGTACTTGGTTTTGCCAAGAAGAAATGAACAAGGGTAATAATTTCGATGTTGCGCTATCCAAGTTTAAGTGACTAATTAAAAGACCAAAATTGACTTCTTTAATATGTGAAGATCTTTGTGTAGCCATATTCACTCATGCACACATGGCTCAATCACACTGTCAAAAGGAAATTGGTTTACATTGTGCTGAACTAGATTCCGAGGAAGAGGAAGAAGATTAAAATGACTATTTAATCCAATAGTCAGACAATGAGCCAAAGTGAGTAATTATACCTCAATAACGAGGAAGAGACTGTGTATGGGTTTGAATCGTCTTTAACATATTACCTTGAAAATTGATTGTATGTTCATGTACACCTACTGGGATTTCTATTGTCTGCAGATACACTGCAATTATTAGTGCTGCAAACTCTTGGACTAAATTCCAAAGTGACTTGCAGGGAGAAAGGACACCCTTGTTTAATGTCTGTCCTTGACTAAAAGTAGACTAGATGAAATGGTTCGTCATAACTGGGGGAAGAGTAAGAGATGACTTTCCTCTCCAAATAATAACTTGAAACCGAAAAAATGACCGTGGTCCTAGTAGGAATCCAATAAAATAATAATTTCACATTGATGTAGCACCTTTCCTCCCTAATCATTTTATACACTGGATACATATAGCATCACTGAAATGCTACCACCTGCAGGGAGGAGAACAGCAGCCAAGTGGACAGCTAGTGCAAAATGAATGGCATCCCACAGATGGGGTACAAGGGAAGTTTGGCTAGGAACATCTATTCCTATAAACACTGTTGTAAGATATTTAGTGTTCACAAAGAGTAGACAGGATAGCTGCCTTTCAGCTAGCATCTGAAACACACTCAGAAAGCTACAGTAAGCTAAAGGGCTGAGCAGACCATAGTGGGCTTTGAACCTGTGATCAGGATCAGAATTTGTATTAATTGAAGTACATTTTGTACAGTCTACTTGTGGCTCTGGTTTCTGCTCTGCAGTCAGCTCTTAGAAACATTACCTATACCTACAATAACCCAAATAACTATCCTAAATAAAAACTGTCTGTTATGAATTCCACGTGTGCGTATTCTCATGTCTGTGTATTATTTAGAAAACACCTACAGTGTTTTACTGTCCAAGAGGTCAGAAGTAAAGACACCATTGCATTCTTAAGAAAATCGATGGTATAGAGATGATTTTATGCTGGTCTAAGCTTGCTTTCAAAACATTCCTCTGAACATGTGACATTGTGTGTCTACCTCAAGCAGTAGGAGTTCAGGCTCTGCTGTTTTTTTACAGTGGATTAAGTCAAGAATGCAATAGAATAATTAAGAGAGCCATTTCTGGGCTGTGATCATTTTGCATCTTGTAATGAATGGGAACTCTGCATCCACACCATAAAGCATTTAGTGATAAGGCAACCTGTGTGTATAGCTAGAGTAGACCCCAATTATCTCTTTTACAGTGTTCTCATTATAACAGAGACCTTGGCATCCAAGAACAGTGTGTAGAGAGATGCAACATATTGCAAATGAAAGCTTCTGTCTTGTCAGCCCTTGTTCTTAGGAAACTACTGGATGGTGTATGGCAGAAAAATGGCAGGGGCCGATATCCCCCCCTATGGAGAAGCAGCCACTTTAGAAATCTTGTAAAACTCTCTTAAGAACTGCCCAGAATTTAAATGCATCTGCCATGGTGGCTGCTGCCCTGTGGGGCTCCGAGCTGCTCCAGCATGGCTTAGGATCCCCTACGGCTCTGCCTCCTCCTGCATTAGGACAGCTTCAAGCTTAGCTCTGAGATAAGATCTGATGATCCTCAATGATAATCAGTTTTTCTCTGCTTCCCTCTGTCTTTTTAAAGGCAGCAGCACCGGAGCAGATGCAGGAATCCCACTGAACTTACCCCCTCTTGTGGGGAAAGAAGAAAAACACACAAAGATGGAAAGGAGGACAAAATGGCAAAAGAACAAGCTGAAGAACTGGAAAAGGACAGGGAAAATGGCCATTTTTGTGGATTTGTGCAGTACAAATGGGGATTTATCCTGTATCTTGATAAAACAATGTACATAGCCACATAAATGCACTAGAACTAGGACTATGCCTTTACAAGAATACTTGGTTCAGTTTCTGACCACTATCATAAAGCCAAGTGTCAATTACCATCAAGTTTATGCCAAGTATGGACACAAAGATGACCGTTTCACTTAAGACCATCATATCCACATGCTGTCAACATCACTCATCACAGGGTAAGGTATATAATAATGCAAGTAGTACTGGCTTTTAGGCAAGTTTTATAGCCATAAATCCACTGGCTCAATTTGTTCCACGTTCAGCTCACCCAAGGCAGCTGCAGGCAAAGGGGACAGCCGTGGCGTCCAGGGGCTAGCATACCAGACTGGGGTTCAAGGGACCTGGCTACTCCGCTCAGCTCCCTCAAAGATGTGCTGTGTGACTTTGGGTAAATCACTGAGGACAAGATTTTCAAAACTGATTAGTGATTTGGGGTGCTTTGATTTTTGGGGTGTCCAATGTGAGACACATTAAAAATCAATTTTTTCAGAAAGTACAGAGCACCCACCTCTGAAAGTCACATTGGGCATTCAAAAATTAAGGCTCAAAAATCATGAGTGACTTAAAATCTTGGCCCATACCGCTTAGTGCCTCCATTTCCACATCTGCCAAAAGGGGATAATGAAGATACTTAAGCAGTTTATAAAGAGTAGCACCTAAGTACTGATAAGTACCTGGTATGTTTTGACACTTTTCAGTTTTCTATGTCCTTCATACCCTCTATATCTTTTTTTTTTTTTTTCCTGTGTCAACTCATCCAACACACAAGCTGTTTAAAGCAGTTTGGAAAAGTGTGTGGGAAATAAGAAATTACTTTGAAAACAAGGTGATAAACTGATACTGATGCCACGAGGTGGGGGATAAGTATGGTTTAAAAAGCCCTGGCAGTAATAACACAGCATGCCAACAAGTCCCCTGCATCTGATCCAGAAGAGAAGCTAAGTCACTTCATTCACACCTAGGAAAATGTGAAACAACTGTGGTGTGACGCTGGAAACAATTCTGCAAAAAATACACGATATCAGCACAACTCTGTAGTCATTTACTGGGTATCTTGCTATGGTGTTTGCTCACTACAATTCCCGGAACCAGGTCATTCTGTCCTCTAGATAATTACACTGTGGTGAAGCATAGAAACTTGTTGATGATGACATTGGATATGTAAATCCTACTGACCGAGACGCAATAAGGAGATTCTCTTTGATGCCTGCAATAGCTTTGTCATTCACAGTAAGTATACAATAGGACCAGCTCCTCAATTGGTGTAAAAGAGCATAAATCCATTAAAGACAATGTATACAACGATTGAGGAGTTGGCCTACTGTGTCAAACATGACCCAAATTCGTAAAGAAGACAACAAGATATGAACATGTGGGCTCACTATATGGTTTCATAATATGTTACCACACAATGACACAGACTGGGGTGCCCACTCCTTCCAACAAAGTGCGACCAAAGTTCCCAGATGATCTGGAATGTCTTGCTCCAGAGGTTGATGATAATTTGCTGTTGGCCTATACCAGGCCTATGCCCTCTGCGGCAGTTAGCAGGCTGTGGGGTGGAGAAAAGGCTCTGCCTGTCTCCTGCCCCACCCACTCACCTGTTCTGGAAGGTGTGCAGTGCCTACCACCTATGCACAGGCATGTAGTCCAAGTCACAATCTAGCCCTTAATAATTAGTGATACTAAAGAAAGGAAATCTAGAAGAAAGTCATTCACAGAATATAGTCATTAAGTAAGCCTCTGGGGGAAAATTGCCCTAGTTGGTCCTTAAAAGGAATCCCAGAAATTGGCGATGGAAACATATTGTTAAGTCATCTAGTCTGTCCCTCCTCCAACCAGTGTATTTCCCAAAAGAACTTTTGTGTGGCACAAGTAGTACTTTTTATAGAATGACAAGAATTCCTGCCAGCCTAGTCTCAGAAGCTTTTCTGCCTCATTTTAATCAAATGAATCGATTGTTGTAGAATGCCTTTGTACCTCTGCTTGCCTAAATAAAGAAATGTAATAATCTTTTCTCAACGTTATTAGCCCATTGATTCCATTGGCATTTCGAGATATTACTTTTGCTGGTTTTGATGAAGTCATGAGTTCTGTCAGCCGCAATTCATAAATCAATATAGAGTCATGATTTCTATTTGAGAAGGATTGGAGCCCCTCAGTCCCTGGGCTCTACGCTTTACAAGGTTATACAATGTGTGAAATAGTTATATAGCCACTTGGAGTGCCCAAAGTAGCATACAAATTAGTGGCAATCTTTTAACCTTATATTTAATGGTGTGGAGGGGCATTTAGCATTTCCATTGTAAAGTTCTATTTTTAAAAGTGTAGTTCAGCAGTAGGATTCTGATATTTCAGGGTGGATTTTCAAAAGGGGTGTGCTGCAGCTTTAGCTATTTAACTCCCACAGATGTTAGGGAGGTTGTATTGCACAAAGTGGCCACCAGTCCCACTGTGTTTCAAATAACAGTCCCAATTTGGACATGGATGTCCCATGTCTGGCAGGGCATTAGAACAGTCCTGAAATAACTTCAGGGCTGATTTTGTGCCACAATGAAGACATCACGAATTGTAACATTCCATGTCACACTGGAATGAGTTTGTCCCTTAGCATAAAGTATAAAAAGTCACAACCCTGCTTGCTTTCATAGTGTGAGGCTGAATGAAACTGTCTTAGGGCAGGAGTGACTATATTAAAAAACTTGGGGGGAAAATTATAGTGGCCATTTTAAGTCATGGGATTTATGTTGTAGGACAGTGACAGGTACAGATCCTCATTTACAGCAAGGCCTCTTCACACCACTGTGATAATGTAAAGGGGCCTTGAAGTGGAGTAAATTACATATACAAACAATGGAGTATATACATATACCATATATAAGTTAAAATTACTTAGACAATTTAGATGTCTTCAAGTTGATAGGGCCTGATGAAATACATCCTAGAATAATTAAGGAACTGGTTGAAGAGATCGCTGAGCCATAGTGATTATCTCTGAGAATTTGTGGAGTATGGGAGAAATCCCTGAGGACTGGAAAGAGCAAATATAGTACCTATCCATAAAAAAGAGATTAAGGACAACCCAGGGAATTACAGACTAGTCAATTTAACTTCAGTACATGGAAAGATAATGGAGCAAATAATCAAACAATCAATTTGTAAACACATAAAAGAAAATAAGGTGATAAGTAACACTCAACGTGCATTTGACAAGAACAAGTCATGTCAAACCAATCTAATATCCTTCTCTGACAGGGTAACAAGTCTTGTGGATGGAGGGAAGCAGTAGATGTGATATATCTCAACTTTAGTAAGGTTTTTTATACTATCTCACTTGACCTTCTCATAAACAAGAGAAATATAACATAAATGAATGTATTATAAGGTGAGTGCCCAGCTGCTTGGAAAAGTATACTCAGATAGTAGTTACCAGTGGAGGGGCATATTGAGGGGGGTTCCACAGGGACCTGTTCTAGGGCTGGTTCCATTCAATATCTTCATAAATAATTTGGATTATGGCATAGAGAGTACACTTACAAAATTTGTGGACGATATCAAGCTGTTAGGGGTTGTAAGTGCTTTGGAGGATAGAATTAGAATTCAAAATGATCTTGACATACTGGAGAGATGGTCTGAAATAAATAAGATGAAATTCAATAAGGACAAATGCAAAATACTACACTTGGGAAGGAATAATCAACTGAAAAAATACAAAGTGGGAAATGACTGCCTAGGATCACATACTAAATATGAGTCGACACTGTAACACTGTTGCAAAAAAAGCTAATATCATTCTGGGGTGTATAAGCAGGAGTGTTGTAAACAAGACACAAGAAATAATTTTTCCAGTCTGCTCAGTGTTGATAAGGCCTCATCTGGAGTGCTGCGTCCACTTCTGGGCCCCACATTTCAGGAAAGATGTGGACAAATTGGAGAAAGTCCAGATGAGAGCAACAAAAATTATTAAAGGGCTAGAAAACATGACCTATGAGGAAAGATTGAAAAAAACTAGGTTTGTTTAGTCTGAAAAACAGAAGACTGAGCGGGGGACATGATAATATTATTCAAGAACATAAAAAGTCGTTATAAAGAGGAGGGTGTTAAATTATTCTCCTTAGCCACTGAGGATAGCACAAGAAGTAACGGGCTTTAATTGCAGCAAGGGAGATTTCCTTTAGACATTAGGAAAAAAATTCCTAACAGTCAGGGTAGTTAAGCATTGGAACAAATTACCTAGGGAGATTGTGGAATATCTATCACTGGAGACATTTATGGACAGGTGAGACAAACACTTGTCAGGGATGGTTTAGATAATACTTAATCCTGCCTCAGTGCAAAAGACTGAATTAGATGACCTATCGATATCCCTTTCAGTTCTATATTTCTATGATTTTTGTGATTTATGGCATCCTTACACTGACAGATCAGTGTAAAGGGGCCTTTATGTACATGTGAATATGACCCAGAGTGTTTGTTGAGTTTTTTTCATTAAATCTATTGGTTTTCTTTTAAAGAGACTGATGAACAAAATGGGCTCAATTCATCCCTGATGTGATTACATTGAAGTCAGTGGAGTTACACCAGGAATTAATTTAGTCCAGTAGATTAAAGGAGATAAGGTAAACATGAATTGCCTTCATAAAACTATGGGGAAGGTACAGCAAAGGAGTGATGAGGACTGAAATGTATAAATGAATGAATTTTAAGAGGAGGATATCCGTCGCTGGGTATGTTAATAAGAGAACTTTTGTGGAACATAGCATTTATATATGTCAGTAGCCTGTTATTCAATCTTGGACCATTTATTGCATGACATTTTCTGTACAACTGGCTGCAACCACGTCACATTTTTTCCTCATTAAATTTGTCTCATCAATGTCTTATCTTTTCAGTTTGGTCCTGAGGACAGATCTGACCTCAGTGATCCATGCATTCATAACCTCTAGGCCTGATTATTGAAATGCATATATATGGGGAGGAAAACACACATGCTGAAATAGCTCCAGCTGATTCAAAACACAGTAGCACATCCATTTAGCAACACAAGTTGCTGTGAATACATCACTTCAGTGCTTAACACCATGTCTGCACTGGGAAACCATGTTAATACCCATCTAGTGAATGATGTTTAAACACTGTGTTCCAAAAAGGTGCTAACTAGATTCTTCAGCCAGTGAATACAAGGATTGACTCTTTTCCATATAAACCAGTTCACAAAACCGTACTACTACTTATGTAGGGACCTGATATTTTGATTTATAGTAGCAGAATAGCTCACAGCAACATAGTTAGTATTTCTCCATGTTGTCCAGGAAAACTGTTGTACTCCATGGCATTCTGGTTCTTCTACTGCATCCATTACCATGGTTTCTGAACACAGCTGTTGGAGCATTAAACAAGTCTATGTTGACCCTAGTGGTCAAAGCTTTCCCAAGGGTTCTGCGCACCTTGCTTCAGGGTAAGGATGCATCCCAAAAGTGGGGATCTGTACTGATAATGCTCAAAGAAGAAGGGTGTTGAAGCACAATTCACTAGAAAGGTGCTAACATAGAGCCTAGCTCCGCAAAGCCTTACCCAAATAAGTCACTTGTTGACTTAAACGTAAGCACTAACTACAAGACTGGACACACAATTTCCCTTGCTGATGTAGACATAGCCTAACTGTCCACAACCACACAGCAGTGACAAAACAGCACACACAACAAAATATCCCCCTTTAAGATCCCACTATGCCCTGCTGTCCATATCAGAAAGTCTGTGATAAGGCACTTTGAACCCAAAACTAAACGATTTCTGCTAGGAATCTTGTTTTATAACCAAAATGATTTCCTTACTGGGTAAAAGCTACTGTATATTGTGGGTTTGACGCACAGCCTAGAGCCTTACTGTGCATTTAAGGCTGGGTTTAAGGGTGATGTGGAGATGTACTAACCAAGCTACTCCGGAGACCTTGTGCCTGTTTCGGGAGCTGCAAGGCACGCAATGACAGCACTGTCACTATAGCATCTGTGGCAAGAATGCAATCTGTCCTGCTCACTTAGCTGGGCTCTTGCCACGAGCTGGTGCGGTACACAGTTCTGCTCTCTCCTGGCCTTTAGAAACATTATTTGCTACTAGACTACAACATCCCTTGGTCTCAGGGGAGTTCAAAGACGGTGATGGTGTTTAACCCTAATGCAGAGTCACAGTGAAATTAATCCTCATCCACATATATTTTATACATATCCACAATATGTATCCAGGCCAGGAAGGACCAGTTTGTCCTAACATTTCATAACCATCATATGGCACACATATTCCAGAAGTAATGAGCAATTCTGGCTCTCCCCATTGTCTGAGAAACTGAATCAATGCATAATAAAAACCCAGAGGCCTTTTTCCAGTTTCTGCACTGACAGCTGAAGCAATGTAAATGTCACAATCTTGGCATATCTGCCAACTCTCCCCACATAAGCTGTGACTGTATCCGGACATAAACTTTTCCAACGAGCTCCAAGCTGTAGGATGGTAGATATATCTCAGCAGCAAGAAGACACATCAGATTATTTCTCATATTTCCAGTCATGCATCCCTTTGCTGCAAGAAATATGCCATTGCTCATGTTTTCTGCATAATTTAAAATTCAATATGTTTTTTAAAAAAATTATTTTCAGCTGTTGGGAATTTTGAGAGATATTTTTCTTTATACTTCCTGACACCTTTTCCATTATGCTTTCAGTCTCCAAAGAACTGAAATAAATAGTCTGACCACAGGGTAACTGATCATGTTTAAAATCTGCAGTAGCTGGAAACTGATACATTCAGGTTTCAAAATATATAAAAATTGATCACATTTTCTCATCAGCTTTTAGTTCTTGACTTACTGTAACAACACAAAGAGGGGTTTAAATACATTTAGCCTACACTGTAAGCAAATCTTTTGTCCTCCCTTCTTGTACCTGCACTTATTTGTGGATGCCATTGATGTAATTTAGTTGTCTGTCTACCTGATATGCTATAATCAAGTAGTGAAATGTCTAAATGACTGCACCTGAAGATAATTGCACACCTCAGATTGTGCTTTCAGTTATTTTCACCAGCAAAATTGAAGGTGTAAATGAGGTCTTTTTGAGACTGGAAGAAAGATGAGTCCCTTTGTCCTCAATCAAATGCCTATTGAAAAAAATCTAATACAAGATGCAAGACACATTAATAATAGTTAATGGAAAAACATCAATCAGTGAATAAATACTAGAATGATGTGTTAAAATTTAAAAATAACGACATAACAATGACGTGCATTGTGCCGTGTGCTTGTTGTTTCTACCTGCTAGTCCAGAGCTATCAGAACTGGGCACATTGGTAGCCACTGCTATTAGCCAGCACAGATGCTGCTCATAAATTCATCCATTTGATGCTGGACATCAAGAAATCAGCAACAACTGATAACACCCAGGATAGACAAGCAGCCCTTTTCCAGACAACTGCTCCCCCTTGAAAAGGAAAAAGTTGCCAGAGAACTGTCCTCTTCCATAACTATTATGATTTATTATTTGTATTGTACAAGCATTCCAGAGCCCCTATCAGGTATGGAACCTCGTTGTCCTGTATAAACACATATAAAGACACAGTCCCTGCCCTGAAGAACTTATAGTCTATTGTAAGTCAAAGTACACCAAGTGAGTGTTACGAGGACAGGAGGAAAAGGGGAACATCAATAAGATCATGAGGTGACATAGGCTAACAACATGCACAGCTTGATGCTTCAAGATCAGATTTAACCATTTCTTTAGTATGAATACATAAATAATTGCCAGCTGCTGGCAATCCCTTGATCAATATACTATAGGTAGCAAGTGCAAGACCAGACAATACGAAAGGCTGCAGTAACCCTGTCATCTCAGACTATTATTAATCATACAGATTAATAGACATTACATTTGTAGCAAGAAAATTCAGGAGCTAAAACATGACACTGCTGTCCTGAAGTATCCCAGAGTTGGCCATAAGACACACCAGGGTGGGGATGGAGAAGGAGATTAGTTAGATCAACGGTTCCCATCCTGGGGGGGGCGGGACCCCCTTGGGGGGAGGGGGTGCCAAAGATTACAGGGGGTCCATGAGACTTCAGTAATATTGAGGTCATTCAGTGCTCCCGAGCTCCATGCCAGCCAGACCGAAGCTGCAGCCCCAAACTCTGCTCTGACTGGAGTGGAAGAGCAGCGGTCCCCAGCCCTGCACTGGCCGGGCACCTGGCTGGAGAGGAGCAGCCCTGCACCAGTGGGGGCCTGGAGCAGCCCTAGCCACTCCCCCAGAGCCTATCACGCAGGGTGTTATTTAAAACATCATTAAATTCACAGTGCTCAGCAAACTTTTTAAGAGCTGCTACATATTGGGCAATTGTTTCACCTTCTTCTTGATTCCTTTTGTGGAACCTAAATCTCTCTGCAATTACCTGTGGTTTTGGGGAAAAATGTGCCTCCAGGATTTTCACAATGTCACTGTAAGATTTTGTGCCTGGCTTATCAGATTGCACTAAGCTGCGCAGCAAACCAAATGTTTTAGCTCCCATAACACTTAAGGAAGTTGCCACCTTTTTATCATCTCCAATTCCATTTGCAACAACAAAAAACTAAAAACTCTCAATATATGAGCTCCATTGCACCACAGTTTCATCAAAATGTCCCAGGGGCCTTTTTTTTTTTTTTTTTTTCCTTTTCTTTTAGTGTCTTTTATTCATGTGTGTAGGGGGTCGTTCACACACAATTACTAGTAATTTCCTTTCACTAGCACTGCTTCCTTCCTCCCCCTTCCCAATCTGTCTGCTTTAGTTTTGGTTTCTGCCATGAGCAGGAACAGCAGAGCCACCCAGAACTGTAAAAGGTTTTCCTCATGTTTTGCTTTTGCTTTTTCACCGGTGGCAGTACCAGCACAGGTCCATCATCCTCCTCGCCACTTTGTTATGTTTGGATACTTGGAAGTTACTTGCACTCAGAGAGAAACTAGCGGACAGGAACATAGGGAGATGTAAACACACAGACTGAGTTTATTCTCTTACTCTTATACCAGACAGAACTGACTGAGCTATCCCATAATAGTTTAGTTCTGTCAGCTATGGCAAGCAAGGCAGGACACAAAATACACAACAGGATTCATCCTCAACTGTTCTTAGTGCTACCCATTAGTAAGATTAAAATTCTATCATGAGTATTTTTAGTAAAAGTCGGGGACAGTTCACAGGCAATAAACAAAACTTCATGGAAGCCCCCGACCTGTCCCTCACTTTTACTAAAAATACCCTGGGGGAGAGGAGACAGAGTGCTGCTGGGGCTTGCAGCTGCTCCAACCCTGCCGCTGCTCCTGTGTTTTAGGGCTGGGGGCCACTGCTCCAGTGGGCAGCTGTTTGGCAGCCCCAGGGCTAGGCATCGATCAGCTGTTCAGCGACCCCAGGGCTGGCTGCCAATCAGCTGTTCGGGGCCCCACAGCTGACCACCAATCAGCTGTTCGGCTCCAGCCCTACCCCAGAAGAAGTCACAGAGGTCCCGGAAAGGTCTCAGAATCTGAGACTCCATGACAGAATTGTATCCTTACACATTATCTCTTGCATCCCACTAATTAATTCTCCTCCTTCCTTCATATTACACCCTCCAGGAATCTGCAATCAGGTAGCAGGTCCTCTCCTGGTCATCCCTTAGCTAAGCTATAGATAGTTAGTTTTTTTAATCTTTTGTCATAAATTAATCCCTTCAACCCCCATCATTCCTGTTGCTTTGTACTGGAGGAGGCAGTCAGCTCGGGGGAAGGGGAGAGGCAGGTGATGGCTTCCCCAAGGTTTCCAACAGCTTTCGGTTCCAGCCCAGGTTCCATAGAGCTTTACTGGCAGAAACTATCTGGGAGATTCAGTGCATCCTCTGCTCAGCCTAATCATGTCCTGCCCACAGCTGGGGCTGTGCTAGTTGGCTCTAAATCCCCACCGGGAATCTGATCCGTTCTTTTTTCCCTGCTCTCCTATCCTCATCTCCTTCCCTCACCTGAGGTTTTTAGTCTGGCAGACACAGATGACAGCACCACTCTTAGGTGCAGAATCGTTTCACAAGTTTATCCAGCTGCAGGGTGAATCTGATGTGTGACTGGAGAATTTGAGTCAGGTTCCCTCTGTAACCAGTTCTCTGTGCAAAATGGTTCTGCACCTGAGCATGGTGCTACAGTCTGCTGCCAATACTAGCTGTGCTAGTCGGTAAACCTTCCACTAGGTGGTGAATTACTGAGTGGCAAGTGAGAAAAGGGCATTTATGCATGGTAAGAGGCCAGAAGGTCTTATTAGCATGTTTATTACTATTTGCAATATATATTGTCTATCCCTATAGCAGAACTAAGCATGAGCAAAGGTGCACCCACCATGCATAAGCATTGTGGAGGAAACACTGCAAGGTCACTGGAGGGGTTGGGGGCCACAACCTCAAACCAATCCGGCTGCCACCAAGTTCCACAGGAAGTCCGACACCTCCTTTAGCACTGACAATTAAAATGACTATCTCCTGTATTATATAGTCCAGACCTGAAGAAGAGCTCTGTGTAAGCTCAAAAGCTTGTCCCTTCCACCAACAGAAGTGGTCCAATAAAAGATATTACCTCCCCTGCCTTGTTCTCCCTGTATTATACAATTATGAGGCCTAAGCCATTCAGAAACAACTGCAGCACCGAGGACAGATGCTGTGCATGGGGAGCCCAGACTAGAGCTGATTTTCCCATCCTGCAAACATTTTCAATATTTTGAATTTTCTTCCTGTCCCCCAAGGGGATGAAACCAACGCCTTTCTAAATTTTCCATGAAAAATTATGGTTTTGTCTAACTCGCATTTTTAGACAAAAAAAAATCATCAAAAATTCCCAGCCAGAAACAACTTCTGTTCTGACTAAACCAGTCTTCAGTAACAGTGCTTCTTCCATCGTTCTCGTCCTTGTCCATCAGCTTGTCTGGGTGCACTGGCTGTTCAGCACTAGCCTGGTTTAATCAGAGCTTTTCCCACATTTTGGCTCATAAAAAATCTGAATATTCCTAACTCTGAATGTTCAGCTTTTGGTCTTAGAGTCAAATGACTGTCATGTAATCTAGACATTGACTTTTAGGTTGGGATTTTCAAAGAGGCCAAAGAGAGTTAGGCACCCAGCTCCCTAATGCCCTTGACTCCCTCTGAGAATCCCAGCCTAAATCTATAATCTCCAATCTCCTTCTCTATAGCACTTTGGTTTAAGAGTGGAATACAAGGTCCAGCTGCACCCTCCCCAAGGAGTATTTTTTAAAATACCTAACATCTGGTGTAACCTGGTGCACTCCAAAGACAAAAAAATATTCTACAATACTTTTATGAGCTCCAGTGAGCTGAGACTCAAGCATGCAGGGCATTTACCTCTCATGCATCATTGCCATTAATACTGTTCTTGCAGGACAAATTAATACTACCCTGTAGTGATCTCTTGAGGAAAAAAATGAAACCTAATTTGTCTTTTAAAAATCAGTTTAATCTGATCTGGGACACAATATCTTTAAATTGTAATGATATGGTTATTGCATAGCATCTGTTCAAGATAGAGCTACAGTTGTTTGTGTGTCTTAACTGTGTGTATCTATAACTTAGTGCTGTTTTAACAACCTCAAGAGATCAAAAATCATGAGGTGTTTTTTTTAAAGACACTATATTGTGTTTTCATGGTTTGTCTCATAATTTTCAAAGTGCCCATCCCCAGGTTATGACAATTAGTGTTGCTCACTTTCCCCAGTGTATTGGAGAAGGTGATTGTGGCCCTGGCCGCAGGTGTTCTCACCCCCGGCTTTCCATCCCCTGCCCAGCAATTAATTCTGCTCCCAACTTCCATATCAATACCATCCCCCCAGTTCCTCCATCAGTTCAGCCCTCCAGCCACCCATCAATTCTGCCCCCACCCAGACCTCAGTCCCCCATCAGTTCACCTCCCAGCCTCACCTCTGCTCCTGCAGGGATTCTTCAGCCCCCTCTCCCAGGCACTGTAGTGGGGTCCCCTCTCCCTCTTCCTGGCTGGGGTGGGCAGCTCCAGGTACTCTTCACCTCCCCTGCCTCTTCCCACATGAGGGGGGAGGTGGGAGGAGCTTGCTTGAAGTTGCTTGAACTTGCTTGAAGGAGAGGAAAGAGGGACCAGAGCCACCCTGAGCTGTCAGGATCTTTCTGGTCCTTCCTCCCTGCACCCTTCCTGTGAAAATGGCTTCAGGATAAAGAAGGGCAGAGGAGGAGGAGAGAGCTCTGTTTGGTTGCTCTGCCCCAGGAAATGAACAAGTGGGCCGAGGAGCCAATCAGAGGGAGGTATTTCCCCCCAGGCAGAGCTCAAATTCCCTAGAGGGCTGGAGCTTCTCCCATCTTTATGTTACTGGGCTCCAGTCCCAGCCAAGATCCTGCCAGTTGCAAAAAAATTGCAAGAGTTGGCCACACTGTTCACATTCTTCAATTTCTCTGAAATCGGAATGACCCACGTAATCCTTGTATGGGACATAATTACAACAGTCTCATAATTCATTAGCCTTAACGTTCCACATCAATAACTTAACCTTTACTCCTGTTCAGCAAGTCTTCTGCCTAGGAATATGTTATTAAGCAGTCCAGCCACAGTGACAAGCTCTCACCCTGTGAACTTTTAGAATGTGTCAGTTTAGCAATCAAACTTTACTGTAGCAATGCTACCATGATAAAATATTCCGCTTCCATTCAGCAATGGTGATATCAGAGAAGAGTCTGCTCAGATTCACTTGGCTGTGAACTAATGAACACAGACCATAATGATTATTTATCTATATCAATGAATGGAACATAGACTGCAGGAGAAAATGAGATTGCAAGAAGCCAGGAAGCTGGTGAACTAATAATGGCAGGAAAGGAAACTCATTCAGAATCCTAACATGATCATTCAGTAACTAACTCTTGTGGAAGATCATTCAGCTAATGGAGTAGTATACGCTTCATTGCAAACTTGAAAGTCTTTAGAAATTAAAGTGTCTTAAGGTTTTAATATGAATCTGGGCCAAACCCTGAAATCCTCATAATTGTTACTATTATTAATTTATGGAAGATTCAAAATGAAGCCTGTTCCTTCCCCAGGAGTTCATTTCTTACACAGCGAAACTCTGATTGGCTTCAAATTATTCCATAGACTAATTCCAACTCACAAATGGGAAAAAACTTGCAAATATGGGATAAAAATACCTTGGACCCACATGCAATATGTTGGCAGACACAGAGACCCTGAATGGGCATGCAGAGCTCTTCTGCTGAGTTGCCTTGTACTCAAGTGATACAATCCTGCATTAAGATTCAGGGTAATTACTGATGAGTAATACTGGCAGGTAGGTCCAGTTATCTGCAACCTGACTATAAAAGAGGCATGAGTAGGCTGCTAGGAAGTAGAGAGCTAAGAACTGAGGAGGTCCTGGAAGGAAACCATAGGAAAAGCCAAGCTCAAAGACAGCCTAGGATGAGGTTTATGTTGTGTTGTGTTTTGAGTTTCCTTCCAAACCCCAGGAAGGCAAACTTTGACACTATCAGGGTCTGTGTGGTCTGCTGAGGATGGAGCAGGGATCCAGCACATTCACACTGAAGAAAGGGGAAGTCACCTTCAGCCACTACAAACCACTGCCATTGTCAGACCTCAAAATCTGTAGAAGTCCTACCCACAAATTTGGGTCCCATGAATTTGGGGTGGGAGATGGTGCCGGATCAGGGGGAACTCCATTGTCTTACCTCCCTCAGATTCTCTGGGGACTTCCTATGGAAGATGATGCTGACCCTTCTCAGCTTCAACTTTGTGCAGAATCCCTAACCACTCTGAAGTAAACACCCCTCACCAAAGAGTTTTCAAGTCAAGCACAGGCTATTGCAAGGCAGCACAACTGACAGAGTTAAACTGTGTTGGAGGATAGGGAGTAGCCCTCACATTTTTCCTGCTTGTACCCTACCTGAGTGACTGTATGAATTTCCCTCCAGCACTTCTTATGATCTCTTGTACACCTCTTTCTGTAGTGTACCCTTCTTACGATATTTTGATATGCCTCTCCCTCCATCCCTCTTTATGATCTCTTCTATGCCCTCTCCATATCCCACTTATATCTTGAAGCTACACCCTTTGGCCTTTCCATGGGGGGGCAGGTAGGCCTTGCTTACTACTTGCTACCCAGTGGGGTAATATGTAGGAAACTGAAGCTGTTACATTTTTTGGACAATTCCATGCTATGTTTTTATTTGTGTTTCTGAGTAGGTTCCACATTCCTCTCCTACCTCTTTTTCCCCCTACCAATGTTTTGTTGCAAGAAATCTAGCTCTGGCTGTCTCCCTCAACAAAAAATTTTGGATTATCATCACAAAATGCAGTCCTACTTGCTCAGTGATTCCAGATTAGGGAAGATTATGGAGAGAAAGGCACCTAAACAGTCTCTAAATTACCAGCAAATAAGAGGAAAAAATATAAAAGAGATCCCACTTGCCAAGAAGTATAGGGAAGCCAAAATTATCATTGTACTCCCGTGACAATCTACTCTACTGATATACCTCTCTGTGGTGCCAGTACATTGGGCTGAGTGTGTTCAAAACTACACATGCAATCCAGCAACCCCCTCCTTATGGGAATAGTTCCATTGACTTGAATAGGACTGCTGCGGGGACTAAGGACTACACCCAGGAGGAAAGCATTGCTAGCTATTTGGAGCCTATTTTGCCTCTTGTAAAAATACCATTGTTTATATCTAAAATCCAGAAACAAAGGGCTTGTACAGAGAGTTAGCGTGCAGCAAGCTGGGGTGTAAATCTGCAGCGCACTGCCTGCCATGTGCTAAAAGTTCCGTGGTGCGCTTTGATCTTCTCCCATTTCAAACAGCTGTACGTCACAGCGCACTCAGGAACTCTTTGGGCACAGCGGTAGGGTCTACACTTAATCTACATTCTGGCTTGCCGCACACTAAGGGAATGTCTACACTCTAGAGACTATTCAGGTGTAGCTATGTCATCATACCTATGCTGCCATGGCCCTGGAGTATAAACACAGCCTACACCAACAAGAGTTTTCCTGTTGAGGTAGGACTCCCACCTTGCCCACTTACATCTATATAACAGTATCTACACGGGGATGGGGGGTTGTCAGCATACATCGCTATATCGCTGGGGGGTGTGGGGTTTCTTTTTTTCACACCACTGATAGATGCACCTATGCTAACAGCACTTTTTAAATTGTAAACGCTGTGAGGACAAGCCCAAAGACTGTATAGAAACAGAATTACAGGGGATGAACCAGCTAGTGGTTCTACATATTGTGCAGACTGTTACACACCAGTATCCTAATACTAGCCCTCTGTCTCCACCTGATAACAGCACTGATATGTGAGGCTGACTATGGGCTCAATCCTGAGTCTTGCTAAGGCTCCTTTGTGCTGCCACCATTCTCCTGTCTTAAATACCCAGCTGGGATATTAGGTGGGACGAAGCCAGCTAGCTGTAAGCCACCGCTTTCACAGCTGCCCATGTAGAGTGTGTGTCGGGGATTGGATGGTGCATGCTGCACTCTGGCAATTCACAGCTGGCAGATGATCCCCTGGGCCCATGTGGGTAAGTCTACAACTGCAGCTGGAGACAAGCCTCCAGGCCCAGGTAGACAGACTCATACTAGCCATCTGAGCTCAGACCCAGGGGGGGCCGGGTGGGCTTGAGTGCCTGAGCTGCTGCACAAGCCAAGCAAGCATGAGTCTGTCTGCCCAGGCAGGGAGGCTCGCTCCTGGTTGTAGTGTAGACATATCCTAGTGATTCTTCCCCATGCATGATATTACTTGGGTTAAAAACCAACCAATTTGGGCCAAATTATTACCTGTTTCCTGGTGTAAATCTGGAGTACCTGAGATCAGAATTAGGCTCTGTGAGCCCTCAGCCTGGCCCTCAACTAAATTTCTCATTGCTTCCTTTTTGCTGGGTGGGAGGGGAGGTGGCGTCTATCGAGAGCATATTAAACTGCAGTGTAAATCGTGTAGGTATATTAGTCTGAAACCTCTGAAAAGACATTTATAACAATACCTGCCAATGGCTTCCACAAGTCCAGCACAAGATAAATGTATACGTTTCAAACTTATTTCATTTTAATAGTTGCTCCCAGTTCTAAAGAGGCTTTTGCTATTTTCCCGGGAAATTAGGTGCACTAGATTACATGAATCATTCCTGATAGAAAAGCTCATTTTATAGCTGCCTTGAGTGAGAAATCATGCTGAAGCACGCAAAACTCTTTAGCTCCTGTGTACAGCACTGATAAAAAAAATCACATAATTAATTGTATTAATTGATTACTTTAACTACTAAAAAGTATTAGGTAATAGTTGACAGTGGAAAGACAGTGGCCATTCTGCAGATTTACTGAAGGAATTAAATAATAGATGACAATCAAGCCTAAAGGTTGCATAGAGGGCTCTGAATGCTGTATTCTGTGGGATCATTACGATAGACCCCCCAACTGGGGAGTATGTTCTAAAGGATGGGTTGCCCTCCTAACCCCATAAAATTAAATGTCATTACAGTAATAAGAGCACTTGCATCTTCAAAGCACTTTACAAACATTAACTAATTAATCTTGAAACATCTTTAGGGGGTAGATATCATTATCTCCATTTTATAGATGGGGAAACTGAAGCAGAAGGGTTAATTTACACAAGGTCACAAAGGGAGACCATGTTAACTGAGATTAGCACTCAGGAGTTCTTGGCACCAAACTGAGCATTCACTAGATCACGTGTCCTTCAAGTAGGGAGCAATATAGTTTAAATATTTAACTGAAGAAATATATCGTACAACCCTCGTTCTGGACTGCATTTTCACAAAGGTCATCCAAAACGGTTTTTGCAGCTGTAACATGTTCAGTCCAGGAACAAATGTTCATTGAACACATGCAGGGTCATCTTCACATCCTCTTGTCAACACCTGTCACGCTGTCTACTTTGTTGTCTTCTTATAGTCAGGTCATGAGAAGAGAAGAGGAGGATTCACACCAATTTCCAGTTATTCTTGCATAACTGAGAATCGTGCAAGTTTAATAGGGAAATATTTTGAGAACCTGTTCACACATAATTACCTAATATCTTAGAATCCAGAGCTAACCATTCTGGAGTGAGTCTCAAGAGGGAGCTTCTGGGAAGTTTAAAAATGCATAGCTGCCCTCCAGATTCACTGTAGGGAACAGTCCTGCATTTGCATGGAATTTAACACACTATGCCACATTCACAGGCGTGTTTAAGACCATTAAGAGAATACATAAATCAGCGTAATCTATACCATCTTCCAGCCCCCTCAATGTGCATATTACACTATCTTAGACTCCTTTCAGACTCACACCCACTTATCAATGTATAATTTACATCACCTCCTCCTCTCACACCATCTCTGAATTTTTCTCATTGAGTCTAAATTCAGGTAACTCATATACCCAGGAGCTGGATGACAACAAGAAAAGAAGAAAAGTTACTAACAGGAGTATGTGAGAACATCTAAACTATAGCAGGCCACTCCCTACTTTAATTTACACCACTTTACACCATGTTCCAGCTCTTTAGCATGTAGATTATACCAGTTTGGAGTCCTTGACCAGCATATATTGGTAAGCAAGGTAAGTGCAGGCCTCAGGGAATCTAAGGCAATGTAATGGTGTTTAACTTGCTCTTCATCTCCAAACTTGGCCTCACAGCACTTTTCAGTCTTTAATTTCCATGGTTCAGAATTTCCACCTCCTTAAAAAAAAAGTAAGTAGCTCTATCATGATGACATTGATCCAGTCACACCAGAAGGAAAAGGAGGATTATGTCCATCCTATTTTCATTTGTCGTCATTTCACCCATCTAAAAGATTTTTCTATCCTCTACAAACTGATGCACTGTTTTTGTATTTTGTCGTACCTAGCTTTTGCTCTTTACATGACATATTGGGAACTGTTTTACTTCATACATAGGTAAGTTAGAAACAGTTACAAGAGGAAAATTCACTTTGAACAAGTGCAAAATAGCACAAGAACTGTCCTGGAAACAAAAAAGACATCTACATGCCTGCCTGGAACATCTGTAAGCAACTGAGGTGGTTGTAATAATTCTAATGGTTTTTGTCTGAATTGCATTCCAACCAGTTCACTTTTTGTGTTGATCACACAATAGAAAGAGAAAGTGGGAAATTATGCCGGAAAAATAACTTTTTTTTTCAGGAGCAGAGACTAATGTGGCGGTTTGTATTCTGAAGCAACTTCGATTTATTTTTTATTATTATTTTCAATTTATTTTTGATTATTATTATTATTATTTCTAAATATTATTTGATTTATTTCTGCCCAAACAGCAGGTATAGCCTTTCCAACATGAGTCTTTCCACCAACTTCAGCGGGCATTGGATCAGGCCTATGATGGTTAAAGACCAAATCCTTGCTCAGTTTATTCATCCAAATAATTCCATTAAAGACAGTGGGGAGTACATGCTAGTATGGAAAGTAGCATTTGACCCATAGCTGTAGAGTCTGTTAAAATGTTTGGACCAAGTAAGGGGAAAAGGCCTCTGTGGTTTTTTTTCTATATTCTTGACACAAAGTGAAAAACTGTGCATAAAGCAATATTTTTGGTGTATTTTAAAACCATCACAGTAAGTTCACGGTCATTTTCAGACAGCAGAAAAAGAATTTCTGAATATGAGTATTATACCAGATGCCTAATTCTAAACAGTATGCCATTGACTTTCTGTCTGATAGAAACATGAATGAATTTACAATGTGTATCACACTTCACAGAAATGCAGTTCTGTTTTAATGCAGCTTTTAACACCTTGATCACTTTAGATATCAGCACTACTGCAGATCATGTCTCCTAAAAATGTCTAATAGCATTCCATCTCAGACATTGCATGCTGGAATGAAAAGAGTGCTCACATGAAGGATAGGCTATCATGTTTGGAAGACGGAAAAGGAAGCAGGGCTTGGGGACCTCTTGCGACATAGGGTTACTTCATAATGGTTACTCACCTCTAAATCTTAACTGATGACTTTTTGTCCAACTTCTGTTCAGTTCTGTGAACTAAAATATTTTCTTGTAAAAATCAGTGGTAAAAGGGCAGAATGAGAAAAACACAAAATATTAGCAGTAAATGATCAAAGCAATAAAAGTCCATTGCAGGTTATACCTCGCACTGTTAGAAATAAGCTCCAGGGCACAATCCTGCAGTTGTTTTACAAGCAAAACTCCAGAGCCTTTTTCCTGGACAAAGATTGAAAGAGCAGTACAATAGTTCTGTGTTCCAAAAGACTGATTCGTTAGCGTCTAGTCTTGCTAGTTATGGTCCAATCCAGCAAAACCTTAATCAGAACAGGATTGAGGCATCCAGATCTGTAAGCATTTTGAACCTATATTACCATTTATTAAATAGAGAAACTGACTTTATTTTGTTTATTGCAGCTAAGGCTCTGCAAATCCCTAGAATTATTTTGGAAACAGTTTGATGCAGCCACCATATGTCAGGAGTAGCAAGATCCCAAAGTAATTCCCTTTGCCTTTCTGGCTTCTCTTTCTTTTGAAGTTGGTAGCCACTGATGAGCTGTTCAGCTTCTCTCTCTCTCTAATACCAATAAAGCACCTACATATGTTCAGCCAGTAAAACGTGGTACACGCTGGTATTGTCCAGTAGTTAGAATAGGAAATTGGCAGTAAGGACTGCTGAATTTTATTTCCAGCTGTTCCACAGACTCATAGGCACCGTAACAGATGTTTCCTCCTCACTTGCAAGCATTCAGGAGTTCCATGGAGGAATGTGAAATCACAAATTATTTATATTTGGCAAAACAAGATAAACATCTATTTATATATATTTTTAAAATGAAATGAGTAAAACCCAAACAGTATATGGGAGGGCATGGCCAACAACCACACAGTCCCCATTCTTAACTTCCTGGCTCGTTGGTGCCCAGAATTCTCATTCACAGAACAATCCCGACCCACCTAAGCCTCACTCCTAAATATCTAATTAAACTCCGGGGTGGTCAAAAAGAACCAGGAGGCAGCTCTGTGTGCTTCAGTCCATTGAAGTCTGCACCATCAACTCTCACCCAGATCAGTTGCTTCCATGTTGGGTTCCCTGAAGTCAGCTCCTCCAGGCTTGCTGCTGTTGGTCTTGGTTCAGCAGAGTCAGCTCTCTCAGGTCTGCTATCCCCAAGTACTTTATGATACATTCCCCAAAGAATGTCTTTTCTAAGTATTGTGTCAATTTACTGCAGTCATGCAGCTGATTTCTATTTCTAAAATTAAATTGTTCTATTTTTTTAGTTAAAAAAATGTACATCTCCCATGTAGCCACAAGTGAGAATCCATAATTAACATGACTGGGTCTGATCTATCTGTCTAGGGTAAGATACCAGGTCGATCAATGTAATAGCAGTCAATGAAGTCACTGAGAATTTTAGATGAGTTAGTAATGCAGGATTGGGGCCCTGAAAGTGTTTTGCTACAAGAAAAAGTGTTGAATGAAATCTATAGCAAGGCAAAGAGTTAATTAACTACAGTATCTAGGCTGGGTTGTTGGTTTTTTGGTTTTTTTTTTACTGTTTCAAAAGTTGCCTTTCTGTTTAAACAAATGGATAAAAGAGACTATGAAAGGAACAAGGATTTCCTATCACCAAAGATAAAGTTTTACAGAAAGTCAATACAAATGTTTGTAACAAGAAAAGAAGGAAACTGGCATTAAACTTAAAACAGCAGGGCGGTGAGTGCAACAAAAGCTAATGTGTATTTTGACATCAGAACAAGAGAATCCAGCACCTTTTGTAGGTGGTAACACCTTCAGTTCACAGAAACAATATTCTAGGCTTGCGCTGGGTTTCTAAACTCAAAGCAGTGAAGAGGGGCTAGTCTCAGGGATGCTGACAGGCTGTCAGGCTGAACTAATTTCTACTACTTCTTAGACATGGTAAACTTATATTTTGTCATTTAAAAATTATGGAAAGATTATCAGACGCAAAGGACAGCTTAGGCACCTTATTCCCACTAAAAATCACAGGCTGGAAACGCATAACTCTCATTTGTGCTTTTGCAAATCTCCCCTAAAGGCTGGTCTGAAGCTGCTTTTCATAAATATCCAAATATCCAAATCAGGTGTGTAACAACCTGTTTATTTCTGTTTCCTATCTATATGTAAATTGCCAATAAAACTTTTGTTTAAAAAAAAAAAAGAACGAACATATCAGGGTAGTTACTGGCAGGTGTACTCAAGGGAAAGAGAACTCTGTAATCAAAGCAGAGCTGTAAATATAAAAAGGCAAAAGAAAAGGCTGTGGTCATCTTCCGGAATAGGGCTTGAAGACATTTTGGGTACAGAGCAATCAAATGACCTAAGATAATGTTTCACAAACCTGGTAGATAGGCTTCCCTGAGAGAGACTCTGGACAAGTTCAGGGCAAGGGAGAGGTACAAACAGGAGGATCAGGGGGGTGGTCAGGGCCCAAGCATAATTTTTTGGGGCCCAGTACACACTTTTAACACAGGTCCCCTCCCATAATGGGGGTAATAGGGGTTGCAGGCTGGGCCGGGCCTCCCAGGGCCTCCAGGCCCTGATAAACTGTACCCTTCTCCCTCCCCCCAAATGGGGGCCCTGTGGGTGGTGGAGAACGCTTCAGGAGGCCTGATCTAGGTCCCTCCCACATGTTACTGTAACTGTAGGTAAAATGGCAGGTAACTTGGTGAAAGTCTTCCCTGCCTGCCACTGTTGTGGCCAGAGGTGGCTTCAGACAGAGTTCACTTGTACAGAACTACAAGTCCAGATGGCAGCCTGCCAGCTCAAGTTTCCCCCAAAAGTATGTAGCCTTCTGGTGAGCGGGGAAATGAGGCGAGGGATACCAAAAAGGAAAGAAAGAGTCAGCAGCATGTGAAACAGCAAGAATGGAAAAAAGCACAAACAAGAAGAAAAAATGGAGAGAAAATGGACAAAAATAAGATGAGATGGCAACATCTGGGTCAGGACAGGGTGAGTCGGGCCATCCATCCACTAAATCTAGCCCGTGCGGCTCCACTAAAGAGTGTTTGGGACATCTCATTAGAAATGTTCACAGGAGGTGCAGTGCCAGGCAGCACCTCAGGAGACTAGGGCTATGTCTACACTGACGGTGGCAAAGTTGCCGCTGTCAGATCGACTTATCTTGATCGACTGAGCAGTCAGTGAAGACCCGCTCAGTAAATCCAGAAGTCGACGCTATTAATCCACCTCTGCAAGCGATGTAGTGCTGCGTCGACAGGAACACGGTTCCCGTCGGCGCAGTGCGGTGAAGATGGCGCGCAGAAGAGAAGCACAGCACTCGACGGGAGTTATGCAAGTTTTCTGCGTAGTTTGCGTAACTCCTGTCGACTGCCGCTGAATCGCCAGGGTAAGTGTAGACCAAGCCTAGGAATACAAATGATACACTAGGTCAGTATGGAGTTTGAGGCATACTGAAGAAAGACTTCACATCACTGTGATCACCCAGTCATTGCTCAATTCCTGGGTTGAGAAAGAATAGCTCATTATTGCCCCCCGAGTCTTTCATTCTCACCCAGGCCTGGTCTACACTACAGAGTTAGGTCAATGCCGACCTACCTCTGTAAGCATCTACACTAAAATGTTGCTCCATCCGATATAACTTGGTCCACTATCCCGACTTAATAACTCCACCTCCACGAGAGGCATAGAGTCAATATCGATATAGTTAGGTTGATGCAGTGTCAGTGTAGACACTGCTTTGCTTATATCGACTGTTGTTGCCTTTCAGAAGTCATCCCACAATGCCCCACACTGACAGTTAAATTGGTGCAAGCGCTCCTGGTGAGGATGTGCACTGCCAACACAAGGAGCGTAGGGTGGACATACAAAAGCGATTTAATTACTATGGTGGCTGTATGTCACCATAACTTAGGGCGACATAATTTTGTAGTGTAGACAGACCCACAGACTGCTCACCTGAAACCACTGATGGCAAAATGGATGGAGCGATCCCTTTCATTTTCCATTAGGAAGAGTGATTACACAAGATGAATTTTGGCAATAGAGGCCAAAAAAAGTGTGAGACATTCTCTTCAAATTACTCATCTGAGGAAACAGATGAGGGAAAAGTGAGGCAGAAAAGAAATTATTTGTATTCTGTCCCTATGTGCTGTCCAGTTTCTAGTAGAAAGCGAGGAGCTTGATCAGGAGCTAAGAGCAATCACTACTTACTTGTTGGGTAGGCAGGCTGGATACCAAAACAGCGCAAAGGGAATTTTAACAAAGCCTTGCTTTTATTAACTGCAGCTGTGCAAGCTTGTGATGAAAGTAGAGATGGATGATCAATACCAATGACTACAATGTAGTTTCAATTATCAAGCTTCATAGTAATAAACATCAGTTTAGACCCAACCAGTTAGTTTGAATACAGGCTGAAATTGCATGGGTATGAGGTTGCATACCCACAAAACTGACTTGCTGGGTCTGTATTCTCAACTTCAAGCTTTAGCCCTGTCCTTGATGTTCTGAGAGTGAGAGGGGTCAGAAGCGAGAACTGCCCTCGTTTAGCACATATTTAGACAATGATCAAGAGAGCCATTTAGCCAGCTTTGCAGGCAATGTTCTGCGATCTAGAGACTAAGCTGCTGTCAAGACTGATGTCCGGATGCTGCTGAGATATTCGGAAACTGGAACGGTTGCTATGCCCTTTCCTCTTGTTCATGAACTGCTCCATCTGGGAACACCTTCCCTTGTAAGCACATTCTGTCTCTCTTACAAACAAACCCATTCCTCCTCCCTCCTGGACCCAGCTGAAAAATGAACGTTTGCTTTCTTCTTCTGTTGACATCCAAAGACTTCACACCTATTTTTCTTCTTATCCTGCCCCTTCCAGATTGCCCTTTACATATTTATTTTCTTCTGAAATGTAAAAGTCAGACAAAGATTAGACAAAATTACACCAAGATACCAGGAGCAATTTTTAAAAATCAAAATAAAATGTGAAAAAGTTCGATAATTAAGGCCTTACTTGAATTGCGGAATGATTGTCAAAAAATTGTGGACAAGCCATGGAAAATTGCAGAAAAGTAATAATGGACTTTATTATTTATGGTAATAAAATCCATTAGTACTTTTCCACAATTTTCCGCTGTCGGCCATCCAGGGCTGAAAGCAGAGGCCTGACAGCAGGAGCATGGGGCTGAGGGTGGGAGCTCCTCCTGTTGGCTGCCTCGGGTTAAGAGCAAAGGCTCCCCCTGATGGACACCCGGAACTGAGAGCGGTGGCCTGGGGCTGACATCAGGGAAGCCTAATATTGCAGTGGAAACTGCAGTGGAAGCCTAATATTGCAGAATCTGCAATTTCCACACCATCGCAAGTTAAATAGGGCCTTAGTGATGGTGTGATGTTGAGCTCTCCCAGCACCACAGCAACTCAAAAATCTTTTTGGCCTGATTTGCTGCTGCCTGGCATTTTCTGTAGTCACTTACACCAGTGCAAAGAGCAGAAAGTGGATGTAAAATGCAAACAAATCAAAGTTGTAGCATTTTGTACACTTCTATTCATTTTGCACATGTTTAAATGATCGCCCAAGCGGCAAGGCAGGGGAGACTCAGGCTCTTCGTACTGTGCTGGGGAAGTGGGTTTTGCAATGAGAAATTATAAATCATACAACTGAAGGGAAATAAAAGAAAAATAAACTACATTGTACAGAATGGGAAGAGTCTCTCCAGGGAAGCCTCAGAAACCAAGCCAGGTGAACAAAAGATAGATGTTATCACCAGTCAGGATACATCAGGTAAGTTCAGTGTTCGAGAGTATGGGCTTTGTCAGCATTTTAAAGTATTCATGTGTCTGTGATAAGCAGCCAGTCTAGATAGCTCAATCCTTTGCTTCCTCTCAATCTGCGTTTTCCCCAGTGATCCTCTCAAGTAAAGGTTTGACAGAATTTACGTCCCCCAGAATTCACATTTCATCTACAGAAATGATGGAGTTTTAGAGGAATAGAAGAGCTGCCTCCTTCCCACATGCTCACTTCTGTCGCACCTGCATTATGTGGCTTGGGTCAGGAAAATCAGAATCCTGTTACCCTCTTAAGTAATGTCTCCTTCAGCTGTTAGGATTCTTTCTCTTCCTGTCTGTTTTATCAGACAGAGTGACTTTGACAGAGCTGCCATTGTTGGACACCTTTCTTATCTTTCATATACACAGAGATTCTGTAACACCTTTCAACAGAACTGAGGGTTTTCTTTAATATCTAGCTTCAGGAGTTTAGGTATTAGGTTATCCAGTAACAGAAGCAAGTTCTCACACTCTTTGCCATCTAGGATTCCTGGTGTCCCACAGTTTCCAGCTTTCTTTCTTTCTTTCTTTCTTTCTTTTTCTTTCACTACTATGTTTATTTTTCATAAGGCTCTTATGAGTTTAATTGCCTCCCTGGTATTTTCAATTATCCAGTGACATTTAAAGCCCCTTTAATGGCACCATTGTATTCTCAAACAAGGTGATTCATTGTTGCAGCATATCTCGTTTCTGAGCGAACACTGAAATTCCATCTCTCAGACGCTCGTTTGGTTTCCCACTTCCCTGGCCCAAGGAATAGCCTGGCAAAGCTGCACTTTGTGGTGGCCCACAAAGCCCACAGTTGGAAGAAATTGGCAATATAGGTTAAAGCTTAGCTAGTGTTAGATGGCTGTTAATTATCTCTGCCAAGTGTCTTTCTAGGGAGATTTACTGCTAGTGCTTTTAGCAGGGTTGGGGTTTTTTGTTTTGTTTTTTGTAAAGCCTTGTCAATAGTGGGGATTAGCCCTAATTTTAGCAGTCAGTGGCCAGCATCCAATGTAGTCATCCCAGTGTAAATCCCTAGCGTACACAAGGCAAGCAACTATTTATGTCAGTGGAGCCTTCCCCTGTTTGAAATTGGAGTGGGCTCCACCAGTGCAAATTGCAGTTTTCTTGGCCTCCACTAGGAGTTTGACCAAATACAGCTACATTAATTGCTGGCCACGAACTGCTGAAATTGGGCTAGTCCCCACTATTGACAAAGCTTTAGGCCTAGCCTACACTAGAAAAAGTTTGCTGGTATAATTATACTGGTGTAGCTATATTGGCAAACCTTCTAGTGTAGACACAGCTTGTACAGGCAAAAGTAGTTTTGCCAGTATAGCTTATACCAGTTCCCCAACTTAACTAAGGTAAACCAGCAACAGCCCTTTTTTGTTGGTATAATTGTGTCTACACTAGCACTTTTGCTGGTACAGAAATGTCTTTAAAAGCATCATACCCCTTAGAGGGTTGCCAATTTTCTAATTTCTGAAAACCAGATACTACAACAGGAGTGCCGGAACCTTCCTCTGCCCCATTTCTTCCCCAGGAGGCCCCACCCATTCCCCCAAGACCTCCCCTGCTCTGCCTCTTCCCCCAGGCCTCACCCCTGATCCGTTTCTTCCCTCAAGGTCCCACCCCTGCTTGTTCCTATTCCCTCTGTCACTCGCTGCTCTCCCTCCTCCTTCCTCCTTGTCGCTTGATCCTCTCCACCTCCACCTCCCCCCATCCCTCAGCTGGGCTCCTTCTGCCCCAGGGCCAGGATGGGAGCTGCAGCCCCTGATGCGGAGCCTGCCTACTCATCAGATGCAGGTAGGAGGCGGACCTGGCTGAGCAGGGGTTGGTATGAGTTGATGACCCGGCGCCCCCTCCCCTGCCCATGGTAACTGGACTGTTGGTGTCCAGTCAGTACATCTGACCGGACATTGTACAGGTCCCCTTTCGACCAGACTTCCCAGTCAAAAACCAGACACCTGGCAACCTTAACCCCTAACCAACTATACCAGCAAAAGTTTCTAGTGTGGACCTGGCCATAGTTTTCTGTAAGCTGTGACCACAGGCAAGTTACCATATACTTACTCTGTTTGGTATTAAGCTCTTCCCCATCTCATCTTCTATATAATGGTTTATTTGTTATGGTGCTTTGACTTTAAGAGCAGTAAGGCATAAGAAGTCTGTCCAAGAACAATAGTGGATTCATACCTATGCTACAAAATTGTGGAGCATTATTTTTTGGGCTTGATTCCCTACTATTCCTTCCTTACCAATTAGACTTCACTAGGGAAGTTGGAGGAGACTTATTTTAAAAGCAAATCACACCCAAATGTTCATCCTCAACATAGCAGTAAAAGTTTAACACCCCTTCCCCTGCCCTACATGCCTCTGCAGTGTGCCTGGTGAATCTCACCTGGTCCTTGACTGAACCCATCACTTTCAGGCGAGAAGTGTGTCAGAGCTGCCCACTGTTTGGCAAGCTCTACATTATCACTAAGGATAAGACTTTAACACAGAGGTCATGGAAGCTAAGGGGGAGGGTCTTTTGTTTTGGGGGGGTTTAGGCCCATCTGCACAAGCACTTCTAATAGTGCACAGCCATGGCCTAGTTATGCCTTCTCTCCCTACCGAGGGCTTAGACACAATTGCTGTCTCTGAACTCTCCTGAGTGCAATGACTGCTTCCACTAGTGCCCCCTGTGGGGCAAGTTACTGCTCATTCATTACTACACCTTCACGGCCTACTGTTTTCTGATTTGCTGCAGAGTGAAAGAGGAAGGGCTCAATGCTCTAGATCACAACATTTTTCAATATGCAGCCAAGTTAACCATACAACCATACAGTGCAACCTCAGTTCCCTTAGCACATGGGAGATAGTTTTTATAAACAATTGTGCATACTAAAAACTATCATTCAACAGCCTTTGAACCTTGGCTACCTTCACAGGAACACTGAAAGGCCCTCCTCCCTAAAGACTATTTTCCTGTCAAATTTCAACTTGCTACCCAAACCCATTTCAGCACTAAAGCTGTTCAAAAAGATCCACGACTATTTTCATTTCTTTTAAAATATAAAGGGTGAGTATTTTCCTCACCCTCAAAAAAAAGCTGAGGCATTTTCAATTAAACTTTCCAATGACGTCGATCCTTGGGGTGAGACCAGGTATAGAAAAGTTCAGCTCAAAGTTTTAGCAGGTAACTAACAACTGAAAAAGGGGTCGTAAAACAAAAATAGCTTAACTCTAAGGCCTCAACTATAATACATATATATGGAACCAAGGATCCCAGTATAAAGCCAGGTGAAAAAGCTCTTAAGTTAATACTGCTGAGTTACTATGGTTATAAGTCTGAGAAAATAATACATTTAACAGACCAATAAATAAAATAGCTCCAAATCTTGTTTCCTCACTCCAGCTATTTTAGGTATTCATATGGCCTCCATTACTGTAGTATCTGAGCATCTCACAATCTTTAATGTGGTTATCCTCATAATACTCCTGTGAAGGGCTATTATCCCCTATTTACAGATGGGGAGCTGAGGCACAGAGAGATTGAGGTACACATCTTCTAAGCTATTTAGATGCCTAACTCCCATTTAGGCACCTAAATACTTTTGAGGATCTGAGCTTCAAAGTAACTTGTGCAAGATGACACTGGAAATCTGAGAGAAAAAGAACCTGGGTCTCCAGAGTCTTAGACTAGTGCTCTAACAGCTGGACTATTCTTCCTGTCAGGACTACTTCCCTTAACTTCAGCAGGAATTTTCCCAGAATAAGAGGGCTTGGACCATAAACAATTAAAAGATAGCCAAACCCCAATCCTTCAATGAGTTTTTTGGGGGCAACCCAGCCGCTGCATGGAATCTCATAGATTTCAGTGGGAATGCATTCATTTTGACAGGACCAAGCAATTAATTGTAGGTGTACCATTATCCAGGATCAGACCCCAAGCTAACAATTGCAGATGTATATTACAATCTGACACAAATTCTGCACAATGTAAAACTTACACTTACACTGTGATGTAAAATGTCACATTGGTTCTTCTGAACCCTTTTCTTTGTCCTCACCCCCACCTAAAATGAAACTTGTCTACTTGACAAGTTTGTCCTCTTCTCTTAAAGAAATGATCTTCAGTCATTCCTCAGATCTTCACAGTATAAAGATTAAAACACAGATGCTAATAGAAAAAATACATTTTTGGAAGTGAGCCCTTAGTTTAATCATCCTGAAACATCAAGGATTTTGCTGATAGTGTTGCTCCTTGAAGAATTACACCTTCAGCCTCCAGTGCACAAAAAGGTCCCTTTTGTTAAAGGATTTAATGACTGCTTAGATTCATTAGCAGAGGTAATTTGGCCTAATTAGCCTTTTAATTTATATGTTATCCCTTGTAGAAATATGCCCTCAGAAATTAGTAAAATGCCTTATAATTTATGCTAATCACCATAATCTGATTTGTCTTTAATTATATATGTAATGGCAGAATCTAATTGGCAAATGAAGGCTTTTTCTGGAAGACCCAAAACATGTAAATTAGTGCAAGAGCAGTAAAAAGGAAGAAGAAGTGAAAGTGGATTTTTGAGTTAATGGAAGAATATCAGCTTATTAGAGAAGGAATATCAGGTTACTTAATTTCTTCTCAAGTTTTATACTTTAAGCAAAACTGGGTCATAAATGTAATGAGAACTCCAGTGTCGTCATTACAAATTATCAGGCTGTTTCAGTATACGCCAGTGCTGCAATTGAAAATTTCATTTTAGTACTTGGCCAGAAATACAAGGAATGTGATTTGTAAACAGTGAGGGACGTAGCTGCATTGTTTTTACTTAGAAATTTATATCCAGTTTTCAGATAAAGTCTTTCTGGTTTTGGAATTTCCCAGTTGCAGGAGTCATTTCACCACATCCTGAGGTCTCCTTTCACTTTTGAAAAATTGCCTGGGATTATGGCTCATACAGCAACACATATATTCTTATTTGCAGTGGGATTTTTTCCTCTCTGCAATCTTAACTGATAGAGAATGACAGAAAAATAGCAATTTCCTAAGCATTTATTCTTCCTTCCCTTGAAAAATGCATTTTGCATAAGCTAAGTGTCAAAATCTATCCATGTTTCACATGTTGCGGTGTAATGTGATTTTTGCTAGGCAGAGAGAAGGATAAAAGCAATTATGGATACTTTGCAATAATTTTAAAAGGGAGCCATTTTTAAATCCTTTAATCTCAAACAGTACTTCATTTAGTAAAAACAAAATATTCCAGCTGTCAATGAGTTTTAGCCATAAATATTTGAAATCATGCAGATCTTTTTCTTTTTTTGTTTTTAAAGTTACAAGGATGATCAAAATCAGACTTGGAACTTGTCTACAAAGTATTTTTGGTATAACCTCAGATGTGAATTTAAACTGATACAGTAATACTGGTAAGTCCCCAGTGTAGATGCTGTTACCCTTATAAGAATGGTTTTTTCAGTCTGTGGCTTTTTTTAGAATGGTTCTGTAGCTACAACCTTGGATATGCATACACTAGAGTTTTTAGAGTTCTTGCAGTTTACTTTATGTCAAGCTACAACTATTTGTTCTTTACCCTAAGTTGATCCCTGGGTAAAGAACAGATGTTTGTAGACTTAATCAACTGTGTGGAGAGTGTCCACACTAGCCTTTACAAACATGTTAAGCACCTTACTAGATTTTAAGGTCAGAATTAATCATCTACTCTGAGCTTTCACATAATATAATCCAGAGAATTTCAACTAATCTCCCTTGTATTGAACCCAATAATTAGTGTTTGACTAAAGCATACCTTTCAGTCTCAATTTGAAGATCCTAAGAGACAGAGAATCCACTACTTCCCTTGGTGGTTGTTCCAATGATTAATCAATCACCCTTTCTGTTAGAAACTTAATGCTTATTCTGAATTTGTCTCACTTCAGCTTTCAGCCTTTGGTTCTTTTTCTGCCTTTCTTTGCCAGATTAATGATCTCTTTAGTACCTGGTATTTTCTCCCCAGGAGTGTATTGATACATCCTAATCAAGTCACTTATTGATCTTCTTTTTAAGGTATCACCTTGAAGTAATGGTAATCAATTAACTCAAGATAAAAATATATAGTGGAGATAAACCCACTTAACTGTGGAGAAGATACCTGACCAGAGTTCCTCAACTCTAGGAAAAAGTACAATAAAAAACCCGTGACACTGAGTTTCAGAGCCCTGGGTCAATGACTTGGGCTCACAGAGCTTAGACTGAGGGGCTAAAAATAGCAGTGGAGATGTTTGGGCTTGGGCTGGAGCCTGGGCTCTGAGACCCACCCCCACTCACAGGGTTTCAGAGACCAACTATCTAAACTGTACTTTTTAGCCCCCGCCCAAGTCCAAGTCAGCTGACCCGGGCTCTGAGACTCAGTGCCATGGTTTTCTTATTATAGTGTAGGTATACCCTATAACCTGAACTAAAGGAAGAGCCCCTTGAAGGAGCTATATGTACTCTCTAAACTGCAACCAGTCATTGTACATCAACATTGACACATTAATGTCAATGGCAGAATTGGACCTAAAACTATCTGCAATAACCACTTAATCACAAACTACTTTCTTAAATTTAGTCAACGCAAGGGTTTTCAGGGAGATTTAACTGTACAGAAAGCTTCACGGTTCAGTAGCAAGCCATTTTTCAGCTAGATTACAACGAATAACTGTTGGACAAAATTCAAAATTTCCAATCAAGGAACATTTCAAAATGACCTATGTGATATTGGCAGACCAGGTGCCAGCTGTTGCCAAGGCTTTAGGCCTCAGCTGAGCACTGACAAATTAATTCATTGCTGGAAACCAGTCCAGTTCACCTGTGTGTTAGTATGGTTAAGATGGGCATTGGACTTATAACAACATGTTCAGTGCTTAGACTTTATGAAATCTTGTAAATTGCTAGATGTATTACAGCAGAACCTCTGAGTTATGAACATCAGCGTTACGAATGGACCAGTCAACCATACACCTCATCTGGAGCCAGAAGTACGCAATCAGGCAGCCGCAGAGAAAAAAAAAACCAAAAAAACAAATACAGCACAGTACTGTGTTAAATGTGAACTACTTAAAAAAAAAAAAAAAGGAAAGCAGCATTTTTCTTCTGCATAGTAGTGTTTCAAAGCTGTATTAAATTAATATTCCATTGTAATCTTTTGAAAGAACAACCATAACGTTTTGTTCAGAGTTATGAACATTTCAGAGTTACAAATAACCTCCATTCCCGAGGTGTTCATAACTCTGAGCTTCTACTGTAATCCTATTTATAATGTCTGTATCTCATGCTATATAAGACAATACTTAAGTGTTTGCTATCTAGGTATGGAATGTTTGTTGTGAACTATGTACCTCACCAAACAAGAAAAAACTTTACTCAGCGCAAAATTCTAAATCCCTATTAAAGGTATTACCTCTTGCCTATCAGAAAGGACAATCAAAAACTAAATGGGTCATTGTGGGACATGACAATACAAAGACTTTGCTAATTGCCCCTGCAAACCTACGAAGAGGCTACATGCAGAAGGGCTCATCCATCATCTTGAATTCTGGAAGAAAGAATTAAAGACAGCTGACAATAAAAAAATCATCTCTTTTGCTGTTTGGACTCTGAAAGGCCCAAAGCTATTAAACAGAAGCAAAGGTCAACTTGGGTTAGCCCTCAAAGACATCCAGAGATAATAGATTACTACAGCACTGTCATCTTTTAAAACAATAGAATGTAACTCATTTGTGTATATACGTTTGCTTGCTTGAACCTTGTAATAACTCTCATTTATTTTCTTAGTTAATAAATTAGTTTATAAATTAGTTGTTTTACTATTGGACTGACTACAAGATTGACTTTGGTGTCAGATCTGAGGATCAAATTGACCTGGGGTAAGTGACTGGTCTCTTGGGACTAGAAGCAACCTGAATCTTTTGTGATCTTTGGTATATGGCAACCAACTATCAATAAATCCAGCTTGCCTCAGTGGCAAGATAGACTGGAATGCCCAAAGAGGCTGTCTATGACTCCATGGTCGGACTGTTATAGTGCTTCAGGAGTTCACATTTGTTATTGGGTTGGTGAAAGCTAATCATAGAACATACAACCAAGTTGGGGTCTTGCTTTCTTTTCTTGACAGTTTGTTCTGAGGTTGGCACTCACAGTTGTGAACCTTAGAGTGTCACAACCCATAACTCCTTTTTCTGATGAATCTTCACACTTTGTAGAAACTCTCTCCTCTGCCTTCAGAATATATCTGGCAATTTTCTGCTCAAACCAATTTTCCAACCCAAAGTTAATGGGGGAAATGGAGAACATAAAATAGGGCCTCTTAACAGAAACTAGTCGCAACCTTAACTATAAAGAAACTACAGCCACATTATAATACTGTTAGTAAAGATTATGTAGGAATCAAAGATTACTAAGAATTAATATTTTGGACCATCCCTGTAAAATGTTGCATTTTTATACGGTTGATCCCAGCTGTTTCTTGGCTTTGAAATAAGAACTAGGAATAAAGAAGTCTCATCTTTAAGGTCTTTTAGATTCTGAGAGGGCCAATTTCATCCCTCGTGTAATTCTATTTACTTCTATGGAGTTACACAAGGGATGAATTTGGCCAAATACATATCACGCTCTGATATCTCCTACACCATGCGTTTGCAAAACACCAACAGTTTTATTTTGAAGTGATTTGCATTGATTAACATGCTTCGATGATTCCAGACTTTCAGATGCTGACAACTGTCATTCCAAACAGGTTCAGGAGCAGACTGGAGTAATATCTGCTAATCTTTTTAAGAGAATTAACAGTACAGCGAGGAGTGCCTTGAAGTTTGTTCTTGATTTTTTTTTTTTAACCTAAATAATGAACTTGGGAATCATAACACATTCATCCATTTGTCACTTTCTCCAGCAACAGTTGGGATGGGGGGAAATGAGCCAGTTGTCACAAAAAATTAAACAAAAGCTGGTTGAACTATTCATTTTGAATAATATTAGTTACAAATTCAGGCCCTTTTTTTGGTAAGTAAATCATCCACCAGCCACTCCTGATTCTCTACTAACGTATTTGTAAGTATGTGCAGAATAATTTGGACAAATCATTAACTAATTAATTATTCGCAAACTGTTTGCTTTAAAAATTGGCTATTTTTGTTGTGTGGTTGGTCACCTGGTTTCTGCTCTCTAACTGAAAAATTGGACCTTTTAAAAACAGGAGAATAGCAAACAACTTATATCCAGCCCACATTTTCAGACAAACAAACATTCATGAAAATTGTCAAACATTTTATAAGTAGCTGGCCTCTATCTGAATATTGACCAATATAAAATAACATGACCCCATTTGGCACTTTTATTGATTGAGAATATTTCTAAACCGTTTTTTAAAAATTATACAATTCAAACAGCTCTAAAGAATTATGGTATGATCCAAAACCCATTGAAGTAAATGGAAAGACTTCCACTGACTTCAATGGACTTTGGATCAGGCTCTTAATAATGGTATAGAGCTTTAACCTGATGCAGCAAGAAACTTCTATGCACTTCAAAGAGAATTTTGCCTGAAGTAAATCTGTACAATTGGGGCTCAATAATTTTTTATTTTTTTAACAGATTCATTTAGAGAGTTATGAACATTTTAAGGTTGAATAAACAATACATAAATTATTAATAATGATATTTCATTATGAAGTCCAAATGTTGCCTCTACTGATAGTTCATCAGTCAAGAAAAGAAATATTTGTCTGACATATAATATATGTTTATATCTTTAAATGTAAGGGGATTTGTGCCGTCGCAATCATTTTATGATCGAAACAGCAACCATGAAGGTGACTGTGAACTTAAGAAAAGTACAATGTGAAATTCTCATTTCCCTGAAGACTATTCACACATCCCTAGGGGTTTAATTTAACTGAATCTTATAAGTTTCTACAAAAATACCACCTAGTAAGTCCAAACTTTGACATGCACCAAAATTATGAAAATCTTCCTCCTTAGGTCAATCCCATCAAATGGGGTCTGCTCTATGGGTCCTCCCCCTTCACAATTATAGAAGTAAAGATACAAAAGAGGCAGTGAAGTGATGAATCATGTGAGCAACTCTGGATGGCATTTGACATCGCTGTTAATTGTCAGATTGTTCTCAGTTTTACTGAACATTACCAGTCAGTCTCTGGAAAATATGTGCTGTTTGGGAATCTGTTCAAAGCTTTTATCAAAGCCACCTTACAATTAGCGGCAAATGATTGCTCGTTCCTTTGGAATTCATTGTCATAAGACCACTTTGAACAGGGCCTGATATTGTTCATGTGGCTATGACACACAATTCCATGGGAAATTTGTTTTAAGAGTGACTGTAATTGCCAGGTATTCCTATAGCAAGCAACAATGATAAAACGGTAGCACTGTATGTAATGTTTTCATCATCAAAGGACATTCCAAACATTAACCAATTACTCTTCACAACTCCCTGTGAGGTACGTATGTAAGTAGTTTATCTCCTTAAGTAAATTTGTACCAGAAGTTAATCTATTAATCCTGATGCTCTTGACTCACATTGTGATAAGCTTTTTTCTCTACCATCAGCCTGCAGGGACGGCAGTGTAGGGCCCCAGTGCTGGCATGCTGCAGTGGTATGGAAGGGCTCCAGTATCGGCATGCAGGAAAGGTTGGGGCAAGACTCCAGTACCAACAGGCAGCAGTGGTTGGGGCCAGGCTCCAGCACTGACATGCAGCAACAGGAGTACGTGGCTCCAGAGGGCCGGAGCTCCAAAGCTGGCATGCAACAGTGGTAGGCCAGGACTCCAGCAATGGAGCAGTGAACAGTAATTAAAAAATCCTAACCTCCTGGAATGGTTCCTTTGCCTTTGTTTTTAAAATAGCATGTCATCGTGTGTCCCAGTCAATCCTAGATAAAAATATTGTATTCAAATAGTCTATACATTAATACTTTTCCTCTTCAAAGTGCTTTTAAATAATTAATCCTCACAATGGCCCTTTGAGGTAAGTATTCATATCCCCTTTCGGCATATGGAAAAACTGAAGGAGAGAATTTGAGTTACTCATCTAAGGTCTCTGCATCAGAGCAGAGATTAGGATTCAGAAGTTTAGCCCAGATCCACAAAGGAGTTTAGGTGTTATGGAAGTTAGGAGCCTAAATACTTCTGTGGATCTGGGCCTTTCTGCCCAGCAGTTTTGTGGGCACAGTGCTAGAAAACACCTCTCTCTCTCTCAGTAAGTGACTTCTGTGCTAACCCTTTTCTTCACACTTCATAAGAGACCTGCTCTTGAATTCTCAGGTCTGGCCTCTCAAAGTTGTGTCAGCAGAGCCTTGGACAGCTACAGACCCAGTGGACTTGATTTTGGGGTCTGGCCAAGCAACAACTGGTGCAGAACCCTACAAGGGGCAGAGGTTGCTCTTACGTCACCTTTGCAGCTTCCCAGTACTGGGGCCAGTGTAAGTTAGAGCAGCTCAAAGGGCTGCTTTAACTTATGCTCATCTGACTATGGCCCCAAGGGGCCATTTTGACAGATGGAAGAATGTAGAGAAACTCCGGCTGACCCCCATTTCTCCCAGCTATGTCCCTGTACTGGGGGAAGTCTCAGCTTGGTCAGATCCACTAGTTTTCTGCCAGGAATTGGGCTTGTATACCCAGATGACTGGAAGATAGGAATGCCTTCATCTGTTGCAAGAGTGGTACTGAGGGGTTCCAAAAAATCTCTTTGATAGGAAGTTAGGTTACTATTCTACAGGGCCTTGAAGAAAAGGTGGGGGTAATAGTTATACAAATAGATAGGATCTTCGTGGCGAAGAGGCACACTGATGACTGATCCCTGGGTGGAAATACTGTGCCTGATATAATTTCTTCTTTAAATGTTTGCCTAGCTCATAATAACTTAATTCTCAGGATCACAGAAAATGAGAAATGAACATCATCATCAATACAAAGTGCAAAATATTTGAAAGCAATATATGCAGCATACCGCAGAAAGTTCTTGATTTTCCTGTGGGTCAATCAGAGTGAAGCAGATAACAATTTTTAAAAGACATCGAGATGTTATTAACATTTATTCAGAAAACACATGATGTATACTGCTGCCTTTAAGAATGTCAGTAATTTGATTAATGAAGAACTTACAGAGGTTGAGAACATAGCCTGGAAATCTTGATTAGCAATCACTGCTACCCCAAAGTTAATGATTGCTAATGATTTATGAACAATTGCTGCTAACCTAAAATGAGTTCCTGTAGCAATTGGATGAAATTATATAGGAAATTACTGTGCCATGGTACACTAGATAAATTATTCCCCAAGTGTGTATTTGTAGACGTAAATTGCACAAAGAAAGCAGCATAACAATTACCAGAACTAATCACTCCTGGAAGTGAACTGGTGATCTTGTTTACCTTTCATTTTGGGCTCTGAAACAGACCAATATAATGTCCATGAAAAGCAGCGTTCTGTTTAGTAATGAGACTCAGCATCTGATAACGGGGGTTAGCTATGCAGGCTGCCTGTCTTATGACTAGGACTATGTACTTTTCATGTTACCTGATAATCCTCTAGTTTTAAAGCAGAACACAGAGTTCTGGTAACACACAATTCTGTATTTTTCAGTTATAAAAGCAAGGGAATGGGAATGATTAATAATGAATTTATTTCTCTTTCAGAACCCCATCCTGTAACAAACATGCAAACATACAGGTTTGTTCCTTGTCCACCCATAACCCTACTGAGATCAGTCATCATGCTGAGATTGGTTTGCATTTAGCTCATGGTAGGGCTAGGGCCTTTGACGTTTATTCTACTTTGGCATTTTTGCACAAGTGTGAGGGAGGAAATAGCCTTATTTTATGTCTTAAAGAAAACGTGTTGTGTACATAGGGGAAAAAATGAAGTAATCATAAATTAGTTATGTGAAACAGTAATAAAATTTTAATAGTAAAAGATGATTTTCTATTTTGTGGAACACAACCCTACAACAAACACGTAAAACTTTTTGTCATGTGGTTAGATTCTATTTAAAGGAGAATTTTACTCCTGAGTGAATGGATGATTCACATGGAAAAAAATGTTCTAAATAGTCAGCATCTGCAGGCAAGTATTGTTACAACATGTACATTGTGGTTTCAGCGAGAGCAGTTTGGCTTTGAAGTCAAATGTGGGCTTTGGTGGAAAAAATTTCTCTGTATTACACAAAAATTAGTCAAAGTTTCAGAAATTAAACCATATCCAAAGAAGAAATATTGGTCATCAGTTTCTTGTTTTTTCTAAAAAAGCCCTACAAGATTTACTATATTGGGGAAGTATGTTATAACATAGTCTTCCCTGACTATATAATAATATAATACAGTTTGGTCTTGACTACGTGGACACAGCTAAATTATGTTATAACACCCATGCTATTGAACCATTCTACAACCCTGGTGCCCTGATAAGGTCTGATCTTGTCCACACTAGTAAAACAAAATTCTGTTATAGCACAGTTCTAGTACTACAGTTTTATAATAATTTGCCCCATCACAGTAAATTTAGTAGTGTAAACTGATCCAAAGTGTCAGTCACTATAGTGCCATAAGTCATAAAACAGCTGTCATAGAGAAATGCCAAATCACACAGAAGTTCAATTTATCTTGTTGGGTCAGCACCCCCTAACTTCATCTGCTTCCCTTTCTTCGTTGTCCACCATATTAATTTATTCAACAGAAATCTACATCCAAATATGGTTCTGACTCAAACTTCAAAAACAAAGAACACGTTCTGCTAATGGAAAGAGAACCCTTCCCATTTTTTTTTTTAAAGAAGCTTCTCATCTGAGAGCAACAGTGTGGATTACAACCCCATTTATCTTTTTGGAACAGAAGACATGACATTTGTTTGGTAAAAGAAGGTTTTGTACCTACAGTCAGATAATGTGGGAGTTGGATTAAGAAGGTTTTCCTTAAAGAGAAGGGCTGAATTCATGCCAGTGAGTTGAGGAGAGAGGATGGTAGTTCATGATGGCTCTGATGGCTGAAAAGAGCTCTTGAATGTTGGTAGTAAAGACATTTTGAATTTCTGAGCTATGTATTAACTATATGCACCTACAGTAACGGATAGGAATATTTTAACAAATTATTACAGGACTTGTTTAAAGGCAAGAGGAATTCTGTACTGAAAAATAGCCACTTCCTGTCCTTTAGGACTGTCAGAAGGCAGAGGCCCAAACTAAAATCTGCTCAGCTCATTATAGAACAAAGGGAGTTTAAGGAAGCATAATCTTTGTCCTTCAATCTTAACTCCCTGAGAAGTTTGTGGCCACTGCAAAAATGGAAATGTCCACAAACCTCTCGCCCTATCCCAAATGTAAGGCAACTCACATTTCAATCCAGCAGAAATTAGCTACTGGGAAATCTTGCAGACAGGAGTAGGTAGTTATCGACAGTTCTTCACTGGTGGAATATTCCTCCCTTTAGACCTTATAAAGCATCTACACAAAGTATTCTTGCACTTCCTGATATACTTATATTGCCAAATTTGTACTTTTTGCTAGGTACACAGCAACCCCAAAAAAACCAAGCAAAGAAACAGCCCCACTTGAAATGACTTTATCTGACAGTAACCAGGAAACAAATACTTAATGTATAGGTTTTTAAAACACTATTGCCAGAACGTAAAAAGCCATTTTCCCAGTTGATATCAGAGTAAGAACTGAGTTGCATGATAGAGGAAGAAGACTGCAGAAAACAATGAGACTCGTTAAGTCCCTGACCACACTGGCTCAACTAAAACTGTTTCATCCTGATTGTTGACTAGCAGAATTATAGCACATTTTGAATGATCAAATGTTATCTAGCAACTGTTCTTATCCTTATATGGTCCTGCAGTGTTGCTTGTATAATCCCTTGGGAATCACTAAACCTGATATAAGCTAGGAGCATGAATAAAACTACTTTGAATAAACTACAATCTCAGCTGCCAATTCTGATAAGTGCTGCACACAGTGAGAAGAGACCAATATTTTGACACATTTCTTTTGGCTGTATCCCAGATTAGAACTTGATCCTGTGCATTGCTGAATGCCTCCGATGAGGTGCTGAGTGCCCTCAACTCCCAAGGATTTAAAGCTCCCTTTTTGACAGTGCACTAAAATATATTTAAGATGAAGTACATACAGGTCCCAGTTACTCGTACCACTTTTCTCCTGGGAGTCTTTCCAGGGCTAAGCAATTTCAAAGCAGAAAGAAAACTAGCAGACCAGCTCATGATGATAGGAAAAATCCTGATTGCATGAAAATGGAAGTTACAAGCAATGCCCTAAAGGCCAGAATGGCTACACCAAGCTTATCATGTAGCACAAATTGAGTGATGTCCACGATGATGAAGTTCAAGAAAATGGCTTTAATTGGGATTCATTCTTTGAACATGCCAAAGAATTAAGTAAAACTGACAAGCCTGCAGTGACAACTATCATGGAAATAACTACAGCAATAGAGCCTATAAGCAAGCCAGCCAAACAACCGAGCCATGAAGAAATATTATCTGAGCCTATTATATTGACATTTATCTTGTACACTCTACTAGAATCTAGCTGGCTTTTATCTAGTATATCCCATATGCCTAAAACACCCCCACACACACTTGCCTAGGTCGCCCAGGATTCCACCCTCTCTTCCTTCAAAACCCTCCTTAAAACTTTCTTCTTTTGTCAGACATTTAAGACCTAGTCTTCCCTTCATAATGTGTCAAATACTCCACTTCTACTTAGTCCAAAGTTAGTGAGCGGTTTGACTGAGTAAAAATGGAGTAAGGACCTCAGGATTTGGTATGTGTATATATTTTACTAATACTCAGCTGTGCATTCCTAACCAAAACATCCACATGAGCTTATGGTGGGACCCCTTTCCCAGCCTTCCCTACCTCCTGACCCAAGTGCTTGTTACCATCTCTCCTCAGACTGTGTCTTAACTCGGATAATAAATTAATCAGGACAGCTCTTCCACCTGAAATGCACACAAAGGGGGCCCTGCAGCTGCAGATCTCTTCCACACATCAAACTGGGGGAGCATTACCCCTGGCACTGACTGCTCCCTTTTGGATTCCATCCCACAGAGGTCCGTAATGGATCAAGAATCTGTACACAAGAAAGAGTCTGTGCACAATAGTGACAGGTGTGCTGTACACACACACATGATATGAGCACTATCACATCATCCGACACCAATCCTGCACAGCTGGAGGTGCATTGCTAGGGAGCGAGGTGAGGAGCAGAGAGTCCAGGAACTGGTGCCTGGGCCCCAGGTGAGAACTGATTCCAGATTGCAGGGGTTAGCCCTGCATTGCAAACACTACTGTGAGAAGGTGGCTTCTCCCCCCAACTCCAAACACACATCACATGCATTGCAGCAGATCAGATCAAAACTTCCCACCTTCATGAGGCTTGGTTTTATTTGCAAAATAACTTCTCCATCTTTTTCCCCCTATCTCTGTAAAGCAGTAGTCCCCAAAATGAGGGGCACGCCCCCAGGGGAGCATGGAGGAACATTTGCGGGGGACACAGTGGATCCCAGGCCAGGCCCCAGGAGGCAGGAAGGAAGCTCCACCCAGCCCCACTCTGCCCCTAGCTCCACTCCACTCTGGCCCTCCCCTTAGCCCCAGCCTCAGCTCCCAGCCCAGCCACGGCCCCTGGCCCCCAGCTCCCTCCTGGCCTCAGCCGCAGCCCCGGCCCCTCGCTCCTGACCCCGGCCCCTGGCTCCTGACCACGGCTCCCGGGGGCACGGGCAGATTACATTAGAAGCAAGCGGGGGCACAACTTAAAAAGTTTGGGAACCACTGCTCTGGAGAGCCACTCCCCCTTCCCTTAATGAACACTGGCAAGACAGGTAGTCAGCAGAACCCACTTACCATTTCCCAGCACAATCATTCCCAGCTAAAAAAGTGGAGTTGTCAGGCAAACAAGGTCAGCCTGTTTTAAATATTTTCATCTGTGGACCTGATCCTGCAAACACTTACACACTTTATGCATGTGAGTAGCCCGGTGAGTCAGTGAGACTGCTTGTAGGTGTAAAGTCAAACACATGCGTAAGTGCTTTGAGCAGGGGGTTGGACTAGATGACTTCCTGAGGTCCCTACAAGCCCTACTCTTCTGTGATTCTAAATGTAGCTGGCTTGGGCCCTATGCAGGGAAACTCAGCATCAGAGATCAACAGAAAAAATATCTTTGGCAAAACCGCACTGATGGAGGGATTTGCATCATTTGCTCAGATATTAAAAAAAAAATCCTGGTGTGGTAAAACATGGGAACATTTCAGTTTAAAAGCACTCCAGTCACATAATTATGTCAGACTGCAAAGCCCACCCACGAGAACTACAGACCCCCAAATGCACAACTATCCCAAATCAACCACCTTTCGTGAACTGCCCAGAAAATGTGAGCCCAGAGAAAGCAAAGGCATTGAGGATACTCTGATGTGTAGATGGGAATAGAAAATCAACTTCCCTCCCTATATTGGGTCAAATCCTGAGCTCCTCCCTCAGGGTGCAGCTCTCCAATTATAACTAATGTGGAGGAGCACTTGAGTAATTAGTCCCATTGACTCCAACATATGAACAAAGATTACAGAATCAGGTCCTCGAACTGAGGGCCCAATTCAGCAAACCAGCTAAGTACATTCTTAACTTAAAGCACTTGCTTAAATCTCATTCAAGCAAATGCTTAATTGTTATGCTGAACTGGGCTTCCTTGATCCTTACTCAAGCAAACTCAGAAGGATGTCAGTGGGAATTCCCTGAATCAAGACAACGTAAAAACTGAGGCACCAATGCATCAAGCTTCAGGCAGACCCCTACACCCTTTAGTGTCTCACTGACTTCCTGGGGCTCCCCCAGACACAAGAGTCAGACCATAAGGAGTGGCTTGATGGATTAGGCCCATAAATTTAGGAATCATGCTCTTTATATTTGCATGCCACGTAGACAATGGAACAAAACTTGCACCAGTGACAAGACAGCTATAATTGAGCCACTTGTGCGTTATATGAAAATTAATATTTGACATCTAGTGAACAGCAGCAGCAATGACAGCCCCTGATCTTGGAACAAATTATAAATGCTGACATTGCAATGAAGCAGGTACATTACTGCATATGACCTGAAAATGCAATTCCCTCCTCCACAAAAAAATTGAACCTTCTGGGAAGACATCCAAGAAAGATTACACCTAATACTTGGAACTAACATCAACAGAAAATCTAAATCATAACAAAGCAAAATGTTTTTTAAGAGCTACACTGAGTGCCAAAAATCTAAATGAAAGACTTTATCTACTCCCAAAATAACAAACCGGTCCAGTGCCATGAGTGATTTAGCAGTTCTGGAAAGAATATTATTTAATGCCAATAATAATAGACACCTTTAATCAAATATGATCTCCTTACAGTGATTTACCATATATGACTAAGACAAAATTTAGTAAATCAAACATGCCTATGTCTAACCTACACATTCAATTATTTATAAGCATATTTAAATTCTAACACAACAGTAATATCCTGCATCATTATATATTTAGTCTTCCAATAGTTCTTTCTTAGTCTATATCTAAAACATGAACAAAGATTTATGCTGTAAAAATGGAATGGAAAAGGTGCTGCTGAAGCAAATTAGAACAATACAGAGACCGGATCTGAGTTATTCAAAAAGTTGAATACAATTAGATCTGTGCTCTTTGGAGAAAAGGGGTTATTCAAAATTGTGAAAGCAATGAAAAGGATTATGTGCTAGAGGATGACTTGATCTAGTGCTCACTAACTACAAGAATAAGAGGACACAAACTTAAACTAAGAATAGGTCAGGCTCCAGAGGCATTTCATCATACAAAGAATACATGAATAAATTGTGAAGGCAATGGAAAGCAATAGGAACAAAAGTATAGTTTTAATAATTTAGATGTGAGTTGTGGATTTCAATTTCTAATTCCAATGGAGGCCCACATCTTTCCTGACCAACTTAGATCTCTATAATGCCTCTGTTTCTTTTAATTTGGTACTGTATAGATGCTGCTTTAAAGCACTTGGTAAAGCATGTGCTATGCTGTAAGGACCCAGGCTGCCTCAACAGCCCATATGGAAATGTTGAACGCAGAACATGTGGTATTGACTTTTCATCTCATCTCAAACTGGACATAGCAAAAATAGAAAGGATCCAAAGAAGGGCTGCAAGGTATGTGGGTGAGATAGCAGTAGGGCTCCCATACAAAGGGGGATTTAAAAGATGATGTGCTGTGAGGTGCTGTGCACTTCCCATAATGCAAGAATGGAGCGTTTGATGGGATTAAAAGGGGAGTAAAATGGATAAAAGGAAATATTTTTATATGCAACTAAGTAAACACTATCACGCATTGCCATGGACGGTACTGAGGCAATTAGCTTAGTAGTAGTCAGGAAAGGGTTAGACTTACCCGAATAAGAACAACATCTGAAGATACAGGAGCTAGAACTACCATTACAAAAAGCTACCAACTCTCCTCCTTCATGATCACCAGCTGGAGCTAAGAAGGGTTTTGTCCCATCCTACAGTGTTGGGCAATTATGCAACTTATAGAAACAGGAAAGTATTGATGTCAATGGCACTATGACAATTCACACTAGCTGAAGACCTGCCCAGGATGCTGGACAACGTCAACCGTTGGTCTGGTATGGTGAGCCATAAGGGCTAAATTCACGAAGGGACACAGGCATTGCAATGCTGAGTGTTGCAATGCTTAATTTTTAGGCAACTTGGGGTATGTCTACACTACAATTAGACACTTGTGGTTGGCCTGTGCCAGCTGACTCAGGCTCGTGGGCCTTGGGCTAAGGGGCTGTTTAGTTGCGGTCAGGCCCTCCGACAGGAATACCAGGCCCCAGGGCAGGACAGTCCCGCCACGCCTCTACCACCCACAGTCGTGCCCACAGTCTGCCACAGGCCCCACCCCTGCTCCACCCCAAGCCCACCCCTTCCCCACTCATCTCACTTGCTGCCACGTCCCTCCCCCCCATCGCTCAGTCCCCCTCCTCTCTTCCACACTTCCCCTTCCCCCAGATGGCGAGTGACAATGGAAGGGTTGAGGGGAGAGAGGAGGAGAAGGGAGATGACAAGCAACACCGGAGGGGAGGATTGAGCGGGGAGAGGGGACACTGCTGTATGGACGCCAAGCAGGGAAATGGTGGTATGGGAGAAAAGAGGGGGGCCAAGCAGGGAGGTGGGCTGGTGGGAAGGGACATGGCGGTGAGCAGGGCAGTGCCTGAGATGGAGCGGGGGTGGACTGTGGGTGGGGACCACGGGTGGAAGAGGCAGGACGAGGAGCTAGCTTCCCCAAGGGGAAGCATTCACCCCACCGTCCATGGCCTGGGCCCCTTTAAAATCACCGGGCCCCTGGGCAATTGCCCCTTTCTGTCGGCAGGCCTGATTGTGGTGTAGATGTTTGGGCTCGAGCTGCAGCCCGAGCTCTGGGACCCTCCCACTTTGCAGGGTCCTAGAGTCCAGGCTCCAGCCCAAGCCTGAATGTCTAAATCGCAATGAAACAGCCCCTTAGCCTGAGCCCCGCGAGCCTGAGTCAGTTGGCCCAGGCCAGCCATGGGTTTTTAATTGCAGTGTAGATGCACCCTAAGTCACTGGGATTCACAAAGCCTGAGATAGGTGCTCAGGCTTCCTATACAATGAACAGAGGGAGATAGGTGCCTAAGAATGGCATTCACAAAAACCCAGCAGGCAGAGCCACCTAAGCTAGCCAGGGAGGGGTGTGTCCTGAGCCCCAGCTTGATCAGGGAGTTCAGCCCCCAAAGCCAGCCTGAAGGGAGGTGCTATCTCTGCTTGGGATTCTCAGCTCTGAACCCTCTCGAGGAGGAGCATGACAAGGACCTGCCTCATAACTTTCAGACCAGCGGTTAGAGCAGTCTCCTGGGATGGGAGAGAACCCACATTTAAATCCCTGCTCTGCTGGAGGAGGAGAGGGGATTTCAAACAGGGATCTGCCGCCTCTCGGCTGATGTGCTCTGAACACGGAGCTATGGCATACTCTGAGTTTGGGGCTCACTCAGTCTCTCCTGTTAAAGACGTTACACTCTGGATGATGAAAGAGGGACAGGATCCTGGATCTCCCACTACCCCAGTGAGTGCCCTGCCCACCAGGTGATAGAGTCCTTCTCTCACTCTATTTCTGGCCCAGTGCCAGTTTATTTATTGATGTATCCAAGTGGAACAGCTTTAACAGAGGAGATTGAAGGCAAAGTCCACCAGAGTATCCCATCGCCCAGTGGCAAGGCCACTCACCTGAGTGGTAGCAGAACAAATCCCCCTTTGCCTCCTCGGACAGAGTGGGGACCGGAACCAGCAGTCTCCCACAGCCCAGGTGAACAGTCTGACTGGGCTAGAAGTTATGAAGGGGAGGCCTTTTCCCCTCCCCACCAGCTGCTTTGTGTGGAGTTAGATGGCCTCTGCGTATGCCTTCTGAATCAGGTCTTGCAGGCAAGATAGGTGGAAGAAAGCCTATCTTCCCCCGTTTGTGAGCTGCACTGGGGCTTAGGCATCCAGACACCTAGACTGAGGCAGCAGCGCGCATGCCCAAAGGCACCGAGAGAACTTTTACTACAAAAATATAGGTTCCGAGTGAGTTTAGGTGCCTACAGCGTTAGGTGGCAGCCGAGAGGCAGTTTCGTGAATACTGGTGGCACCGAAATCTTGGACTTAGGTGCCTCAGGTGGCAGTTGGAGGCCTAAGTCCCTTTGGGAGTCCAGCCCTAAATGCCTATGTAAAACTCTGTTAGGTATCACTATGAGAGCAGGGCCCTAAGAGAATTAAGGCATAATGGGCCTCTCCCCACCTATTACTGGGTTTCCAGTCTCGGTGGTGGTGATATCTCCACAAGTGAACACAAAGGCTGTTTGAACACAAACAATCCAACTGCCAAGGCAGGAGCACAAGTAAAACAGGTAGGTGAGCATGAGCATGCTGGAAAAAGTATCTGGCATGGTGACATGCTAGCCTGTGGCTTCATTGCCAGACTTCGAATGGGCAGATGGAAACAAAGGGTAAAATTTACAAAAGTGACTTAGGAGACCAAGTCCCATTTTCAAAAGACACTTAGGCACTTAGGAGCAGATTTCCAAAAGAATGTAAAGATGTAGCTAGTTGCTTAGAAGGATTTTCAAAAGTGCCTGAGAAGGTTAGGCACCTAGTTCCCATTGTAGCCAGTGGGAGCTAGGCAACTAATGGTGCTTTTGAAAATCTAGCAAGGCCCCAATGTGCATCTTTAAGCACCTAAATACTTCGGAAAAGCTGGACTTTGGGAGCTGAAGTCTTATAAAAAAAACCCAGTGGGACTTAAGCTCTTAATTCCCTGCCCCATTTGAAAATGGGACTTAGGTTTCTAAGTCTGTTAGGCACCTTTGAAAGTTTTACCCAAAGATGCTGACCAGGAAGGATGAACCACACAGTGCTGAGAGAGTAGGTGGTCAGTACATCGGGGGCTCAGTTGTTGGGTACCTGGATTTGCAGAGCCCTCTCTGAACTCAAAGATAGCGCAAATGATTGGCTACTATTTGTATTAATCAACAAATACAGTATCACCAACAATTAAAGTGCTTATCTCTCAGCTGATTTTCCCAGTTTATATAGGACCTGATCCTAAGCCCAATGAAGTTAGTGGAAGTCTTTCCATTGATTTCAATAAGCTCTGGTCCATAGAAAGTAAAATCAGACAATAAAAGTCATTATAATACCCTGCAAGAGTAGTTTTAGGCCACCTTGGGTTTATTTGCAATAAGAAATCATTGCACTTTGTATTACATTTCATATAAAGTGCCCGTCTTTTAGCCAGAGCTGCCCAGTTTTGATTTTGTTAAAATTTGTGGCTAAGAAAATAATACTGAATTGAAAACAATATCTGATTGCAAGACAAAACAGAAGGAACGTACATGTAAATAAATCAAAAATTAATTTAAGTTGTGAATTTCAGAAACAGATAATTATTTGTTTAACATTAAAAGCTAGTTGTGAAGGAATATACACAGTGCCTGAAGGGCATAAAATGGAGTATTACTGCCAAATAAGAACAGTCTGGAAGTAAAGTTCCTAACTATAATGTATAATTAAATGTAAAGGTTAGATCTCAAGATGCAAAAATAATGCAAAAAAGGTTTAATATTACAAAACCCTGTTTGATGGTTATACTTTTGCTCCATTATTTTTGCTATGAGGTACTCTATTTTGTTAAGATTCTCCAGATTTGTTAAATTCCTAATGTTGCCTGTGTGGCCAGCGGAGGAAAAAATTCTGAAATTGCTGATCAGAAATGAAAGACAAAGCTACTTGCTAAAGAAATGGTACCATAATAATAACCCTTAGCACTTTACATCTTCAAAGTACCAGTTAGCGCATGGGTCTTATCATCTGGCCCTAACTTTTTAGGCCTCACAACACCTTCTGTGAATGTAGTTATTATTCCCACTTCACAAATGGGGAAAACTGACAAAGAAAGGGACTGTCCAAAACCCACTGAAGTCATTGGGAGTCTTCTTATTTTCTTCACTGGGTTTTGGATTAGGCCCTGTGGTCTTGTCTTGACTAGGATTTAAAAGTACGTATAGTTGGAATATGCTAGCTGAAATATATTAAATGTCTTTTATAGACAAGGCAAAATAGACTTTAACACATGCTAAATTGGCTGAGTTAAAGCTGATGCTCCTAACTAAGCTTTAACTTGACTAGTTAAGCATGCGTTAAATGGAATGTGCCTTTTTCTATCGTAGACTTTTAAAACATGTTCGCTAATGTGTTAGGTAGCACGTTCTAACAACATACTTTTAAAATCTTAGTCTAGACAAGGCCTACAACTTGCTCAACAAAACACATCAAGTTAACATCATAACCAGGATCAGAATTTAGGTGTTCCTTACTCCCATACCTGTGTGTGCTCCCTGCACCACACTGCTTCTCTAAACAATAGCATAGTGCAGAATGACACAGCAGACACTTGCACCCATGAACTCATAGACATTAAGGCCAGAAGGGACCATCGTGATCATCTAGTCTGACCTCCTGCACATCGCAGGCCACAGAACCTCAGCCACTCACTCCTGTAATAGACCCATAACCTCAGACTGAGTTACTAAAGTCCTCAAATTATGATTTAAAGGTTACAGAAAATCCACCATTTACTCTAGTGTAAACTAGCAAGCGACATGTGCCCCATGCTTCAGAGGAAGGCAAAAAGTCCCCAGCATCTCTGCCAATCTGACCTGGGGAGAAATTCCTTCCCGACCTCATATATGGCAACCAATTAGACCCTGAGCATGTGGTCAAGACCCACCAGCCAGACACTTGGGAAAGAATTCTCTGTAGTAACTCAGAGCTTTCCCCATGTAGTGTCCCATCACCGACAAGTGGGGATTTTTTCTGTGAGCAGTCACAGATGGGCCACATGCCATTGTAGGTAATCTCATTATACCATCCCATCCATAAATTTATCAGGCTCAGTCCTGAAACAAGTTAGTTTTTTTGCCCCAACTTCTCCCCTTTGAAGGCAGTTCCAGAACTTCAGTCCTCCAATAGTTAGAAACCTTCATCTAATTTCAAGCCTAAACTTGTTGATGGCCAGTTTATAGCCATTTGTTCTTGTGTCAACATTGGCGCTTAACTTAAATAACTCCTCTCCCTTCCTGGTATTGATCCCTCTGATGTATTTATAGAGAACAATCATATCTCCCCTTCATTTGGTTAGGCTAAACAAGCCAAGCTCCTTGAGTCTCCTCTCCGAAGGTAGGTTTTCCATTCCTCTCATCATCCTGAAAGCCCTTTTCTGCATCTGTTCCAGTTTGAATTCATCTTTCTCAAACATGGGGTACCAGAACTGCACACAGTATTCCAGATGAAGTCTCACCAATGCCTTGTATAATGGTACTAACACTTATCTATCTATACCAGAAATACCTTGCCTGATGTAACCGAGGATTGCATTAGACTTTTTCATGGCCGCATCACATTGGCAGCTCATAGTCATCCTGTGATCAACCAGTACACCCAGGTCTTTCTCCTTTTCTGCCACTTCCAACTGATACGTCCCAAACTTCTAGCAAAAATTCTTGTTATTACTTTGTAAGTGTATGTCCTTGCACTTTGCACTATTAAATTTCATCCCATTTCTATTACTACAGTTTTTTGGGTCCTCCAGATCTTCTTGTGTGATCTTTTGGTCTTCCTCCATATTGGCAATACCTCCCAACTTTGTGTTATCCACAAATTTTATTAGCACACGCCCACTTTTTATGCCAATATCATGAATGAAAATGTTAAGTAAGACTGATCCCAAGACCAATCCCTGGGGAACTCCACTAGTAACCTCCATCCAGCCTGACAGTTCGCCTTTCTGTATAACCCATCGTAGTCTCCCCTCTTACCAGTTCCTCTTTTACTTCTCATATTAATCCCTGTCTTCTCCAATTTAATTAATAGTGTCCCATGTGGAACTCTACCAGATGCCTTACTGAACTCTAGGTAGATTAGACCTATTGCATTTCGTTTGTGTAAAAAAATCAGATGTCTTCTCAAAGAAAAAGATCAGGTTGGTCTGGCATGATCTACCTTTGTAAAACCACTTTTATGGTTCTAACTTCTGTCTTACAGCCCATGTACATTACAACACAAGAAAGCTTAGAATAGAATGGAAAATCTGGTTTTGCTGTTTTAAAGAGTCTGTTCAAAGCAATCAGGAAGGAAATATGATGAAAGAAAGAAGCAGGAAAACATAGAAAGAAATCTGGGAAGCTATGAGTAGTAATGTACCATTAAGTATAAGTGAGAAAGAATGAGGAACACTGGAAAGGACCATGAATTTTTACTTCAGGAAAGAAAACACTAGTATAAAGGACAGAAGATGCAAAGGGAAATATTGAGGGCCATAATTTTATACTTTGGCCAAAAGTGAACTGCAATTTAGAGAACAAAAGGAATGGGTAACAACAGATAAAATCTCAGAAACATTTTCAGTGGCACTAGTCATATTTTCATTGGGTTGGTTTAGAAAAAGACAGTTTTTAATTAAATAGCCCACATCTACTTAAACTAAAGCCTACTAAGCAGAATAAATGACATTGTGTGTGACTATGGTGCATGAGACTTCGTTATGGATATACCAAATCCTACTCAAAATTCTACCTGGTAAGTTAGTCTCTATAAATTTTATTTTTACACAAATTACTTTTGCATTCAGGAGATATACTTTTGGGGGGCAAGTGAGGAAAAATCATTGTTGATGGTAACAGAATATAAATACTGTAATAAATACTACAGCCTTGTACTGATGCATAACAACCAAAATGATAAATTGACTTTCAACAGAGAGAGAAATAGATCGCAAGCAGAACAGTCAAAGCTTATTCTCCAGGCCCAATGAAATGCCAGAAGCAAACCAACAACATAAAAGGTAAAAAAATATAATTTATTCAAAAAACTATTTCAATCTAAATAATCAAAGTTGCTGTCAATAGGACAGGTAAGGAAAACCTTGCAGGTTGTTGGTTTTTATATGAGGAATTTCCCTTTATCTCAAGATTCTTTATATTACTTGAAAAAAGAAAAGAACATTCTGTGGAAATTTCTTTAGTGCTTTCATCTCTTTTCTACACTAGTGTTTTGTAGCTAGAGACAGTATGCTCTGTTTTGTCTTGGAAAACTAGGTCTGTGCACTGTTACACAGGGTGCGTTACATAAGTGGGTCCATTCAAAGTGGAGCGCATTGCTAAAGACAATTAATAAGCAAAGGGTTGAAAACAAACCTACAGCACACAGAAGTGGCCTTGAATGCCCTTCTGGCTGTACTACTGCTGTGGTCTGGTGCCAGGATACGAGGGTCATTGCCAAGACTGGATTGATGAGTGACCAAAGCTCTTAATACTCTTCTTCGGTGCACAGCTAGTTTTTCTTAATATGTGAGTTAGGGAGTGATATAAATTATCTTCCAAAGAAAAAACAGAAGAAAAGAGTGCATTATTATGCCTGGTTACTCGGTGTTATGTGGTTTGTGCTGCATGCCTCGAATTAGGTGCACAGCTCCTGTTGACAATAATGAGGGCTCACTGTAGATTATGTTGGCCTATATGTCAACATTAGCTAATTACCACATAGAGTGACATCTGCAAGTATTCAGTCTTGACATACTTTTCCTGTTGATCCCCCCCCCCACCACCTCCAAACACACACACACACACTATCAATGTTACCATGGTACATTTACTTATTTGCACCAGTAAAAATAGATAACTAATTCGTAAAAGATGTAATTAAAATATCTGCACCAATGATAGTAATTGTAACACTGATTTGAGACTTGAGGTTCCTATGCTTCATTCCGTTACACAGCACTGGTGGGAGCTGTGGAGTTTAAGTTACTGCCACTAACCCTGCACACCAGCTATACACGTCAGACAGCACAGGCAGAAAAGGGGGACAGCTGCTCTAGGACATTCTTCTCCCAAAATAACGGGATTTATGCCAAACTGGCAGCAGAGGCCAATGCTGCTTCAGTCAGCTTCCTGTGTGTACCCTGCCAACCCCATCTGAAGAGCCACAAGAATGCAGAGGCACAGGTGGACCAACAAGAGCATGGCTACTGAGCTTGCTGTACCACCAGGAAGCCAGAAAGAAGAAGAGGTACAGCTGCTATGCACATAAAGCCTGAGAGTCACTGACTGTGAGAATTCTTAGCCACATGTAGCCAATATAGCAACTGCTGTTGTTATATATGGATGTGGGGGTGTGGCTGCAGATACCAAAGGTCCTCCTCCATTTTGGAAGAAGGAGTTCCCGACTTCAAGAGACAGAACAGACCATAGCAGGCTGCAGGTTCTTGTTGTTGTTAGGCAATGTTAAATACAAGCTCGCCGTGCTTTAATAAAAATCACACCAAAGCTCTTTCTGCAATGCCACTTATTCAGCTTTGCCTAGTGATTAATGCAACACAATTCTGGCTCATCAGCAGCTCGGGTATCTTTCAGCATAAGTGTTCTCCTTCAGTGGGTTTTGCACAGAATGGAGACTTATACCCGTCAGGATTTTGTTACTGTGAACTAAAAATGAAAGATTTCTACAGTGTGCCTTTACATTCTGCTAGGACATATGCTTTTCATACAAACATTATAGTGAGTTACAAACTATGGCTCTGATGTTCCCCTTCCCTTACACAGGCGGAGCTACCCTTACTCAGGTGGAAGAGAGCCAAGACAGTACGTGATCCCACCAAGCTCCTCTACAGAAACTCCATGTCATTAAAACCCTATGATTATGAGGAGACATGCAAAGGGAGAAAGGCGTTACACAGCCGCCACTCACTTCAGTTTACTCCCCTTGGGACCTGGCAGATTTCCTGCGAGAAATCTATTCAGGGAGTTATTGCCACTCCCTTTACATTGTATCTACTTTCCTTGGAGCAGGGAGGTAAGGGTGTGGTAGTTCTGAGGAAGACAGTGGCGTCATAGATCCTAACCAAGGATTGCTGCCAAAGGAGAGAGGCCAAAGGAACACTGTGGAGAGGATCCAAAGAGATGAGGTATGGTTTTCCAATGAGGTTTAGCGTGCCGCTGAGTTTATAGATTACAACCCCCTGGCTTCTTCTGTGAGGTCCATAATCCCTCTCCTTTGATGGAAAGATGCAAAGGAAATTCCACTAGAAGAACCTCTTGGAATTTTGAGTGGAACCTGTGATGCTTCCCAGGAGTACGTATGGTTGTGAAGCATCTCCCTACCATCTGCCCTTAGCATGAGGAAGCCTTGTCTGGGCCTGCTGTGGGCAGGGTGACAAGATGTCCCATTTTTATAGGGACAGTCCCGATATTCTGGACTTTTTCCTATATAGGTGCCTATTACTCCCCACCCTGGTCCTGATTTTTCACACTTGCTATCTGGTCACCCTAACTGTGGGTCAGCTCCCCTGCTCCACTGACAACCATGACAACACCATTCACTTGCCCCGCTTTCATAATACAGTTTAGCAATCGGCACTCTCCAACTCTAAAGCCCTCTGAGGGTCGGCCTGAAATGTCCAGCCCCTGGTCCACTGGACAGTTTCAGGATTCACAGATTCTCTGCCTCCAGAGAAACAGTTCACTGTATCCACCTCAGATCACCTCTCTGCTTAACACACAGCACTTAGATATGTTTGTAGTGAAATGAAGTATAAGATGAGGGAACAATGCATAGAGATTCAGGTAGTAGTAAGTACAAATATTGGAAATAAATGGTTACATATAAAATAAATTCATAACATGCCTCCTAGAGCCTACACTTAATTAACAAGATACACTCATGTCTATGGAATATTGCTCACCCAAAATCCTTCCAGCACTTTGCAACCAGGCTGGCTGTGACTCTCCTTTCATGAGACAAGCACACTGTCAGTTCGCCTCCCAGGTGAAGTATTCAGTGAGTTTTCTTGTGTTTCCAGATATTCCAGACCAATCCTTTGTCTTTATTCTTAATCCCTGTAGATTTCCTCTTTTGCAGATTTCTCAATATTTCAACAGTCACACAGTGTGAGGTACACAATACACAAATGGCCAGAGAGGGAGATAGGTGTCGTTACCTTCTGCCCGAAAGGAACTTTTCCAAGGTATGTCATCTCCTGGTGACCTCCCTTAACTCCAAGACCTTAACAACATCATTTTCAAAATAGCTACATAACTCCTTAAATATAATCCATACATAACAGTTCACAATGATTATGACCATCAGTGGGCTAATAGCTCTTGGTAGAGACCTCACATGCCACCCTTTGGTGAACTACTAAGCAGATACTGACTCACGGGATCCCTGTAAAATCCTATGCTTTCAGTGGGTTAGGTCACCTGGGATCTCACAGTCAGCCAAGAAAATTAGATCTGAAGTGGGGCATGAGAGGGGCTAGTTGCCAGCAAAAGAGGGGTGATGCAACCATGCCTGAAGTGATGCTCTCTACTTGTCAAACAGAGAATGCAACAATGATCCTCTAACCTGGGGTATTTTCTTTTATTTTTCTGCTCTTACCAGGATATGAAGTAAGATGCAATGGTGCGCCAGTGTTGAGCAGGCCACAGGGTGCTCACACTCGGAACAGATTCTGTGTAAATATTAGGTTGGAAACAAATCTCATTGATATATTTTGGTTTGTCTTCTGATTTTTCATCTCATGGCAATACTGCCATCCACTAATCAGATAGTCCCATGTCAGACACTGCTGTGTCACCAGTCTGGGCCCATCCCCAGCAAATCTCTCAGCAGTCACGCCACATTCTGGCAAAGTCAGACCATTTCACTTCGATAGCCACTCTGCGTCTGCGATCAAATATTAAAAGCACTTCCTTGCTCTCTTCAAAGAAAGTAACAGCATTATTGAAACAAGCTGTTTGGGACCTCAAATTTAGTTCTGTACTAATGAAATTCTGTCAGACAGTGACAGATCCTGTAAATCTCTGAGACCAGTTAAGCCTTCACCCACAGGTTTTTCCAGGGTACAGTGTTAGGGTCAATCTGACCCTGTGAGCATACTGAGTAAGTCAACCTTTATTAAGGAAGCCAATGCTTTTAATCAAAATGATGTTCCCTTCCAGGAGAGTGACGTCATTACTACTAATACAGGTATTAACATTCTGCTGAGCTGGCACCTTAAATGGAGTTCAAGTTTTGCTAAGCTTTTCAGAGATCTCTTCTGAAAACCTCAAACTCGAATATAATAACTTCAATATTTTGCTCAGTTTCTAAAGCTCAGTGACCCTGATGGCATCAGCACCAGCGGTCTGCATGGCACATTACTTCACTAAATGTATTTCGGATTAGATACAAATTGTGCGTTTCTTTCATCTTCTTTGTGGGTTTTTGATTAGCCTACAGAAACCTCGACCAGGATTTAAACATTGGGTAGAAAAAACCAAATAAATATAAGACATCTGCCTCTTCAAGCAATGCATTATGAAGAGTTGCTTAAACAAGGAATTTCACTCCCCTCACTCGTCTTTATTGAGGAATTTAGAAATGTAAAAGAATGTAGTTCCTTTACAGCCCTGATTAAAGTCAGTAGAAAATGTTTTGAAAGCCCACGTCTAAGGACTGTAAAACAGCACAGTCTATTTGAAGGAATGTTTCAGAAAGACTGAGATCTTGTGACTGCAGGCTGGCCTGCATGTGTGGAGCCCTGCACGTCAGGACCCCTTTTAAGTCAATTGGACTCCATGAGGGCACGAAGTGCACAGGGAGCAGAACAGTTTGCCGAATTGGGTTCTAAGAATCTGATTCAAAGTTGAAGGAATCCTTTGATTTCCATGGGCTTTAGATCAGGCCCTAAGGGCATATGTAGGTCAGAATTAGTTATTATTTAGAACAAAGCTTATCCTTAAAAATAATCTTTTTAATCTTAAAAGCAGAAAAATCTTCAATGAGAGCCTATGTGTGAATAACAAACTCCTCTGAAACTATTAGGCATTGAATGTCATGCTGTATGTCATTCACAAGGTAACTTTGTGTAGACTGGAAATAAGGTAAAAAATCTGACCTATCATCTTGATGTTGAGACCCATCAATGATCTTCATGTAGGTAATATATAAGCAAACAAAGTACAATTGTCTGTACATTTGATAGAATTGTATCCATTTAGGAGTGGAAGCTCATGTAATTCATTAATCATTAAAAAGCAAGTGCTCATTGTCACTAGGTGATAATGATTTTCATACAGGTGAAATACATGTAAACAAACAGGGCTTTTTAGATTTGCTACAATTTTATGAATTTACAAAGAGAACTTCTTAGGTTAGGGGAATAATTAATTTTAAAAATATAACGTACTTATACTTGTTGGATGTATTTCTCTAACTAAATCTATATTTTGGAATTTAATAGCTCATTCAAAACTCACAACTTTAGGTCTTTGTACAGTAAACTTATAATTATAGTTACCTATGCTTCCTTCTTTGAGCATTTGTGCAGATTTTGTTGATTTATCATTAGTTTTTTGTTTTTTTTCAATAAATGAAACAGCTGATTGTGACTTATGACTGAAAAGCACTACGTAAGAGGAAAGCATTATTAGAATGTATGCAAATTTAGACAAGGAAAAAGCATTTCTGGTGAGGGGCATATATGGGTGACTCTGAGCATGAATTGCTTTCTCTTCTCTTTCTCATCAATGCTGTGTAAAGCTTACTGTACAATCCCCCTTTCCTATGAACAGCTTTGGAAAAAATTAATTGAGATACTGAGGATAACATTGAGAAATACTTGGCCTTTAAAGTTAATAGCAATGAAAAGAGCTACCTTTGACGTTAAAATAATCTTTCATATTAAGTATGGGGGAAAATGACTTACAGATCTTTTTATTGTTGTTTTACTGAATACAGTACTTCAACATTCACAAGAATACTTTTATTAGCTTTGAATAATAACCAGGTCAGGGTATAACTATCAAAGGCTTATATTAAAATCCAGAAAGGGAGAACCAGAATAACCTCTGCCCTTACACACACACACACATACACAAAATAACAACAAGGTGCAGTAACAGCACAGCAAATTGACATTCTTTGTTATAATTAGGCAAACTTGGTTCAACACTTATAAGAACAATCCAGGATAAGATGATTCCAGGTGGGTAGAAAGACCTTAGTGTTTTGTAAAAAAGTTGAAGATTACGACATACAACAAATGTTCTGGGAGCAAATCAGGTCAGACAAATTGATTTTATCCAGCTTCAAAGAAAAAAGCAAAACCTTCTTTTATATAATATTACAGCACAGCTATGACCAAAGATTTTGGGAGACTGAGCATGTTTTGTGTCAACAGTTTTACATGTGAAAGGAGAGAGCTGCTTGTTTATACTTTCAGAGACTTTATAAAGTCCTTCATCACAAGCAAGCAAATCAGAAGGAAACAAAACAACACTTCCTTACCAACAACCACCTAAAGCTAGATTTACCACTGCCATAAAGGGAGAAAAAAGTCAGTAAATCTCCTCAAATCTTTTTATCCAAACTTAAAACATTTTTCTAATAATAAATTGCTGAACTCAAAATGGCAGCCGGATCCAGGTACCAGATCTGGATTTTTGTGGTTGTGGCGCTCTTGCACCAAGGCACATCAGAGGTTTTCAGTGGGCTTGTTTATTGTTTTTTGTTTTGTTTTGTGTTGTTTTTTGCTACAACTGCAGCAGCCAGCTTTGTTCTCTATTTCAGCAGTGGAATTTGAGGACTGGGGCCATATATTGGCAGGATCTGGCAAGATCCAGTTTTATCCGGACTCAGTGTCCCGGAAATAATAAAGCTCCCCTTGCAAAAAAACCAACCAAACAAAAAACAAACAAAACCCACCGAAACCAACAACTCATTCCCGACCCTGTCTTTTATACACAACACCCTAGTAAATCTAAATGTTGATTTATAAGCAGTTGACAAAGCAAGCTTTTTCATGACTCTTAGAGTGACTGGGCACATGCACACTGTCCTTCGCATTGAAGTTCTATACAATTGATTGAAGAAAGGTACATTTACTTTGAATAATTAAATGAATGTTGCAGGTCTGATCATCACATGGATTATGTGCAATGGTGCTGACACCTCCCTTTACATCCACAGGAAAACTTCACCTGTCTGGGTACCCACAGGGCAGGTTTTAACTCAGCCTAGAGCTGTTTCCTAGCTAACAGCACTCACAGTTGTGATATCCCATGGCAAGGCAAAACATCACTCTTGGATAGAGCTGGTCCAAATCTTGGCCTACTCTTGAATTCCAGCCTGGCAGAGCCAGCTTTAACCCCAGGGTCAGTGAAATCTGGTGTCTCCTCCTCTCTTCTCCTATGTCCAGACTTAGGCAAACTGGCTATCCTCTCTAGTTAGTGGGTGGGTGACTTCTTTTGCTGCCTGATGCCTACAGTAGCTAAGACTTTTGGGGATAGCTAGCTGAGTTAAGGACACTCCCTAAGAAGTTGGGTATTTCACATCAGCTGGGCTCCTGTTGCAGGGAAGCAAAAGGGTGTTTTTTCCTATGCTATCCTGCAGGAAGCAACTATGAGGCTGTGTCTCCTCCTGCTACTTACCTTTCTCCAAGCATTATCCTGGTTTGGCCTGGATGCATATGTCAGGATGGACCTAACCATGTTCATGGAGGCTACTGAGGAGATGGAGTTGACTGTCCAGGCTTGTGAGCCAGACTTCTAGCCCACTACCGCCTCCTCTTCTTCCCTGCCCCAGCCTCCAGTGGCAGCCAGCTTCATTTTCCCAGCCACTGCTCCTGTGCCACTATCTGTCTGAAAGAGGAGCTGCTGCTCACAAGCTCCGAAAATGGCATAGGAGCCAATCATGATTTTATTATTATTATTATTTATATTTCTGTAGTGCCTGGAGGCCCCAAACAAGGAGTAGGCACCCACAGTGCTAGGTGCTGTACACACATATAATTAAAAAGACAGTTTCTTCTTTACAAAGTCCCCCCTCCCCTCCCAAGAACTTATATCTTAGCATAGGGTGTACACAAACGGAGACTTCAAACGAACAGGGAGAAGAACAAGTAGAAGCAAAACGATCATGTTTGTTCACTTATGCAGTGATTGGAAGGAGTAAACTACGGCTGAGGCTTGGCTGGGCAGACTTTATGAGGGTCAAAGAAGTCAAAGGAGGTGGAATGAGTCAATGACTGAGATAATGGAGGAAAGTGAAGACAGGGAAGGGAGGGCGACTTAGAGCAGAGGAGAAGTCATGGTCATTGATAGACTGGACGTCACAGAAGGACAGGATAGTGTGGGGAGGAAGCGGAGCTAGATGCACAATCTTGAAGGAGGCAGGTGGTGGTCAGGCAGAGAATTCAGCAATGAAGAGAGCGAGAGAACGGATCCAGGGTTGCAGGTTAATCAAGGAGGGGAAGGCAATGAGACAAGGTGCTAGAGGCCAGATTCAGGACTTTGTAGAGATAAAATTTGCATTATACAATTTCTTCCCTTTATATGACCTTTGATAGTACAAAAAATCTCCATTTGTGCGCCCTTGACTGGAAAGTTTATGTGTGTCAACAGGAACAACAGAATCAACAGGCATATATTATGTGGAGAGAAGCAAAGCACAAACAAAAATGGGTCCTGATTCCTGTTTTCAGACAGTGATTCTACAAAGAACAGTGAATACAGAGCTATACAAAGTTCTCAAATAGACAATACTGGTAAATATATTTTTCTTCTGTGACTGGAGAAGATGATTGCTGTGTGTCAGCACAGTCGTAGATGTGTCAACAAACTTATGATTGTCACCCTTCATTCCATAGTCATGCTCCTGTATTACAGACTGACAAAAAATCAAAAGTGGGGAACCTTAGTTTTGGGATTAAAACTATCAGCTAATTTACCTTAACTCACTCTTCTGTGCTTAGCTATTATACAGGTCTCAGAACACAGTATTTGAATCTCACATAAGAGATGAGCATCAGCCTCCAGTTACAATAAGACAAGTTATTAAAAACTGTACCATCAGGTTTCTGAATTTCCTTGTGTTAGGTAGTTTCAGACTTTTAATAGAACTGTAATGTCATTTGATTCTAATTTAGATTTCCTTTGTTTATATTTATAATAGTCTTTAGAAAACTTTATCAAAAGAAAAAGCTTCTTAGCATCTGGAGGCGACCCATGGAGAAGTGATAAATATCCTAGCTCCCAGCTAGCTCACTGGGGGGGCTGGGAGTGGGATTGGTCAGACTAGAGGAAATGTGCATTAGACATGATAAACAGAAGCTGCAGTAGCCAAAGTTCTGGCTCCGTCTCACAACTCTTCTTGTTCTTTTGGAGGAGATCTTTTCTCTTATTGCAGTCTCAAAGGAAGGACATGAAAGTCAAGCTAACAAACTCTGCTTCTCTTTGTTTTTCTTTTCCCCCAAAGCCTGTAGTGCCTCTAGTAACATATAAACTATCAATTTTTGTTCTGTGTTGCTGTGGAAAATCACTTCAGGGCAGACTGCTCCGGTACTCACACTGAGTACTACTACCCTTCTCTGCAGGGAAGTAATCTGTGAGTTTGTCTATGGAGTAAGGAGTGCACGAGTAAAGCAGCAGAATGTGGCCCTTCATCATTAATTGTAAGTGAGAAAAAAAATAATAATAATAACTGGGAAGGAAAATATCCACAAGTCACAATCACAAATATATAGGCAGCAACTTCTGTATACTAAGGGTTCCTATTATCTCATTCTAATGGGAGAGACCAGCTAGCATTCATTCTTGTTATTCACATGCCTGTTGTGCATGTTATTTTTAATCTCATAATAGGGACAATTTGTGGTCCCTGAACGTGCACCAGGTGATGTGCTCCAGGGCTTACATAAAATGGTGTTATCTGTATTAATGCAAACCAAAGAGAGGGGATATATTTTATGCCTGTATCAAAAATGCCATTTCACTTTAGAACAATTATATTTAGTGTTTTGTAAGAAAATGCCCACACAAGATTTGGATGACCAAGTACTCTCTGTGCTGAAATAAGATAAAGAGGCCCTTTATGTGAATACTCTGCTGATTTATTATTTGGTTAATAAACAGGGAGAGATAAACCTTGTCTTCTTCCTGATCAGAGAAAACACTGTAGACAGAGAGGAACCAAACATAATCTAATGCCCTGTTGGATACTAAAGAAGGAGCCAGGTTTAAAACTACATTAAAATATAATTCAAGCATGGCTCCAGAGAACTGTTTTCTAACACAGTTTAACAGGGTGGTGTGGACAGAATTAAACATTATTAAAACAATATTCAAAACCCAAATTCAACACTAGTCAGTATGAAACTAATAATTCAGCATGATATCTTGGGATACTGCACGGATGGAAGTGCCACCCTTCAGATCAGATATAAATAGGAGGCTACGTCCATTTGTGGGCATTAAAGATCCCTCGGCATTTGTGCAAGAGTATGGGTTTTAGCCATGGTTACATTGTAATTTTGATATTTACTTTTCTATATAATTATTCCATATAGGATTTTACTCTTCCTGTCCTTTTCTGTAACTCAGACGCTGCACTCTGCTCCAGAAATGGCTGCATTTCAAAAGATGGGTAAAGTGATTCATGGCTATATGCATTTTGTAAAACGGCTTAGGATCCTCTTGGATGAAAGGCGGTGTACAAATGTAAGCTGCTTTGTTTTATTAGCAAATCCCTCTCTTCAGTAATAAGAGATTATAGGTCACTGACTTTCAAGAGCTGGAAAGTGCTGCTCACACAATTATTTTCTCACTAAGACTACATTTTTCTCAAAAAATAAGGGTTTGCTGCCAGACAGATTTTCTGCTTTAAGGCGTACCCCCCCCGCTTTTATTTTTTAAAAAAATGTCTATCCTGATTACACCATCCCTCTGAAGTGGTTGCTGAAGGGTCAGTGCTAAAGGAGCTTGAACACTTACTCCAGATGCTCGCTCTGGGCAGCTGGGGAGGAAGAAAGCAGAGTGAAACCTACAGTCTGAAATTGGTTTAGTGTGGTCACCCTGGATTGCAGTTCTAGGCGACGTTCAGTCTCAGATCGGCTACTGAAACTCAGCTGTCTGACACAGCTATGGGGGGGGGAGAGAAGAGGGGGAGGGCTGGAAATAAAATCCCCTTCTCCACACTACTCCCATGCACAGCGGTGGATTAAAACACAGCCATGCAGCTGGCGACGTCTGACATCTAGAGCCCGCTCTGAGCGCGCCCTGCAGACGGGGCTGGGCTACGAACGTCGCCCCGGCCCGGGCGGCTGCTTCTGCCCCACGTCGGGGGCAGGGGCCGGGGAGGCGGTGCCCAGGGGCTGGGGCCGGCGGCCGCGGGGAGGCGCGCGGGGCCGGGCGGGCTGGGCCGGGCTCCCCGCTGTAGCTCCGCCCCGGCCGCGCTAGGACCCTTTAAACGGCGCCGGGAGAGCAGCCGCCCAGCGCGGCTGTTGCCAGGCTAGTGAGTCCGGCCGCGTCCCTGCCCTGCTGCGAGCCGAGCCTCTACCCAGCCCAGCGGTGAGTGAGTGAGTGAGTAGCCGGCGCCCACCCCCCGCCTCCCCCAGCCGCGCTGCCCAGCGACAGCCCCGCGGAGTCGGGAGCGGCTCTGCCCCGGGTCCGGCGGGGCTGCCCGGCTGCGTCCTGCCGTGCGCCTGGGGATCCGTGGGCTCGATCAGCCCCGCGTCGGCGCAGCGCCGCCCTCCCCCGGGCAGGGCTTGGCTTGGCTGAGGGGCTCCCGGACGCGCTCGCCGCCCCCCAGGGCTGCTTCCAAGCCCGAGCGTCCCGCCCGCCGCCGGCTTGCCTGGCTCAGACCCCCCCGGTCCGTGACTCGATGGCTGGGTGGCGTGGCGAGGCGAGGCGGCCCCCACGTGCCGGGCCCGGGCAGGACAGGACCGCAGCTGCAGGGCTGACTTTATAGGCGCTGGAAGCCGGGTCGCTGCCGCAGCCCCCTGGCGGGAAGCGGGTTCCAGCACAGGCGGGGTTTGCAGGTTGGTTCCGTGGCTCTCATCGGCACCCCCCGCCCCCGCTGGGCCAGTTGTTCCCGCGCCCCTGCCTGACTTGAGCCAGGGCTCCCCCCTTTTCAGCAACCCCGAACGCTCCCAGACACTAGACGTCGAGCTTTCAGGGCAAGGCCTGACATCACAATTGGTTTGAAAACAAAAAAAAAGCTTCAGGGGTCATGACACTAAAACAAACAGCAGCTTTTCCGGCCTTTGAGGCTGAGCCACTGTCTGCCAATTCCCATCGTGACGTCCTTCGTGTTGGGAAATCCACGGTACGCTTGCACATGGTACCTCTTGAATGCAGTGACTCCTTTGGGCCATGCATTCGTGTTGGAGTCAGAATCTGGCCCACTAAGCAAGGAGGCAGATGTGTCTTGGGTGACTAGATGTCCCATTTTTATAGGGACAACCCCAATATTTGGGGCTTTTTCTTACATAGGCGCCTCTTATCTCGCACCTCCATCCTGTTTTTTACACTTGCTATCTGGTCACCCTAATCAAAAATAGCATAAAAATGGCAGCGAATGTTGGAAATGGATTTCTCACCCTAATGATGACAAAATACCACTTGCGTGGTTTTTGTTGTCTCATAGTAAACTTGAGTAAGTGCCCTCAATTCCATGCATTTCTGCCAAGATATATTGGATTCATTAGAAAAAGGTATAGCTACCTTTCTCCTTGGTGAAATTAAATCCCTGGGTAATGGATGGTTAAATAATATCGATGTCTGTTCATGCTTGAATAATTAGTATCTTGCTAGTTTGCTAGAAATGCCTTGAGCCTGACACACATGCATATATTTTTGATACAGTAGCTGGACACTCACAGAAACATAGTTTCCTAAAATTATAGCGTATATAGCATTAAATTAGCAAAGTTAACTAACGGGCAGTTTGTGTTGGTAATGTAGCAAGTGTTGAATCAGTGCCCTGCCTTGTTCTGGGGTGCTAAGTTAAACCTTAAACCATGTCTTCTACTAACTGTGAACCTCCAATATCACTGGGGGAGCAGGGAGGAGAGAAGAGTTGCTGCAAAATAACTTAAGAATAGTGGGTCTGCAGGGTTTGCATTCCAACGTTTGAGCGGACTGAAAGCGGGAAGGGGTCAGTGGACTAACATACATAACGTAAGTTCAAAACATAAGTTTATGAAACAATCTAAATTCACTTACTATCTGATACCTATGGGAAAGAAACATACACTGTATATGTGTGCACACTCTACTTGGGCTTGCCAAACTGATTACTTATGGTCCTGATGGGAAAACATTCCATTTTCAACAGGTATTTTTGTGACAATGGGTACACAGTAACAAAATTTGTGTAGCATGTGACTAAAAAGGCTTAGTGCAGTCTCTTTTTCAAGCCACTGAAAAGGCTAGTCCGATGTACAAGTAAAATTGGCTTGATGTAAGATTAGGAGCTTGAAAGATGTCTTCGAATAGCTCTTGTCCCAGAACTTCATAAACAAGGGCTCACTTTCCTGAAGCCGGGCTTATTTCCAGAAGTTTATAAGTACCCAGCAGGTAAAACTTGATGATCTAACTATCGAATGCTGATAATACTGTACAAGACAGTCCCTGCATGAGGAACTTCCATGTTTTTCTTTTTTTGGGGGTGGAGGGAGGAAACTCTTACTATAACAGCCTGTCAGTAGAAACTGTAAATACTAAACATTAAATAGTAAACACTTCACATTTCCCTGTTGCAGTTTGCCATTCTGTGAAAGCACCATAGAGAGCGTTTGTTTAAAAAAACTTAAAAAACTGTGTCAGGAAAAATGTGTCTAAAAGTAGCGCAATTTTTACCAGTATCTAAGGAGAGGTTTTTTTGAGGCGGCTTTGTGTAGTGTGGCTAAGTTGTTTGTGCAGATTTGGCCAACTTCAGTGAGGTCTCTTGCTGTTCATCAGGTGTCCTGACTGAATGGTTGAACCCGCTCCTTGTGCTCAATCAACAAACTTGCAGGACTTCTCTAGGGGACAGTTTTCTCATTCTCTCTCATTCCACTTGTGGCGGAGAAAGTTATCTTGTGTTACTGAGGGCCTGGGGGCAGTGCTTAATTTGTAATGAAAGGTGCTGGGGCTCAAGCAATTGGGTGCTCAATGTTAAGCAATTTTTTTTTTATTTTCATAACGGCTGCAGCAAGATCAGAGGTGTCAGGGCTATGAACTGCCAAGCCTAGAGGTGCCAGGGCTCAGTCCTGACAAGCCGTGACACAGATGAAGCACTGCGTGGGGGGAATCTCCATTGGCTCAGAGAGCTTTCTAATTTTGCTGTGCTTTTCCAAACAGGATTCCAAACCGCTAACTGCTCCATCACCTCTCCAATCAGTAGTGTGTGTGTTGTGGGGTTTTTTGTTTGGTTGTTCAGTATTGAAGGTGGCTGGCTCACTGTGCTTTTATTTGCCTTGGGGAGATTGTATTAGTGCATGCTCTTATATGGAAGCTTTGTTGTGATAATGCTAGTGTCCACTCACTTGTTACAGCCAATTAGTTTTAGAAGCAGGGCAAATATTGAAGTGGAAAAGGGAAAGTGTCAGTTTGTGGGGCATTGCCCACCAGGAGAAAGTAGGTATACAAATGTTGCATTTTTTCCTGGGGGCCAGGACTTCAGAACCCAGAACAGTTAGCCTGTGAAAACAATGTGATCATTCGCTCTTCAGCTACATGAACATTTCATGCTGCTCTATGTAAAATCTTATGTTCCTGGGAGTAGCCCTACTCTTTAGGGTCCCTTTGCTTTCATTTTATAGCTTATCTGCTCCTGGTGCTCTAGTCTTTTGATTGCATTCAGTGGAAATGCAAATGCAGTTGCCATTTTTAATGTGTAGATAATGTATAATGGTTATGGGTGGGAAGCAGCCTGGGAGGCAGCCCATGCACCTCCTGTTGTGTGTACTCATCTCTTCCTTTGGTAGCAAACAGGGTTGGGCATGTAATTGCAGGGCACAGTAACTGCCTCTAGGTGTTCTTGAGGCATCCTCCCTGCCTTGGTCCCTATGCATTGCATGGAAATATGGCTTTGCACTTTCTGCACATGCTGCTGTTTAGTATACTGCCTATTCACCATCCTAGCTAAAATAGATCTATATTTCCTCCGGCATCCTTATAGCTGCATTGAGCCCTGTGTAGTCATGGCTAAAGCTTTTGAAGTGTTGAAGTTGGTTTCTTTTCTGGGTGGTATAATCATGGCTTTCAGTGTGGAGTAAATAATAGCAACAAATGACGAGGGGTGGGGGTGGGGGATAGACCTGAGTACCTCTTGGCAGGAGCATATTGGAAGTCCAGGTGTATGCTCCCCTGGAGAGGAGGATGGCTGCCAAGAACTCATTACAACATAATAGTTCAGAATTATAGGATACCATTGGTAAAAACATCTGGAAAACTTAGTACCACTTCAGTGGTTCTTAAATTCATTAAAGGCCTGCCTGAACTAGCAGAAGGCTTATCGAGTTCTGCAAGCAGCTTTCATGAGCTAGAGCACAGCTCATGTTGGAATAATGTAGACAGAACACATGCTGTCCACCTTTTAGATGGAACAAATTGATCTTTAGGGCAGGACTACGTATAGTATGTGCTGTCTATCTGGCCACACTGAGATGGCATTCGTGGAACAGATTAACAGACTGATTCTCACCGAAGTCTGTCTTCTAATCTCTTCTGTTTGAGGATGACTTGTACTGATAGCTCAAGGAATTCTGCTGTTGCTGCTGTAGAAGCTCCTATGGGGATGCTAAAGGGGAGGACAGTTGGCCTTGGTCTCCTGAAAGACACCCACCTTCCTGAAGCGCTAACCTCGTTGAAGTGTGAATATCCAAACCCTCAGAAACATCAAATTCTGACTTCCTTTACATTCTCTCTAAGCACTTACATGGCCTTTATCACAGTAGTATCTGTACATCTTGTTATCCTTAATGGACTTTATCCTCTCAATACTTCTGGGGTATGGCACTGCTATCCCTGTTTTACAGATGGGGAGCTGAAACACAGGGTAGATTAATTGACTCTCCCAGTGTCACACAAGCAGGCTGTGGCTGAGCTGGAAATTGAGACCAGGTCTCAGTCCCATTACCTCATCACTGGGGCCATCCTTCTTTCTTACAAAAATATGTAATAAAATGCAATTAAATAATGTGTATGCATATGGGAGGTTCACATGTGAAAGTCAAAAACAAAAGGCGGGCCAGTGCCTTGTAACAGTGCCGAAGGAGGGCTCAAGAAAGAAGCTTATTTAATAAACTAAATTTTGACTTGGCCTGTTCTCTGAGAGGCATACAAAGCGGGAAGGAATCGCTCCCTCCATTCTGCAGTTAATGCACAAGGGTTTGGATGAGGAATGCAGCCTATATCCCTCTTATGGAGGACCCTGTTTGCCATGATTGATGTCAGCTGCTGTGTGATAGCACAGCCAAACACTTGAATAAAAGAAATGGAATCTTAATTTTTAGACTCTACAGTGATGCCAAGAATGACAAATAGTGGTGTCATAAAACAATCTTACTAGCCTGCTCAGAGCATTCGTTATTGCCAACCCATTGAGGAGCAATAGTGCTAAGCTCTTGGAAACATTGTCCAAAGAAATACTTCAGTAGTTAAACTCATGTCACCACCAGAAATGGAACAGCTACTAAGCCACTTCTGTATTAAACAGAACAGTTCCGTAAACCTGTGTGTAAGAATTTGCTTAAGATGTCCCAATTTGAGTTAATCAGTTAATCTTGTTTTCCCACATTCCACTAGTGGCTGTTTTTGCCCTGTTGAACAAAGGTCTCTGAGCAGTTACTTAGCAACATTCCTTTGTAGGGCACACTGTTGCAGTTTCAGGATAACTGCACATATATTTTCCTCTCTGTGATCCCCCCAAGGGCACCCACTTAAAGACTTCCAGCTCCCAGCTCTTCCCTCTCTTGGTCACCTTGCTCCCTTCTGACTGGATTTTTTTCAGGCTTTCCCTGATCTACACCGTGATATGCCCAGCAAGCCAGTCTGCCTGAAAGGCCAGTGCCTTCACTTTGCTTTCTCTCCAAAGGCTATGAACCCATGTATTGCCAGCCATGATAAGTTACTACACAGCTCCTTCTAAGCAAGCAGATTTACTCTTAAGCTAAAAGCATTACAGAGAAAGCACCTAAAAACAATAAAAACTTACATGCATGTTAAAAAGCTTACCAATAAAGAACCATGCAAATCTGCTTGATATCCACAGACCATTTTTGCAGATTGGATGCAGATACAAATTTTGTATCTGCTCTGGGCTCTGCTTACCAAAGGTCACCCCAGTGCCAGCCTGCGGCTCTGGTAGGTGTCAGTTCTTCAAACCCCACCACTGAACTCTTCCTGTGGTTAAAGTTCTGATCAGTCCCTAGATCAGGAACCAGTATGAAGGCTCTGAGTCCGTTTAAGCTCAGGCCATTTATCCCAAAGTCCTTTTTGTGTGTGTGGGGGGGGTCTCTTGAGAACCTGGTTTGAGAGCCTCCCCAGCAGGTGCTACTTCTCTGGAGGTGCCTTAATTCTCCCCATGCTGTTTTCACTTCCAGAAGGAGCTGTGGTAACCATGGGCTGGATGTGGTCCTTATCCCACAAAGACACACAAGCCATTCATTCAGTATGGTTTCCCAAAGATAGTTACTTAGCAGCAATCCTTTGTAGGATACATCACTGTCATCCCTCCACAGGTATCTGAAGCTCTAACACAGGTGGAGCTATTGGAACGGTGCTCCTAATTTTGAGTAAGGGCTGTGCAGTGGGGGAAAATACTGAGCTGAGCAGCTCAAGTCAGAAGGTTAAGAATGGTGTTGGAAGCAAAAGCGGTGCAAAAGGGGAAAACCTTGTAAGTAGGAAGAGTGTTGCTCTGGCTTGTAGAACAAGAAAGGAAGAATAGACACCATTCATTCAGGTTTTTTTATAAAGAGAAGCTAGGCCAGACACTGCAGTGCCAACTGTGGTGTTCAGAAAGACACCCTATGGATCTGCTGAGGTGGAAATTGATCATAGCATAAGCAGGACTCTTTCTGCAGAAATTAAACTTCCTTTTAAAATTCTAGCATTAGGGTCTTTTCAGAATTTTTTCATATGTAAACTGATCATAAACCAGCAGGGTGTTTTCTTTGAGTCTGTAGGCAGACAGCAGCAGTTCTCTGCTGCTTACTGGTTTGTCAAGCTGCAAAATGCAATCAAAATGACTTACAACACTAATTCAAAATCCTGTAGGCAGCAGTGAAACTGTCAAGAAGCCTATGACTTCTTGCTACCGCCCTTTGGGGAAAACAATCAGGAGCAGCAAAGGCAGGTATGAGAGTTAGAAAAATAGGGGGAGTATCTTTCTTTCCTTTCTTCACATCCTCCTTCAACAGAAGGTAATAGATGGGTATGTTTGCATGGTCCTGTGTCCTGCAGTTTGAGAGGGGAGAGAGCTTCAGATATCCTATTCTTATCAACCTTTGACTAATAAAGAAGGAGTCCAAAGCAGAGATCAGAGACAAGTCTGCCTTTCCAGTAATTGGAGGTAGCAAGGGAAGCTGAACTATGCCAGGGGAGCTGCCCACTCTTTCTTCCCCCCCTTATCTACCTTTGGTTAGCATAGGAGAATTTTTTTTGAAAGGCACCAAGGGCGGGTAGGCAGCTCTTGTGGCCCTCAGCTTCCCCTATGTCTGTATCAGAAGTATACCATGCTGGTGCTGCAATATTTACACACAGGTAAAATCCTGTTCTTAAAACTACAACATTCCTGAAATTCTGACTTCATTTTTTTTAAATGAACAGAACCAAAGTGTTGTGTTAGGCCCCACTTGGGCCTCCGCTGTGTTAGTCCATATACAGTCATGGTCCCTGCCCCAAAGAGTTCACTAGCTAACTTTAAACAAGAGCCAACACACAGAAGAACAGTAGGGGGAAAGGGCCAGACAAAACATACAGCTGAACTCAGATTAAGTTCCCATTAAAATCCTGACCTTTAAGTCTGCTTTATAGAGCAGTGTTGCTAGTAGAGAATCAAACCAGTAAGTACAAGAACGATCATGTTCCTAAATTTTACTACAGCTTAGTATGTGGCAAGAGAATACTACATGCTTGTGACAGTCAGCCATTTTCTTTCATAAAATTCCTACTTTGAATCATTGGGCTCCCTGCACATATCTGCCTGGTGAAGGTGAGATTTTATGTAACTAGCATAAAGGGTGCCTCAGGAATAATCCCCTTTGACCACTACAATTCAGACACTACTTGTGTTTTTCTCAACTCTTATCATGGTGAATTGCTCTCAATGAGGCAAATTTTGTGGCGTATGCCATTTTCCAAGTGATAGACCCTGCAGAAAAACAAAATCCCATTGTTGGCACAATTGATTGGCTTCCATCAGAAGAGAGCACAGGATTAATGAAGCATAGAAACTGAAATTACATCCATCTGGGAGGGTGTTTATTCAAGGTACAGTAATGCCATTATGCATGCAACTTTGTGCATATCCAATTCATGTAACTTTCAAAATCCTGAACAGGAAATGTAAAACATGGCTTTAGGGAGACAGTATCTTCTGTTTCCATGTCTCCTGTTGAATGCACTAAGCCCTATTGCAAACAACAGTGGGAATTTGTGTTTTTTTGTATTGACGTTCTGTTCCCTAAGCCTAATTGGAAGGTCATGCAGCATTACAGATCAGCACATAAAGGCTTTTTGACCTTATGAGTACTATCTGGGATGTAGAATGTGCTTAGTAGTCACAATCTGACTAATAAAGATACTTTCTTATGAACTAGGCTCAAAACCGCTACAGAAGATCAGGCGGACAGCCAGCATTGTGTTTAAATACCTGTCTACAGTTCCTAGTTCAGACTAGTTTTTTGTAGTCACTCTTTGAGAACTGTAACTCAGACAATTTGGTGAACAGTCTCTATCTTCCTGCTTGTCTCTAATCGCTGGTGTATCTTCCACAGAGTCAGGATGCCGAACTGGGGAGGAGGTAACAAATGCGGTGCCTGTGGACGAACTGTCTACCATGCTGAAGAGGTTCAGTGTGATGGGAGGAGCTTCCACAAATGCTGCTTTCTCTGCAGTAAGTATTCCTTATATGCTGCTTTGTGTAGTGCAAACTCTCATCAGTAAAAGCTTCAGTGATTCTACTGCATGTCAGACAGAAAAGCGTAAAAACAAGGTGTTCTTCTGCAAACTTATCCAGAAGTGTTTCCATAATAAAGGCTCTGACCTGGCTCTTGGGAAGCTGAATGGCAGTATAAATTGCCAGAGTAGTCTAGGTTTGGGGGCTCCTGGGAATGCCATGAATGCTGTCAGACTTGGGTTAACTGGTCACCCTTTCCTTTGTGTCTCATGAGCACCTTGGTGTCCATAGAGGGAGAGCTCATTCCAGAACCACTGAGGAAAGTTGTCCGTCTCCTCTGGTGTGGGAGAGTTTATAAAGAGACTTGTTAAACTGAGCCTAGATCTCTCCTTCATAACCTTATGTCAGTAAAAGGAGGCAACAAACATCTTTAGGTTTCTCACTCCAAAACCTGAATTTTGTTCAAACAGGTAAAAGCACAGCAAGGAGGCTGGATTTGTTTCAATGTACGGTTCTGTAGAGCGAAGACTCTGCGTCTGAATCTGTTGGAAAGTAGATTGAGGGCTGAAGGAATAATTAAATGACCCCTGCTTTGAATGCATCTTTCACCCAGGTCCATGTAGACTGAGTAGGATATTAAAGCATCAGCAGTTTGGCTGAATTTCTAACTAATACATGTAGCAGAGCCAAAATCTTAGCCTACCTTGATACAGGAGCTCACGGATTATTTTCAGATTAATAGAGTCCAAGTCATTATTCTTCAGTCTAATCAATTCATTCAGGCATCAAAACTAGCTTTTTCTGATGTAAAGATTGTTGATTAGTTGGAAAAAAGGTAATCTTATAAATTCACAAACTGCCTGTCTAACCATCAGTGGTATCTCTACTTATTGGAAATGTGCAGTATCACTTTGCCCAGCTTTCTGGCCTGGACTATGCATCTGAGGAAGTGGGTTGCAGCCCAGGAAAGCTTATGCCTGCAGACATTTGTTAGTCTTTAAGGTGCTACAGGACTCTCATTTTTACTGTATACAGACTAACACAGTTACCCCTTTGAAAATAAATACTGTTACTACTTTTGCCATGTGTAACATGTAATGTGTGTATCATCATCTTATATGACAGGGTGAAATCATGCATGCAAATCATGCATCAAAGTTGTGAAATGGGCTACAAATGCAATAAAAACAAGGTATTCAAAAGTTTAACAAATGGGGGGACCGTGCCAAAGACTCTCCTTGCTGAGGGTGCCATTTGGTTTAGGGATATCCCTGTCTACAACATTACATCTGTGTGTGATGATGGAAGGTAGGTGTTCTTACATTCCTTTTCCTGGTACTCTACAGCAATTATAGCAAAAATATATTTGGCTGGGGCTCAGTTGGCTTAAGTTCAGTTTTTATAGAAGTTTCTTCTGTTAGAAACTTCTAACTTACAGCCAAAGGGTTGGGTTAGTATGTTTCACTCTGAGGGAAGCCAAGTTAACATGTTAGTTTTGCTGAGCTTAACACATAAAGACTTGGTGTATTTTAAAACTGATTAATTGCTCTTAATTATGATCAAATACCACTGATCAGCTGTCTACTGAATCAATGCAATAAACAAAGGTTTGTGTATCTTGAAGCCCTTAGTTGTTTTTGTTCTTCTTTTTTAAAACCCAGTCTTTGAGAATTAGGTTGTAGTTGAGCTTTCAGGCCAACCTGTGTCCTGTACAGACATAAAAATGCTATGACTGAAGTAAGGGCACTAAACTTAGTTACCAGAGCAGTGTTTGGAAAAGGTAATTGGCAATAGTTGTATTCCCTGCTGATATGATCTTGGGCAAGTCACTTAACATCTGTGTTCTGATCAATCTGCATAATGCATCTAATTCTTTCTTGCCTGCTAAAATGTTGCTATTCATTCAGTAAAAATGAAAGCAGGTGTGAAGTTCTGCATTCCCTAGAAAAGGAGGATACCCAATAATGACATCCTAAATTGCTGGAAGCAGTCTGGGTCCTGGGTTTACCTTTCTAGTCTGGTATTTATAAAAAGGAAACAGAAGCCCAACATCTATAAAAGCATTACAAAAGGTGTAATTCACATTGGATAAATGGCAACAAGAAAAAGCTGTGGGGGAAGCAACTTGTCCACATAAACAGAGGGCTGTGAGCGGTCAGACAATTAATGCTTCTGCACTGATACAGATGCCTGTTTCCATGTAACTTGAAGCAAAAGAGGAAACTGCTGACTTTAGTATCTGGTTTTCTGTGTAACCTCATTAATCAAACTACAGCAAGTTTCCATTCTTTAAATGTCAGCACCATGCGGGTGGGAGGGAATAGAGCCTCTTTATGAAGCTAAACATAATTCACCAATTCAGAAGACAAGCTGCCTCCTCTAATTTTCAGCAGTCCTACAGTTCATTAGGAAGAACTGTGGACGGGAATCCTTGACATCTGGCATTTGACACTTCTGGTTTACTGCATGTGCTATTGCTGAAAATGGCCCTTTCAGACGATTTAAAACATTTGTTTCCCCAGTGGTTTGTAGGAAAAACTTAGACAGCACAACCGTAGCAATACATGACGATGAGGTTTACTGCAAGTCCTGCTATGGAAAAAAGTATGGTCCTAAAGGCTATGGGTATGGCCAAGGAGCAGGCACACTCAACATGGACAGAGGCGAGAGACTGGGCATCAAGCCTGACAAGTAAGTTCAACTCTTCACCATACCTAACTGCAAGATGCACAGTTGGCATGTGATCTTCACGTTGTGCTTAAAGATTCTTCATACAGGATTTAAAGGCCAAATGCTCTTGGAAGATGCATAACGTGACTGTGCGCTAAACGCACTTCAAAATGCCCAATTATCCCAGAGCAGAATATTGAAATAGAGAGCCACTTTGCAGACCGCAGGTGCTCTTAACCCCTGGTGCCTGCTCCAGCAGTCCTGTGGTGCACAACTTCCATTGTTACCTGTAGATAAGGACTTCAGGATCAAGCTTTTAGCCTTTCTGGATTATTAAAAATTGCATAACAAGAGTAAAGAGTATTAAACATGGCTTGTTTACTATTCAAATCCTACATGTTGGCTGATAAGCTCATACACTAAGCATTGAGAGGGTTGTGTCCTAGTTAGGAATCGAAGTAAAGGAGGATTTGAGGTTGTATAGAGATTAATGTCTATATGGTAAACTTAATCTTGCTCTGTCTAAATTGAAGTGCCTCACTGTTTGTCTGTCAGGTATAGCAGCTAGTGGTCTAGCAATAGCAAAAGTCTGATAGAATGGGTTCTTTAAAGCAGAACAAGTAAAAGTACTTTACAATATGTCAAAACCTACTCAGAATAGGAGTTTGCTAGCTAAATGGCAAACACCATACATAACTGGTACACACTTTTGATAACTTCATGAAAGGCTTAACTTGGACATCTAGTTCTATTACAGTTCAATTGTTAACAGCTCAGTCTTCCTAAAATTCCAGCTTCTAGAGCTTAACAGGTGAGATGTAAATTCTCATGAGGTTGTTCAGTCAGTATCTAAAAAACTTTAGAAACGGGCATACTGGTTCAGACCATGGCTCAAATCAGTATCCAGTATTAGGTACTGCTTTGTGGTGTTTACACCTTCTGGGTAACTGGGAAGTACTATGGAACGGAGGAAACTGAACATCATTCAGTCATTTAACTATATATAGGAGTCAGGTAGGCCAATTATTATGATGCAAAATTCCCTTAAAATGGCAGCTTCTCAGCATGGAAAACACCATTAATCAAACAAATCAATTAAACATCTCTGTAGTCAAGATAAAGGTGAGGGAGGATTTTAAAGACAAATGCATGTGGCTGGGGGGCCAGTAGTTATGGATTCTGGCAATACCTCAGTGTATTTGTAACACTTACTTAGATATACCTCAGCTTTCCTCCTTTTAGACCATAAATAGGACTCCAGGACTGACCACCTATATACATGTCTGACCTGTTTGTTCTAGCACACCATCTCCTCACCGACCTACGACGAGTCCAAATACTTCAAAGTTTGCTCAGAAGTTCGGAGGTACAGAGAAATGTTCTAGATGTGGTGATTCTGTTTATGCTGCTGAGAAAGTAATAGGAGCTGGAAAGGTAAAGTAACATTTTGATAAAGCTCTTTGCTAAATAGGCTGTGTTGCACATGCAAACAAGATTAGTGTCTTCTAAACAAAGATAAAGGTGAAGGAGGGTTTGTGGCAAAGCCTAGATGTACTTACTGTTTTACCTAGAGCTTAATATTTCTTTACTAACTTGCGTCTGAAAAATCTGCAGTCTATTAAGAGCTGGTCTTGATTACTTCTGTGATCACTTCATTATTAAAGTGAGAAACCAAAAATTCCTGGAGTAGTATCCTTGTCCGCTTTAGACTACAGGAGTCTGTAACTATTGTTAATTAAATGACTCTTGAGAGTGTATCTCATAGTACCTAACGTTCCTGGTAAATACAATAACTTACATTCTTTGCTTCTCTTAGCCGTGGCACAAAAACTGTTTCCGATGTGCCAAGTGTGGGAAGAGTCTAGAATCTACAACACTGACAGAGAAAGAAGGTGAAATTTATTGTAAAGGTAAGATGAAGAAACATGCATGAAGCCTAACTGCCTACAGCTAAGAGTAGCATGTTCTCTGAAGAGTGGGTGGGAATCTTGTGCTGACATCCCGAAAGGATTCCTTCATTTTGACAGGATTGGAATACATCGCACTGCAGTATTGCAAAGAATTGTTGTGCCACTGTGCAATATTACTACTTGTTTTTCTGTCTAAACAGTTAAATGGCTCTAAATACTCTATTTTCTAGCATCTTTCCATGAATGCTAATTTGGAGAGGCCAGACTGCAAAGCAGCCCTGAGCAATAATCAGGAAATCAAGTAACTTTCAGGCATCCTAACATGTCTTTCTGAAAAGGTTCCTTTTTTCTTCCTTTCAGGCTGTTATGCAAAGAACTTTGGCCCCAAAGGATTTGGATACGGCCAAGGAGCAGGAGCCCTTGTCCATGCTCAGTGAAGGAGTAAAATCCAAGACTGATCATGATTCAGCAAGATTCTTCCTCTGCAACCAAGGCACAGCTTAAGTGTTACTAATTACTGTGAAACTGACACTAGTGTATTATAATATTGCTTAGACCAAGCTTTTACCAAATACTAAAGCACTACATATTCTATTTTTCTTGCGCACCTCATGTTAATTAACACTAACTAGCACGGTCATTCCACTTCAATAAAGCTTTGCATATTGTTGACTTTTTTTTTTTTTTTTTGCACCCATTTTTAAATTATCAGGTAAAAACTGCTTACCCTCTGACTCACAAGTATAAAGAGCTTGAGATGGGTGCTGGAGTAAGGTGCCTGGACCTAGGACCCTAGCACCTGGAGTCAGGTGATCACCTGAATCTCTGCTTAAGCGTCTAGCCCTTATGACTGGGGGGAGAGAGGGAGGAGAGTTGAAAACAGATGTCAATGGCTCTGTGTATGCCAGTGAGGGTGTTTCATTCAGAGACGTGCTGAACAGGGACAACCAGGGCTCCACAGTAGAGGACACTGGCATGAGAAGGGGGCAGATGCATTCTAGTTGTGGGGTAAGTACTTGAGGATTGTGGGAGCAGGGGTCTACTGTGCTGGCCTACTGAAGGATTCCTTACACTGGAGAACTAGTGCCAGTGCATCAGAAGATGATAAAAAGTGGGGCCAGTCACAGTTTTGTGCCCAAGTTCTAAAGAGAGCCACTCCTGCAACAATGAAAAGAACTCCTGAGTCTGAGACGTCCTGAGCTGAAAGCGTAAGTTTCTACTGCTTGAGCTGCAGGCTGTTGTCAGTGGATAATAGCCTGCACTCCTCTGTGGAGCAAGCACAGAAAGGGATACACCCCCCACAGACTAGTGGGATACATAAGCATCTCTAGCCATCCCAACTGAGGGCTGACAGCCCCCTTTCCAAACTGTCCTCCAGCAAAAACCAGGGCACAAAGGATCCACTTTCCCCAAGGTAAAAATGAGTAAAATTCCCCCCTCCCTCCAACTTCCCCTTAGAAAAACCCCTACTGGTTTCCTTTGTACTTTGAAATAGAGGAATAAACTCAGCTTCTCACTTGGAATCATCTTTATAAATCTCAGTTCTAAATTGCTACTCAGAACGAGATTGGTTTAGAGACATTTATCTCCAAGTAAAGTAATGCAGAACACTTAAGAGCTGATGCAGACCAAGATAATTTTTCACTTCTGAACTTCAGCTCTCCTTTTTTTGTGGGGAAGAGACCCCCAGCTCCTGGCAATTCAGGTGGGGTGAGAAACAAGCTAAAGTGCCTGATGATCCCAGTCTCAGCCTCCACACATGAACCTCAGCTATTCTCAATTGGACTTCTAAAACACAAACAAAACCTTCAAGAAGGACTATATTAACTCTAGTGACAGTTAAAAGAAAAAGCTTTTATGACAGGTAGAGAACATAAAGGGGGCACTGGGTGTTCTTGTGACCCAGCATTGTCCTAGCTAGTGCTTCCTCCATGAGGTTTGAGCCACCTACCTACCATCTGCAAAACAGTGCAATTATACCAAGGTAGCAGTATGAAGAGAATAGTTGCGATGGCTTGCTATAACTGAATTGAAAAATATTTCCTGAGGGCATCAAATAGGACAGTTAGGTCACAAAGATGGTGTCAGCAGAGTTACTTCAGTCCTACAGTGTGTGGCCAGTGGTGGGGAAAAAGGTAAGAGGGGCTGCCTTCTCTCATGCAGGAGTAAAGAAAGCTAGAGCCCCAGCCACTTGCTCAAGCTTAACATTTAAATTAAAAAAACCTTGCTGCTAGCAGTCTCCTAACACATGCCTTGGGGAACCCTGGAGTCTTGTTCTAATGCTTGAAAAGTAGAAAATGGGCTAAGAGAAAGCACCTAGACTTTAACTGACCAAGTGGGAAAATAAGCCCCTCAAAACACCCCTTTTACAAAAAAATGGTTATGAGTTAAATAAAAAAATACTTAATAAAGAATAGAAATCCTGCTGCTCTCACCAATTATTTTGCAAGCCCAAAAATTGGGGAAGGGCTAGTTCTGTAGACTGGGGAAGAAGCGAACTAACACTCAGACTGGAATTTCTTAAAGTAAGATAGGAGAGCATGTTACTCCTGCATTGTTTGTGTATGCATCCAAAAAACTGAAATCAATGGGAGGTAGGTGCCCATAGTTCTTTGGGCCAGTGTATCTAATGCTTCCCCTACCAGTGATATATTGAATGCAGAGGTGGTCACACTCATGTTTAATCTAGTTTAACACATCAAAATAGTCTGACACTTGCACAGAAGCATGTTTCATTTGAGACTCAAAGAGGGCTACTGTAATTGGCAGTATGGATTTATGGGATGCAAGCTTTTACTGAGAAAAGAAAGAACATCAAGTTTAGTCTGCCCTCCTATTGAGTTTCTTTTACACCTAATACTTGAATCCTTTACTCACCTACAAGGAAGTGTGCATACACACATACCATTTCCACCCCTGCTGAATTCTTTGAGATTTTCTCTATTAGGTCAGGTGCTTGGGCATAATTCCTCCATCCCAGAAGATGGTGACAGCCACTTTCACTTTTATGCCAGAAGCCTTTTACATTGGCTCAGCTGAAATGAATTGTCCACAAAAGAGAACACACGCCTTGCCTGAAATCAAAACTGCTAATCTGAAAAACAGGAAGCGATATATATAGATAGAGAGAGACTGGTATAAGGGATCCTGATGGAAAACTTAACAAGTCAGAAACATTTTTTTTCTTTCTTTCTTCAACGGCCTATGCCACCTCCAAATGCAGCTGCTCTAACGCCAATATTGCCAATCCTGAATTTATGTAGCAAGGCAGAAGCCAACCAAAAATAATGTATGTCGAGGGCTGCCTAGAAGAGAGAGAAAGAGCATTGTGACCAGATTACGGTCCCATCCTGGGCTGTACCCAAGAAGCACAGTGCTACTGTGGGAGACAGCTCCTTTACAAAATCTTTAAACCCCCAATCTGGCACTGGTCAAGCACCAGATTGGTTCCCAACATGTGGGACCTATCATAACACCAGCCTGCCAATTCCCACAAGAAGCCAGTCCAGCAGCTGGGGAGTGGCCCCCTGCTATGCTAAAAGCTACTTGAAGGGGGTGGGTGATCTTCCATTAGCTGGTTAATCAGCATTATGGCTGCTTTGTGCTACTAGAGTGACATGAAACAGCCATAGTATGACAGGATATGGCTCCATAAGGTTAATTTAAGCATCATGCTTAGTTTCCCAAGGTACAGAACACTCTGGGAAATTCACCTCACTGGCAGACCTAGGTGAGATGGATTTGCCAGGCGGAATGGTAAGTACACTTGCACTATAAAATAGCCTCAATGGATAGAAAACCCCTGAAGTTGCCTCTGCCAGGACTGTATTTATTTTAACCAGGAACTTGACTGGGAAAGCATTAGTATAGTTCTGGATTAATTCTTGGTCTCTACAGACTCTGAACTCTCGAGTGCATGAGTACATAGAACACATTTATGAACAGTACATTAATTCTTTGCACCCACACATGGAGTGAAACCCTTCACCGTCTCAAGTGCACACTGAATGGCTGAATCTGCATTATACGCTATGAAGGAGTCAAAACAATGTATTGAAACAGACTAAACAGTGTAGTTCAAACATTCCTTAGCAACTCCTTTTGGTTAGTTGTTGTAGCTACAGTAAGTAGACACAAGTACACACAGATATCGGCATCAGCAAAATTAGGGACACTTGGTCTATATCTGCACAATTTGGAATATGTGCATCATGCATTTCACCATAAATAAAACTGCCTTTAATTCTTGGAAAGGAAATCAGATGTGATTTACATCGCTACAATTGAGGGTTTTCTTGACATGCTTTATGGAGAGTCACAATGATTAGCCATGACTCCATTTTGCTCCAAGTCTCCAGGGCATTATGTTATTTAAACCACAGAAAAGTAAGGAAGTAAACTTAGAACCATAATGATCGAAATTATGCCTCTCAAACATAACAGGATTAGATGGCCATTGAAGTGACTTCATCCCCTTTGCAGTTACAGCAACAAAAGCTTTTTATGAAAATCTGCTCTGTTACCCCACCTTACATCTGGAGTAACCCCATTTACTTCAGTGGAGTTACTCTGGCTTTATACTGGTGTAATTTAAGAAAGATTTAGTCCCAAGAGCAGAAATTAACATGGTCTAAAAGGCTCTTAATAGTAGTTAGAAGTTTGGGTGACAAATACAGGACATAAGTTAACATAATTTAATTCCAAGAACTAAATTCAACCTGGAGTTAGGAAGTCTCGGCGGGTATGTCTACACTGCAGCTGAAGTGAGCCTCCCAGCACATGTAGACAGACTTGGGGTAGTGGAGTTTAGCTAGTGTGCCAAAAATAGCAGAATGGACATTGCTGCTCTGGTGGAGACTCAGTCTAGCCATCCGAGATGAGAGCCAGAGGGTCCAAACGGCCACCTGAGCTGCAATGTTCATACTGCTAGCGTGAGCCCCACTAACACGAGTCTGTCTAACCTGGCTGGGCAACTGCCTCCCAGCTGCTGGGTTGACATGCTCTGGGTGGCATTCAGTGGTGTAAGCTGGTCAGAAAATGGGTATAAACGATGGTTGTGTAACTTGGGCTAATTTGGCATTAGGTGGCCTTATAGGAAAGCAGCCCCAATGAGATTCTACGTGTAGACGTTCCATAGGGAGTGTGTAGAGAATAGGGTTTATGTCAGATGACACAGATTTAGGAACTAGTCTCCAAGCCCTCAAAAGCCACCTCTTCCCCAGCAGTTCTCAGTGCTGGCCGCTGTCTCAGAACTGATCCACCACACCTTTGATGGGATTTTCTCTGATAGAAAAGGACAGTTATCTTTCCTCCCTGATCTTTACAGAGCTAGTATAAGGACGATGCACCTCCTCCTCCCTGATCATTAAGCAAGCTTTGCCCCACCCACCCCACTCCTCTCCTCTCCCAACTGGTTCAAGGAAAAGGGGGACAGCATCATCTTGGAGATGTTGCCCCCTTCCTTCATGTCCCTGTGGGATGGGGAGATCAGTGCACAGAAGGTCCCCTCCATGTGCAGTTTTAAGAGGTCTGATCCAGCCTTCGGTATGTTAAATGTGTGTAACACACGCAAGATGGTTAAGATAAGGGTGTACCAGGAACAGGAGAATGGAAGGTACAGGATGGTCAGTCTATTCTGTTTTTACTGCTTTAGCCCCTCCCAACACTTTGAGTGTAAATTATTTATTTTGCCCAACTGCTAAAAACCAATCAGGGCAAATTATACTCTTTACCCCTTATACCTTACAAATTTTTGATCAACTGACATAAGGATCCAATTCTCATTTTATATAAGTGCTAATCGGGACTAACTGCATTTCAGTCAATGGGCCAGATCCTTGGCTGTGGCAATTTGATTGTGGGGGTGCAAACCTGGCCATAAGCTACCTTTGCACTGTGCTGATCCCAAGGTCCATCCTGGCATCAATTTGGTTCCTGGTATAAATGACATCATCTTGTGAATATTTAATCCATGCTGTCAGTCCAGGATGTGGCAGGCATAAGGAAGTCCTGGCCATACCCTCTTTTCCCCCTCAATGTCCTCTCAGTCAGGAGCAAGAAGGGTGTTTAATTTACACTATTCAACTTTCCAATTGGATTCCCCTGTGCTCTGGGAAATCTTCTGATGGCTGACTTAATTGGCTTCAGGGCATATTTGTGCTAGCAGAGTGGCACAAGTTGCCCCAGTATACAAGTGAATCAGGCCCAATGGAGTAAAACTGATGTGCGAAGAGTTTCAGACCTCCATTAACTTCTGTCTCCTCTCAGAATTTGACATCAGGAATGAAAAGTTATTGTATCTACCAGTGAGGATGAATCAAAGATGCTCTTAAAGCTGTTTCCAGTCTTTATTATTGGTGAAGCAAAAGCAGGGGAAAATTTCTAATTTTCTTTCCCTCTCTTCAAAATTAAATTATTAAAAGAAAGGAACTGAGTAGGTTATTCTTTCTAAAAACAGTAGTGGTGTGTTGTCAGCACATTCCACTTCAGAGAACAGTACAATTCATTGGTGGATAGTACTTATTTTAAAACACAGAGCTGATTTACACCTCATACAAGCCACTGAAGAAAAGAGAGGTGTGCCAGCGTGCATGTTAGCACAGAATTTGGCTCATGCTGTCTGTAAAACACTTGGGAATCTTTTTGGAAAGGCACTACAAAAGTAAATGTAAGGTATTATTATACTATTGGTTTTTTTCCCTTCAAAACACTGTAGAAAACAATTATATTCTCCTTCTCAGAATTATACTGGACAAAATAACATCTGGAAATGTGTTGTGCTGCACAATAGGTTTATTTATACTCTGTCATGAGACAACTGGTCTCCCATATTACTGCTGATGGAACCAGACAGCTTATTGAATAAATAACTTAGTGTGACACCAACAGTCAAGACAAACTGCATCTAAGAGTCAATATTTATTTGATTAATAACTTACAAAAATTTCACAGATTTAATTTATGTAAGGAGAGCTAATTTATTAAACATTTTACAGATTTTTGTTCACCATGTAATAACATCAAGATCCTGACAGTAGTAAAATAATACTTGGCACAGTTATAAATAAAGAAAATACAAAAACAATGTATCCATAGCTTAAAATGTAGTGATGTTTTATGCATATTAATTTTCAAAAACAAAATGTGGTGGGCACCAAAGAACATAGAAACCTGCAAAGAAACAGCACATGTTTAGGGCTGAAACAAAATTCCCATTTACTCAACCTATATCAGATAAAGCTGATCTGATCTGTTTTCAGTCTGGATCAGCTTCATGGCAGTTTTGGAAGTGACATAGTTTTGCTGTAATATGCAAATTGTAAATTTAATAGTTTATTTGACAGAAAAATGCTGCACAGATGACTTTTCTCATTCTGATGGTTTCAGATCACAGGTCTCAGTATTCCTCAAGATAATTAACTCTTTGTATTAGAATTATTTATATGCCCTAAATCCAGAACATTTGCAAGTTGATTCTAAAGCCATTATTATATTTTTTATTGCCAAACTGGGCAGTCCGTAATGAAGCAAAACTCCCACTAGGGAGCTATGCTCAGTTAAGGACTGCAGAATTTGCCCTATATTACCACTGAAGTCCACCCTTGTTATGCAAACATTCTGGTACACAGACACTGTTAGTCAATGGAATTGGGCAACTAAAATAATAATGTACTTTACACATTAGATTACTGATGCTATGAAATGTATTTAGTAAAAACTTTCAACAGATTGAATTTCTTTATGCCAGCTGGCCCCAAACAGAAATGGGAAAGAAGTTTTTCCATGGAAGTTCAGAAAATTACCTTTAATTTAAAAATAAGTAATGAAATTTTGAAATCTTATCACGCGTTTTCCATTTAGAAATTAAAAGTATGAATAATGGTGTCTTTTGTTTTTGTTAAGGTATCAGAATTAGTTATAATTCTAAATTCTGACTGACAAAATGGCACAGACTTCTTGCCACCCTTGTAAATCAACTCCCCCCAAATATTGTGTCAAAAGATAATGTTGATTTTTTTCCAGCATTAAACATTCAAGTACATTAACGTTAGGTTTCTGTAAATCTTGATATCTGGTACTTGCCAACTATGCGAGTGTCTTGTGATCAAAAGAAACAGATAAAGAAAAAAAATGTCTACTTGCAAATACTGAACATCAACTATTTACAGTTTCACTGCTCCTTTTACTAAGGCAAGGGGCGGGAATACCACTAGATTGCTTTAATACCTGTAATCGGCATATTAAGAGAATGCTAATTTTGCCAAGCATCAAACATGCAGTGAATTTGCAGGGTATAATGCCTATTAACAGCAATATTGAACATCACTAAAAGCTCATTAGATATCTTCCTACACTTTTTGGTTGATAAAATGAAATGAGCAACCTTAAATATACTAACACACACTCACAAAGAGAAAACTATTTGATAAATTATTTATATACAGATACACATTCTTTACAGTGGTCTCTATCAACTCCTTCCAGATCCTCTCTGCAAACTCCTCACAGATTTCTCGAACCACTAGGTTGCTACAGCACTTAAAAGAGAACTAACCCAGGTCTCAGTCTCTCTGTAAACAATAGTTAAGGAAACAGTGAAATAATTCACCATGAATATATGAAAACGCCAGAACAGAAAATCAGTGCATCACATTCAATAACAAAAAGCCCCTGTGGAATGAGATTTCAGATCATTCCTTAGTTTTCAAACATATTTGCAGTGTAAGAACAGAAAAAAGTTTCAAGGATGATTTCCACTTGCTGACATACCATCATCGTCAGAATGTCCTAGTAGATTTTCCATTCATATGTGCTATTAACAGAGATCATGCTTTATTTAATCTTGGATTCAATCATTTTATGTGCAAACAAAATGAGTTTTTAAATCAGTTTTCACTATTTCTTTTGCAATCACATAAATTTAAAATTGTTATAAGCCTTTCTTTTCTATTACTGAGATTTTGCATTCACATCTTTGGTCCCCCTATCCAACTTCTCTTCAAACCTTTCCAGTCACTATGCAGTATATTACACTGGATCTCTCCTAGTATTAAATTGTTTATATCATTTGTTGAAAGATATCAAATTAAATTCTGCTTTATTTTTTGCTGAATATCATATACTATAGTATATATTGTGGTCTATTTTTAAAAGGTATATCATGCATTTAAGCAGGGCTTTAACTTCAGCAGAAGAGCTTTACTTACTCCTGCAACTGTTTATTTTCAGACTATACAACCTCAAAACAAGGTTATTACAAGTATTTCACTGTACCAGAAACAGATGGCCATAACAGCCGATATCCATAAAATACAGGTAACACATTTTTTGTGACCATTATCCTCATGTGCCCTGCTTCAGCAGCTTAACACATTACAGTGGATCCCCAATAAAACCACATGATTTTAATCACAGTATTGAAATGCACATTTTTCCATGTACATAATACTATAGAAAATTCTATATAAAATCACATTACAGGAACTAAAATGCAGCCTGTCTTACTGAAGCCTGACTGCATCATGAAATTTAGTTTTAGACTCCAGATTCTTGTTCCAATGGAATTATTCAAACTGGGAAATGAATATTTCTGTTCAGCACAACATGACTAAGTATGTCAGTACTTCAGTAACCTCATGCTCCATTGTGAAAAGTGTTAAATAAAAACTCCCACAACAAATGCAGTGAATATGTTGTTGTGAATAATTCTCATGTTAAGAATGGTTAAAATCCCTTTTCGATCTTCCTCCTCTTCTTTATCAGGATTGGCAGTTTATTCTGTCCAGTTTTACTTTTGTTAATAAAGTTCTCTGATAAAGAGAAGGTACCGTAAGATTCATCGTTAGCCCTACACATAGCTACTGTTCAAAGGATGTGGATTCGAGAGACAGAGAAATTTTCAGGCACCACTCCGATATGATATGCTCACAGGATGAAGGTGGTGCTACACTAGCTGGTAGCCTGCTCCTGAAGTTTGGTCATATTCTATTGTATACTGCCTTGTCCAGTCCACAATAACAGGACGAAAAAGACCACAGCATCTGAATTCAAAGAAGTCTATAATATTCCTTATACATCCATGGCTAAAAAAAACAACCAAAAAGACATACGTTAGTAACATCACAATTCACTTAGCATAGTACAAGTTTGTCCACCTCCAAATTTACTATGTCTGCTTGCTCTCCAAAAAAGTTCCCCAAATGTAGAAACCCAAAGTGGATGCCCAATCTCTGAGAAGACAACTGACTCTAATCTTAATCATGCCATCACCCCAAGATAGCATGCAAGGGTTATATAACAAGCACTGGACAGCATCCCAACTTACAGTTAAGAAAAAATGAGAGGGAAATAAGGACTTACTTGAATATATCTGATAAACAAAGCAAACAATATCACCAACAAAACATTAAATAAATACAATTGCAGCACTATCCTGCCTTTGATTTTTATGCAGAACACCAAATGATTTCAGAGGATGCTATTTTATTTTTTCCATTTTATAATGTGAATATTGCAATTTCTAACCACATGTACACAGACTATAAAATTATATGAACTCAAAAACAACAAAACAATCAGCTCAAGAAAAATCCCTGAATCATGAAACAACCTCCATCCCACCACAGGCAATAGTTTGCACCAATAAACAGGCATTACAAGGTATACTGAAGGTCATGCTCTGTTGAACCAATAGGAAAGCAAAGTTCAGAGCTGAAAGCCATCCACTAAGCCCATAAATAGCATTGAAATTTAGGGAAATAGGAGAACAAGAGCTTCCAAAGTAATCTCAACTATTGAGAAGAGGTGGTATCTAAGATAGCTAAGACATAACCTATCTAGAGATTTATAGATCAAAATCAACACTTTAAACTGCACCCAGTGATGAATTGGAAGCCACGGTAAACTGCTGTGCACAGGTATAGTATACTCTATGCCACAAACACTGCTAACTGGGCAGCCACATTCTACACTAGCTGAAGTTTCAGAGTGGTCTTCAAAGCTAGCCCCGTACAGTGTTCTGGAAGCGGCAGAAGCATGGATAACTAGGTAAGATCCCTCTCCAAAAGGAAAAAGATCATTTAGAAGTGCCGGCCATGAATCTGACGTGAATCTCCTCCCAGGATCACCTTCAATTTAATAAATACTGGTTTTCAGATTAAATTCTGTCTCAGGCTATAGGTCAAAGATCAGTGTGAAGCCCTAGACACTACAAAATACAAGAATGATAGCTTCCAAGTCCAGCAGCTGTTGAATCACAGAGCTCATTGTCAATTTCTTGAAGATTTAAGTGTCTGATCTGTAAAAAAAAAATCTCAGGAAGGCAATTTATTTTTAATCAATCAGAAAGTTCCTTTTTGCTTGGGGTAGTGAAGCTTTGTAATTACACTGAAGGCTGAGTAGGCCTTGCTTTTCTAGAAATCAAAACTTAGGTAGTAGAATACAGTTTAGAAAGGTCAGAAGCAATAGGGAGAGCATGTGAATTCCTGAAAGGACACTAAATAAACAAGCCAGGCTTGACCCCTTTGGTTCATCTTGTAGGCAGTGCTTATTTATTTAGTCAGTTCAGACACCTGTTTCATGATTTTCAGGGTCATGGAAATGGCTCCTGGATGTGAAATTTGAAATGAGTGAGGAAAGCAATCCATTGCACCTGCTCTGGGCACAGCCTTGTATTCCTCAGACAACAACAAATCTGATTGGAGCTGTGCTGCAGCTGTGGAAAAGTTCTGATCACATGAAGCCATTCATGTTATTTGTTACTAGTCTCACTTGCTAATTTCTTTTGCATGGTGGGACTTGAGAAGAAATGTTGAAGGCAAGTCTTTTTCCCAGCAGAAAAACAAGCTTAGTGAAATAGCAGTATCCCCTACAAGGAAGGCGCTTTCCATTTCTTTACCAAGAAACTCTGCAAGAAAAGACTATCACCCTCTTGGGAGCATAATTTGTTATGTTAAAGCCTCAATGGCTGGATTGATTTAGGTATATTAACAGTAATTATTAATCTCTTTCTATAATAAGATTCATTGGCTTATGGTAAAAATAGTGGTTCAAATTCAGCTTTTAAAAACTGAATTTCTGGGATCCTATTAGCATCTGGAAGATAGTTTTCAGCTGTGTTTTGTTGCAATCAGTTGTGAAGTTCATTTGTGGGTTGGCTATACAGATGAGAAATAGTGTTTTACACATTTTTATAAACTTACTTGAATGGGCTTTCAATAGATGTTGTTGTGACTTTAAAGTGCTTGTATCGTCTTGCATTCATCCTTTCATTTGTAGTGATACCTAAACAAGATATCTAGAAAAGATGGGAGAAAAAGCAAGCATTTAGTATCTCTACAATTAAAAGCAAACCAGGAAAGAGAGAGGCTGGAAAAAATACTGGATTTGCTATTTTAAGGTCTTAATTTTGCAGGTCTGTTTAGTGCTTGTGAAAGTGGGGTCTGCTTAGTTTGGGACTAGACACAATGAAGCATAGGTCTGCCTATACATCTCAACCACCTGCATTATCTAAGTCTTTCTTGAGTGAACAGAACCAGCTGTGCCAAATTGAGTAGTAGTTTTCAGTTTTAATTATTCCTGATATCCAGAAGAAAAAAATCCTAGTAATCTATACTGGAGATAATAAATAAGATAAGAAATTATTTTTATTATAGTAGATATTAGGAATTATCTTAAAACAATTTTGAAACTACTTTCTTTCCTTCTTGGCATTGATACTTAAAGTAACTGTGTCATGACATTTTTGTAATTTTTCTCCCTGTATAATTCTGTCTCAATAACAAGAAATTCTAAGAAATAATAAATAGGGCTGAAAACACCTTCTGTGTTAGTCATTTGGCTCAAGAAGTGTGAACAGATTTTCAGTAACACCCTCATAATTGTTTTGACCTAAATTTGGGGAAACTGAAGAAGTCTTAATTTATGCAAAGCCTGGATATACTATAGTGTATTGCATGCGCAACACTGGAAACCAGAGTATTAAAACTCCCTTAACAATTGTGCACTATCGTGAGCTAAAACTTTAGAATTCTTAGTGGGATACGGTAACTCTGCCCCATGTTATAGGATCAACAAGTAATTTCTGATAATCCTGAGCATTCAGGAAGTTACACTCAGGTTTATTTGCCTTTTCTAGATATACTGGAGCTTTGTCCCTTTAACAGGCAGGCATCTAAAGAAAGAGGACATGGTTTCAACAAACAAGTGCCTAAAGTTAGGCACCTATCTCCATGTTCTGCAAGAAGAGCCCTGATTTTCAAAAACGGTGACTTGAATGGGAGCTACTGAATATTCAGATTCTCTTTTGAAAAACAAGTCACTTTATTTAGGT